>NC_083409.1:61232234-61535271 GCF_020745735.1 Hemiscyllium ocellatum | reverse complement strand
TGAAGGAGAGGAAGGCAAGAGTGAAGGAGAGAGAAGCAGTAGTGAAGGAGAGAGAGAGGCAGGAGTGAAGAAGAGGGAGGCAGGGGTGAAGGAGAAGGATGCAAGAGTGAAGGGGAGGGAGGCAGGGGTGAAGGAGAAGGAGGCAAGAGTGAAAGAGAGGGAGGCAGAAGCAAAGGAGATGGATGCAGGGTGAAGGAGAGGGAGGTAGAAGTGAAGGAGAGGGTGACAGGGGTAAAGGAAAGGGAAGCAGCAGTGAAGGAGAGAGAGGCAGGGGTGAAGGAGAGGGAGGAGTGAAGGAGAGGGATGCAGGAGTGAAGGAGAGGGAGGCAGGGATGAAGGAGAGGGAGACAGGAGTGAAGGAGAGTGAGGCAGGAGTGAAGAAAAGGGAGGCAGGGGCAGGGGTGAAGGAGATGGATGCAAGAGTGAAGGAGAGGGAGGCAGGGGTGGAGGAGACGGAGGCAGGAGTGAAGGAGAGGGATGAAGAAGTGAAGGAGAGGGAGGCAGGAGTGAAGGAGATGGATGCAGAGGTGAAGGAGAGGAATGCAGGGAGAAGGACGGAGCAGCAGGCAGGAGTGAAGGAGAGGAGTGCGGGGTGAAGGAGAGGGAGACAACAGTGAAGGAGAGGAAAGCAGGGGTGAAGGAGATGGATGCAAGAGTGAAGGAGAGGGAGGCAGGAGTGATGGACAGAGCAGGAGTGAAGGAGAGGGAGGCAGGGGTGAAGGAGAGAGAGGCAGGAGTGAAGGAGATGGATGCAGGAGTGAAGGAGCGGGAGGCAGGGATGAAGGAGAGGGAGGCAGGAGTGAAGGAAAGGAAGGCAGTGGTGAAGGAGAGGGGTGCAGGAGTGAAAGAGAGAGTGGCTGGAGTAAAGGACGGCACAGGAATGAAGGAGAGGGAGACAGAAGTGAAGGACAGGGCACAGGAGTGAAAGACGGAAAGGTAGGAGTGATGGAAAGGGAGGTAGGAGCGAGGAAGAAGGAGATAAGAGTGAAGGAGAGGGGAGGTAGAAAGAGAGGTCATTGGGCATAGAGGAAGAGGTAAAAAGTGTTTTTGAATGTGGGATGATGTGAACCTGGGCCAGGAATCCACTTTTGATTGCCATTGCAAATGACAGATAAATGCAGAATTCTTTGACTTTTGCATGGCAGCTTTAGAGCTGATTAATCCCCAGAGCTCTGAGGGAGATTTACATCTGAATCCCTGTTTGTGAAACTTCAGCTTGACCTAGCTATTCAGTACAATGTTAGCATGCATATAAATAATATCCTTGCCTTTACAGACTGCACCTTGTCACATCTACATATCTGGAATGTTTTAAAGACAGACCTTATGATTGTCAGCAAAATGACCTCCCATACCCAGTTCTTGATGTCTCTGTGGGTTGTACAACTCTGACTATGCCATGCTGTCATGGGGCCCTCTCCCCTTCCCACCTGGCATCAAGTATCTCTGAGGCCTATGTTATATTGCTGGCTCCTTAGTTTCTAAGATGTCAATATGAAAGTCAATCTTTTCACCTTTGATGGGCCCTTTATCATTATCAAATAATAGGTATGAATTATAAAAGATTCTTGTAAATGCAGTCATAGAGTTTTTATTATGAATATTAGTATTTATTGGTTTATGAGCTGCAATTCATTACTTTATATCTTGAGTGAGCCATGACCCAGTTGGTAGACTTCTCACTTCTAAGTCACAAGGTGCTACATTTAAGTCACACTGAAAAATCAAGGCTAGCATTCCAGTGAAATACTGAGGGAATACGTCACTGCCAAAGGGTTACCTCTTGGTTCAGGTTTTAAACCAAGGCTCATCCTCCTGCCCCGAGAGATGCAAAAGGTTCCAGGGCTCTATTCAAAGAAGACCAGGGGAGCTATCCATGGTGTCTGGGATAATATTTGCATTTCAATTGTATCAGAAGAAAATATTATTTGGTCATTAGCACATCGAACTATAGAGTCGTAGATTGTGAGAATTTTCTTTGGACTAAATGATTGCCACATTTCCTACATTCCAACAGCGACTGATCTTCAAGAGTACTTCATTACTTGTAAAGAGATTTGAGACATACAGCAGTCATGAAACATATCATATAAATGCAAGCCCTATTTGTCCTTTCTTTAAGTCTTTGAGAGAAGGCTTGCAGGTGGTTTCAGGCCTGGGTATTGTGAAACATGATTAACGCTGAGACAGAACCTGATTCTTTATGGCCAAAAAATGCATTGACATCAGTCTTGAACATGCTGCAGAACTGAACACTCACAGCCTTTTAGAAGAGCATTCCAAAGATTCAAAACACTGAATAAAGCAAAGCCTGCTCATCTCAGTCAAGGATGACTGATCCCCTTTCCTGAGGTGTATCCCTTAGTTCAAGTCCACCAGCCAGGGGAAACAGGATTTCAGTGTCTCCAAATACAATTTGTTCAAATAAAAGCACCTTTCACTCTTATAACTTTCTGAGAGTAGAGACCCATTCTATTAAACCCGTTCTCAACTCAAGAGTCAATCTAGTGAATCTTTGTTGCATATCCTCCATTGCTTCCTTTTGTACAGAAACTAACCTGTACAAAGTTTCTCCAATACCCTGTACAATTGTGGCAAGATCTGCTTGCTCTCATACTGTAACCCATTTGCAATAAAGGACAATACAACATTTGTCCTGCTAATCATTTGCTGTTAGCTTTCTGTGTTTTATCAATAAAGACATTGTAAAGACTACCTTTTTATTTCCCATGATTTGGAGATGCCGGTGTTGGACTGGGATGTACAAAGTTAAAAATCACACAACACCAGGTTATAGTCCAACAGGTGATGAAGGAGCGTCGCTCTAAAAGTTAATGTGCTTCCAATTAAACCTGTTGGATTATAACCTGGTGTTATGTGATTTTTAACTTTTTATTTCCCTGTATTTTTGATTGTGGACTGAAATGGGAAAAGGACTGTCTGAAAAAAAAAATTATGGAAGGGGCTATTGCACTTTTTAAAGGCAGGTTACCAACACTCATTATTAGTGCAGTTTATACTGCTTTTGTCAAGCACTTAGCAGAACAAAGAATAGGAATAGTACAGCATAGGAATAGGCGTTTTGGTCCATGAAGCCTGTGCCGACACATAACGCCTTTTCTAAACTAAAACCATTAGCCTTTAGATAGTCCATATCCAAGCTGAAAATGTGTTGCTGGAAAAGCGCAGCAGGTCCGGCAGCATCCAAGGAACAGGAAATTCGACGTTTCAGGCATAAGCCCTTCATCAGGAATTCCTGATGAAGGGCTCATGCCCAAAATGTCGAATTTCCTGTTCCTTGGATGCTATCTGACCTGCTGCGCTTTTCCAGCAACACATTTTCAGCTCTGATCTCCAGCATCTGCAGACCTCACTTTCTCCTCGATAGTCCATATCCCTCTATCGCCTGCCTATTCAACTATCTGCCAAGATGCCTCTTAAAAGTTGCTATTATAACTGCTTAACCACCTCCTCTAGCATCACATTCCAGGTACTTACCACCCTCTGTGTAAAAACAAAACCTGCCTCTCACGTCTCCTTTAAACTTTTCCTTCTTTACCTTAAACCTATGCCTCCTAGTAATTGACAATTCTACTCTAGGAAAAAGATTCTAACTATCCAATCTATTCATGCTTCTCACAATTTTGTAAATCCCTATCAGATCACCCCTCATTCTTTGACATTAATGTGAAAACAAACCAAGTTTGGCCAATCTGTCTTCATGTCTAGTTCTCTCCAAATCTGGCAATATCCTATGGTGGGTACTCCTGTTCCCGAAACCTGATGGATAGGAATAACTAGGCACATAACTTTGGCAGGTCTTTTTTGTGTCTTTATTGATGAAATATTGCAATCGCATAGATAGTGTACATGTAGAAAAGCCCCCAAGTTGGTATTAGGTAACTGCCCAGCTGTCCAATGTATGGCTCCCATTCTTATACCTTTGTGGTTTGTGGCTTTGAATGAGATTGCTTATCAGGATTATCTCCATGGCAACTGCACTTAAACTGCCTAATCCAGTTAAGCATTTGTGGTTACCCCCTGTGGCTCACTCGAGTACCTGACAAGTGCTTTAATTTCAGTGGGACTGTCTATCAGGATTAACTCGATGGCAAAATCACTAGAAAAACTTGTTCAGTTAAGTACTTTAACAATTACAGAGGACACATGTTCCCTATCCAATCGGTTCCTCTCTAGCGACATAAACTGCTATTCCACTCTGTGGATAGCTCCTAATCCCTTTCCTTCCTTGATCCCATCAAGCTGCATTGTTAATCCCTTGAATTAATCTCAAACATTTCTTCCTTGCCTTGTAGGATTCCACTGACTCCTATATCTCCCCCCCCCTTTTGATTCTTAGCAATCTCCTAAGAATCATTACACACACAGGGCAGATGACACCCTTTGCTTCTGTTCTGACACATAAAGATGATGTGGCTCGGGGGGTGGAGAGAGAATAAATGTGCGGACACAGACAACATCTGAAGAATTGAAACATACAAGGCAAAAATAACATCTAGAAGAATGATAACCCCCTGAACAATTGAAGTGCCCATGATCCCAACTAGCCCGTAGCCCAACTCCTTAAAGTGTTTGAAGGGGGATACTTAAGTGTATCCGCCTCCTTTCAGACCGTTTTCACTCAAAGTGTGGTGCATGTATGGAATGAGCTGCCAAAGGAAGTGGTAGAGGCTGATGCAATTAAAGCCTTTAAAAAGCATTTGGATGGGTAAATGAATAGGAAGGGTTTAGTGGGATATGGGCCAATTGGGACAGGATTAGGGTAGGATGTCTCGTCAGCTTGGACGAGTTGAACCGAAGGGTCTGTTTCCATGCTGTATAGCTCTATGGCTCTATAAATCTGTAATATTCTTGGAGATGTCAGGGATATAGTTACAGCACTCCTTCCCTATAAGGGGCACAGGTACCTCCTTTCTCAGACAGTAGCCTATCCTGGGCCATTCGGTTCTGCAAGATTGTTGTTCGTACAGCAACCATTTCTGCACCATTTCATCAAGGGCCTGGACAGTGTCATTGGCTACTTGTTCTAGTATAAAGTGGAGTGACTAGATTTCAGAAAATGATTTATAGGTACCACAGGGCGAGGGAAATTGTCCAGTTCTGAAATGTGACATCCGTGTAATCTCAGTACTGCCTGTGGGTGAGACATCTTGTGCTGCATGAGCGGCACCATGTAGTCTAGATAACGTGATCCGGCCCAGTCCGGGGGTAACCAGGCATAAGCTTTCCGCCCACATACAAAGTAATTCCATTGTATGAGCCAAAGTCCTGTTCGAGCATTCCATTACTTGTGTGATTCTAAAAGGTCAGTTTGCTAAGAGCTGCCTGCCTGGAGACATCATAACCGCTGAGTGCAGTTACTGCGTTCCACACAGTTTTCATTCCGAGATCCCCTTGTCAATTCTTGTCAAACACACTGTCTCATCCAGCCACCCACTCCACTATGCTTTAACCAACATGATGAAGGGGGTTGTCTGCAAGGTTCTGTAATTGGCCCCAGCCTGCGAAGGCCATCAGATTGTACCCTGCTGATTTTCATTGCACCCAAAAATCCTTGCCCAGTATTGACCTCCTCCAGCCCGTAATTTCCTGCCCTGGGCTATTCTGCCTGAATACCCATTAAGTTAATTTTGAGGCATTAAAGGGCGCATGGGTATTCCTCCTTTGAAGTGTACAAACTCAGCAACTAGAGACATTATTCTTCCTTGCATAGGTATACGATAAATACAAAAAGGTATTAACATTCACATCAAGATTTACAATGGGAGTATATGGTACAGCTGTGAGTCCCACACAGACTGAGATTCATGATGAGGCAGTAGTGTCGGTTCTTTTGACATGTCGTGTATGCCTTCTTGCCTTTGTACCTTCACAGCCATCTGTGTTGTCAGAAGAACTTGATACGGACCTTCCCACTTCCATTGAATCTCTACAGTGTGGAAACAGGCCCTTCGGCTCAACAAGTCCACACCAACCTTCTGAAAAGTAACCCATCCAAGACCCATTCCCCACCCTATTATCCTATATTTACCCCTAATAAATGCACCTAACTGACACATCCTTGAACACTATGGGCAAATTAACATAGACAACTGCACATCTTTGGATTGTGGGAGGAAACCAGAGCAAACCCAGACAGACACTGGGAGAATGTACAAACTCTACACAGGCAGTCGTCTGAGGCGGAATCAAATCTGGGTCCCTGGCGCTGTTAGGCAGCAGTGCTAACCTCTGAGCCACCGTGCCACCAGTGGTTCTATGTGTATTTTCTTAATGTTGACCCAGGTGCCAAGGACTATGTCATGTCCACCTTCAGGGAGCTCTCACCCCCACCACACTGCTGATACCTGTTGGGAGGTAGAACTGACAGTTGGTTCGGTACTGGCAGTACGGTGGGTGGCACAGTGGCAGTGGGTGGCACAGTGGCACAGTGGTTAGCACTGCTGCCTTGCAGCACAAGAGACCCAGGTTCAGTTCCCGCCTCAGGCGACTGACTGTGTGGAGTCTGCACATTCTCCCCGTGTCTGCATAGGTTTCCTCCGGGTGCTCCAGTTTCCTCCCACAATGTGCAGGTTAGATGAATTGGCCATGCTAATTTGCCCGTAGTGTTAGGTGAAGGAATAAATGTAGGGGAATGGGTCTGGGTGGGTTGCGCTTCAGCGGGTCGGTGTGGACTTGTGGGGCCGAAGGGCCTGTTTCTACACTGTAAGTAATCTAACCTAATCTAAAAAACAAACACATCGCTTAACAGATGACATACTGCTGATCTAAGATCTATGCTGCTGGGAAGGGACATAAGTCTACCAGTTATTACCTTGAAAGAGGTTAGGCCTGTAGTTCTATTAGGGCTGGCTCAAATACAACATAGCATGACTGGCAACCCTTGAGGCCAAGGTATTCCTTCCTGGTAGTATTTGGTCAAGCATTGTTTTATTGTCCGATTTGTACGCTCAACCTGACCTGATGACTGTGTATGGATGAACAATGCACGTCCTGTTTAATGCATACCTGTTGGCAGATAGGTCCAGTAAAACCCGTTCCTTAGTTGGAATGAATGCAAGACAGAACTCCCTATTGGGAAATGTATTCATTGCAAAGGACTTTTACAATGTGATTGGCAGTGACCCTCCAAGCTGGGGACACTTTCACCCATCATGAAAATTTATCAATAACAACCAGGACCTCCGAATATCCTTGATACTTGGGCAAGGAGATGTAATCTACCTGAAGATGTTGGAATGGCCTGGCAGGGGCAGGGGCTCTCAATTGTGGCATTATTGTGGTTGGCCCAGGACTGTCTTTTTGGCACATTACATAGTGATCTGCGAGTTGTGCATGCCTCTTAAATCCTCTTCACCACCAGCTCTTTTGGAACCTCACCATCATCTGCAATGAAGCTAAGTGCCCCCATGAATGAACATGCTGTGCCAAAAAGGGCATTAGTACTTGTGGTGCTACCGGTTTGTGTCTCCACGTGCCATCATTACATAACTTTAACCTTGCTTCAAACCATATCCACTTTCATTCCGTGAACACTGTTCCTGGATTGTCTTTCAGTCTTGCAACTTGCCGACTAAGGTTCAGAAGTCGGATAGTACAGACACATGTAAGTTCCTACTCTGGAAGGTTGCATTTTTAGGAGCGCAATCAGCTAACTCGTTCCCCTGGACCTCCTTAGAGTCTACTTTCATATGTGTTTTACATTTTAAGATTGAGACTGCTGGCAGTAATTCTATGGCATTAAGTAGGTTACGAAAGTCCTTCTTAATGGGTGTTCCCACAGTCATCAAAAATCCTCTTTTTTGCCATAATGGTGCAAAATTATGTGTTACTCCAAAAGCATAGCGAGAATCAGTATAGATGTTAGCAGCTTTACCTTCTGCTACTTTACATGCCTCAGTGAGAGCTCGCAGTTCCTCTTGTTGTGCCAAGGTGCCCACTGACAAGCTTCCTTGTGCCATTATTTCATGCAGACTAGTCACAGCCCAGCCAACCTTTCTTATACCCTTCTCTACAAATGAAAATCTGTATGTGAACAAGAGTAAGTCTGAATTTTGCAGAGGTTCTTCTGAAGCCTAAGCTGCCTTGTCTGATGCTGTAACATTTGCACACAGTCTTGCTCGCCTACAAGCTCAGTCCCTTCTCCTTCTCCCCCCAATTTGGTCCTGTGGGGTTTGGAGTGAAGTTGCAGGGTTGACTGGACTGGCACAGACCAGATGAAGGTTGTGGGCTTCCAAGAGGTTGATCCATTGTGTCCACTGGGCTGTTGTCACCAGGGAGACGCAATCCATGGATAAGATGGCATGCAATTTGTGTGAACGCTTCGTGACTAATTTTGGATCCAGCACTATGGATGTGTGTGGCTATCACAGCCCTGCAGGTAGCTTCCATAGTTTTCAGGCAACTACTCCATCCTAGAGCCACAAGGTCTAACTGATCAGAATAGTAGCCAATGGGCCATTGCCTGTCACTGTGCTCCTGTGTAAATATAGTTTTCATGTACCTATCTCTTTTGTGTATGTGGAGGGTAAATGGTCTCCCATTCTTTGACATTCAAGTGAAAACCACTAAGTTTATCCAACCTCTCTTTATTGGCTAGTACTCTCTAAATTAAGCAATATCCTGGTAAACTGTTTGTGTACCCTTTCCAAAGTCTCCACATCCTTCTGGTAGTTTGGCAAGCAGAACCATAAGGAATATTCCAAATGTGGCCTCACTAAAGTTCACTTCACGTGACGAAGGAGCAGCGCTTCGAAAGCTTGTGATTTCAGATAAACCTGTTGGACGATAACCCAGTGTTGTGTGACTTCTGACTTTAACTAAAGTTCTATACAACTGAAACGTGGTTTGCTAATTTTTATACTCTATGTCCCATTTGTTCATAAGCCACCAGACTTCTGCAAAAAAAGGTTCTGCTCTTCTCCCTGCAGTTAAAACACCTCATGCCTGGAGAAAGTCAGTGTATTTTCCCTTAACAGTTGCTAAAAGTTGTGACTCTTAACCTTATAAGTGCGAACCAGTTATTCTGTATCTTTTGCAAGCAAGTGAAAGTATCTGGAGAAGGAGGATCTAGCAGCAACAAGTCCTGACAAGGCAAAAGCAAACCTTTTGCACAAGGACGATTGATCTGCCTTCCTTCTGACTTCACGCGCATTTTTTTGTGAGTGTCTATACAGGGTGAGTTTTACTAGAGTTTTCACTGGTAGAGTTATATGTCAGCAGTTCATAAGTGTTTAGCTGTATCTAGAATTTATTTATTTCTAAAAAATAGTAATTCTTGTTAACTACAGAAACCTGGGCCATGCTTTTTGTTAATAAGTAAATTGCAGAATTTTGCACACTTTCATAAAACCTTTAACTTTTATGACACCTCCGGAATAGTGGAGAGTGCTACCCCGGTAAGGCGTAACAACTTACAAATGTCACTAAAATATTGATATTAATACTTTCCCAATATCTAAATATCTGTTTTTATGTTCTTCCTAGCAAAATCAGGGGAATACACATCTTCACATCATATCCTAAGTGTCATCTTTCTGCCCATTCATTTAACCTATTTGCATCCCTTTGTGAATATTTTATATCCTGCACATAACTTGTTTGCCTTTGTGTTGCTGGCAAAACTGAATCAATTATACCCAACCCCTTCAGCTACATTCTTGATATAGATTATAAATATCTGAGGCTCTGCCACTGACGTCCATGTGATACCTTACCTCTGTTCTTTTGATAAACTAAACATACTACATCCCCTTTACCCTGTAGGTGTCTCCTCAGAATCGTCAGTAGTCAGTGGTTAGCACTGCTGCCTCACAGCACCAGAGACCCGGGTTCAATTCTCGACTCAGGTGACTGACTGTGTGGAGTTTGCACATTCTCCCCGTGTCTGCGTGGGTTTCCTCCGGGTACTCCGGTTTCCTCCCACAGTCCAAAGATGTGCAGGTCAGGTGAATTGGCCATGCTAAATTGCCCATAGCGTTAGATAAGGGGTAAATGTAGGGGAATGGGTGGGTTGCGCTTCGGCGGGTCGGTGTGGACTGGTTGGGCCGAAGGGCCTGTTTCCACACTGTAAGTAATCTAATCTAAAAAAAAAATTTGTCAAATATGATTTTCTTTCTTAAGTCAATGTCTCTTCTTAAATGCCCTGTAATACTTCTTTAATACTTTTCTTAATTGATGAGGGCAGAGCAGTAGATGTGATCAATACGGACTTCAGTAAGGTGTTCCCCATTGGAGACTGATTAGCAAGGTTAGATCTCATGGAATACAGGGAGAACTAGCCATTTAGATACAGAACTGGCTCAAAGGTAGAAGACAGAGGGTGGTGGTGGAGGTTGTTTTTCAGACTGGCAGCCTGTGATCAATGGAGTGCCATAAGGATCGGTGCTGTGTCCTCTACGTTTTGTTATTTATATAAATGATTTGGATGGGAGCATAAGAGGTATGGTTAGTAGGTTTACAGATGACACCAAAATGGGAGGTGTAGTGGATAGCAAAACAGGATCTTGATCAGATGGGCCAATGGGCTGAGAAGTGGCAGATGGAGTTTAATTCAGATAAATGCAAGGTGCTGCATTTTGGGAAAGCAAAACTTAGCAGGGCTTCTACACTTAATGGTAAGGTCCTAGGGAGTGTTGATGAACAAAGAGACCTTAGAGTGCAGGTTCATAGCTTCTTGAAAGTAGAGTCGCAGGTAGATAGGATAGTGAAGAAGGCGTTTGGTATGCTTTCCTTTATTGGTCAGAGTACTGAGTAGAATATTATGTGCAATTCTGGTTTCCTTCCTATCAGAAAGATGTTGTTAAACTTGAAAGGGTTCAGAAAAGATTCACAAGGATGTTGCCAGGGTTGGAGGATTTGAGCTATAAAGAGAGGCTGACCAGACTGGGACTGTTCTCCCTGGAGTGTCAGAGGCTGAGGGGTGACCTTATAGGGGTTTACAAAATCATGAGGGGCATGGATAGGATAAATAGAAAAGTCTTTCCCCTGGGGTCGGGGAGTCTAGAACTAGAGGGCATAGGTTTAGGGTGAGAGGGGAAAAATATCAAAGAGAGGTAAGGAGCAACTTTTCACACAGAGGGTACGTGTATTGAATGAGCTGTCAGAGGAAGTGGTGGAGGCTAGTACAACTGCAACATTTAAAAGGCATTTAGATTGGTATATGAATAGGAAGGGTTTTGAGGGATATGGGCCGGGTGCTGGCAGGTGGTACTAGATTGGGTTGGGATATCTGATCGGCATGGACGGTTTGGACTGAAGGTCTGTTTCTATGCTGTACATCTCTATGACTTTAATAATAGATCACAATTATTCCTGATAACGACATTGACTCTTTTTTACTTTCGTTCTTTTGCCTCTAATCCATAATGAATGTATATTGTTTATTATTAATGTTAAAAGTCAAAATAGATGAACTTCAGTTTTACAAGCATTTTCTGAAATCAAAGTATATAATGACTGTTTCAAATAGTTCATATTTCATAATATAATTATGATATTAAGAAAACAAATTAACAATGCTCCAGGTCATGATTAACATAACAAATTTGGGGGACAAGTTTGGGTCCAGCACCACCAACCAGTATTCTTATTATTCATTCACTAGATGTGAGCATCTCTGGCAAGGTTAGTGTTTGTTATTCATTCCTAATTGCTCTGGGGAAGCTAGTGGTGAAACTATTGAGGTTCATGAGGGGCAGGTGCATGCTCAGTGGTGTTGGGAAGTGGCAGTGACAGTGACGGAACAGCAATAGAGTTCCAAGAAGAATGATGTGTAATATGAGGGAAACCTAAAAGTGATGGCTTTCCCAGACATCTGCTGCCTTTGTACTTCTAGATGTCAGACACAGCAGACTTGGAAGATTTAGAGAGTTGCTACAATGCACCTTTTGGATGGTGTACTGCTCCAATTGTGTGTCGATAGAGGAGATTATGAAGGTTGAAAGTGGTGAATGGGGTGCTATTCAAACAGGTTGCTTTGTCTTGCATTGAGTCAAGATTCTTGAGCATTTTTGGAATTGTGCTTGTTCAGACAAGTGCACTGTCTGCCATTGCACTTCAGACTTGTGCCTTTTAGATGGTAGACAGACGTTGGGAAGTCAAGAGGTGAGTTACCCATCACAGAATTCCTAGCCTCTGATCCATTCTTGTAGCTACATTATTTACATTGCTGGTGAGTTCAGTTGCTGGTTAATCATAACACCAAGTATATTGATAGCGGCGGTTTCAGCAATGATAATGCTTTTGAATGTTAAGGGGTGACAGTTACATTCTCTATTATAAGGATAGTCATTGCCAGACACTTGGTTGGCCTTGATGCTATTTGTCACTTATTAGCATAAACCTAAATGTTGTTCATAATTTGCGACATGTGAATATTTATCTGAAGAGTCATGAATGATGCTCATTCCTGACAAATGTTAGAATTCTTTGAGGAGGTAATGAGCAAGTTCGACAAAGGAGAGCCAGTGGACATGATCTACTTGGATTTCCAGAGGCCTTTAACAAGATCCTACACAGGAAGCTGCTAAATAAGATAAGAGCCCATGGTCTTAAGGGCAAGATATTGGCATGGATAGAGGATTATCTAACTGGTAGAAGGCGCAGAGTAGAGATAAAGGGATGGCAGCCAGTGACTTTCGGGTCCGCGTACAGACCAGAGGTAATCATGTTATACATTAACAATCTGGATAAAGGAACTGAGGGCCTTGCTGTTAAGTTTGCAGATGACACAAAGATAGGTTGAGGGTTGGGGAGTTTTGAAGAAGTAGGGAGGTTTCAGAAGAACTTGCATAGACTAGGAGAGTGGGCAAAGAATGGCAAATGGAATACAATGTGAATAATTTGATGTTATGCACTTAGAAATAATAGAGGTATAGATTATTTTTTAATGGGGATAGGCTTCAGAAATCTGAAGCACGAAGGGACTTAGGAATCCTAGTTCAAGATTCTTTTAAGGTTAACGTGCAGGTTCACTCAGCTGTTAGAAAGGCAAATGCAAGGTTAGTATTCAATTCAAAGGCAAAGATATACTACTCAGGCTGTATAAGGCTCTGGTCAGACTGCATTTGGAATATTGTAAGCAGTTTTGGGCTCCATATCTAAGGATGGATGTGCTGGCCTTGGAAGGGGTCCAGAGGAGGATCACATGAATGATCCCAGGGATGAAGGGCTTGTCATATGAGGAGCAGTTAAGGACTCTGGGTCTGTACTCAATGGAATTTAGAAGGATGAGGGAGGCTCTGATTGAAACTTGTGATTTTACTGGGAGGCCTGGACAGAGTGGATGTAGAGAAGATGGTTCCACTAGTAGGAGAGACTAAGGCCCGAGGGCACAGCATCAGAGTGAAGGGACAATCCTTTAGAATTGAGATGAGTAGCAATCTCTTCAGACAGACAGTAGTAAATCTGTGGAACTCATTGCTGCAGAGAGCTGTGGAGACAAAGTCATTGACTGCATTTAGGACTTGGATAGATATATTCTTGATTAGTAAGGGGATGAAGAGTTATGGGAAGAAAGCAGGAGAATGGGGTTGAGAAACAGACCAGCCATGATGGAATGGCAGAGCAGGTTCAATAGGCTGAACAGTTTTTAATTCTGCTCTTTTATCTTATGGTGTTATGGAATATGAAGAGGAAAAGAGCTATGTTTTAAACTTATCAAAGATCGCAAATCCCTCTTAATCAAAACAATTTACTTATTCAAACCAAGTTTTGTTTCAAATCTTGTTTTTCAACCACACTGAGAATCAGCAGCCTTTATTGTCTATTACATAGTGCTGCCAATATTCACTTCACAGAGCTTAGACTGTGGATATGATCCATCAAAGTAATGGCCAACCTCAAAGCAAAACATGAACTTGAAAAAAGTTATAATTTTCATTAATAACAAATTTTCAAACACTGACAAGTCTGCATTACTCATAAAGTCCTGAAATTTCCATACTTCTTCACAGGTATTTATTATACAATACCATGCTCTTCACTGTTAAAGTCGGCATTCAGATGAAAGGCTGCGGTCTCCATTTACATTCTTTGTCAAGGTTATGCTTAATACCCCTCATAAAATATAAAAATGAACCCAAGTTTTTGAATTGAATTGCATTTCCTGAAATGCTAATGCATTCAGGGTGAAATATCATTATAGAAACTCTTTGAACCTTTCATCTTTTGGATCTGAAATTGTGACACTAGAAGCAAATCTGCAAGGTGCAGAGATTTGTATTCCATTACAATCAGACAAGTGCTAGTGTTGAAACCAGGCATTGTAAGATGTGGAGTATAACTTCCATTATTCATTTTGATCTATATTGAGCTGTGTGTTGACTAAGGTGAAATAAACATAGTCAAATGCATTGAGAAGACTTCAATTAAAGAAATAATTGACCTACTAATCAGTACAAAAGATTAAGTCACCACACCAACTGAGAATTTAAAACAAAATTAATGCTAAAGATTTTTGTTTTCACTAATTGTAATCCAATGTATTTGGTGTTCTCAGATTAATTGTTTTTAAATCCTATGACATGGGGATATATTAGTTTAGTGGATATCACTAGATAGTAATCTAAAATCCCAAATTAATTTCTGAGGACATGGACTTGAATCCCACTGGGGAGGTTCGTGAATTTTACTTTGGTAAAGTCTGGGATTAAAAGTTAGCCCAAAAGCATGTAATCACTGACAGTCTTTGTAAAAACACCTCTGGTTCAATACACCATCTAGGGAAGGAAATCTGCCATCTCATCATGTGGCCTCTATAGTGCACTGTACTGACTCTTCTTTGCTCACTAAAATCACCTAGCATGCCACTCAGCAAGCAAGCCTAGCGTGGAAAAAAAACAAATAGCTCACCTGGCATCAAACTAAGCACCAGAAACAACAAACTCAGCCCTCTCATCTTCGCCATAGATCTCCTTGCCAATATCTACAAGCTGGAGCCAAAATTAGGCGAGCTGTATACAGACTAGTCAAGCAACAACTTGACAGTCATATTCATAGAATAATACCATATAGCCAATATCCCAGACACCATCATCATCATTCTAGTGCACATTCTGAACAGACAAATAGTGAGATCCACCAGAGATGGTGGCACAGGGAACGTTGGAAAGGAGTTGCCCAAAGAGTCTTCAACATAAACTGTAGATCCCATGAGGATGTGGCAAGAGTGAGATGGAAACATTTTTTTATTATCTTTGTTACAGACAGCTTTACAAAGAGGTCTTGAGGCATAATGGACAAACTTCCTGTCTCTTGGCCAGGAATTGACAGCCAAGGATGTAAACAGGATTTTCTCTCTGCTTTCCAACTTACTTATTGCATACGGGAAGTGCAGGAGAGATTCCTGGCCAACTATGCTCTGATTACCAGCCTGGGATAGGGAAAGTGGTAAGAAGAGCACGTGGAGGTAAAACCACAGCCAAATCCGAAAAGTATGGTTGACATCAAGCTGATCAATTATGAACACTCCATGTAACATTGGAAAAGCCAAAAGCAAAAGACTGGAGAGAGATCACAGAGCAGTTTCTTTCACTTTAAAAAACAAACATGATGGATCCTGTCAAAGCAGGGGCGGTAACAAGCGAAAGTATAGAAAGTGGATTCTGAATAATTTCAGATCTTCATGCTCACAGAGTAGATTTCAAAAGAGTGAAGAATCTCCATTTTTGCCAAAAATGCAAGAAGCTACTGTGAATTTTAACGCTTTGACTTGAAACCAAGTTTTATACTTGCCTCACACCCCAGTGATAGAACAGGTAAATCTGCAATGTGCCATGTATCACTACTATACCATAATATTGTTCTTAATTCAAATACACCCACAAAGAGATCAAATAGAAAGCATGGCTCTAAACTCAATCTGCCCAAGTTTGTGGGCACCACTATAAAAGACAACAGCAGTGGTGATGATGCCCACCTCTTGCACTAACGACAATAAAGAGAGTATTCAAGAACACAAAATATGTAGGGGAAATATCTTCTCATCGATTTTGGTGCAATTTCCATTTACAAGATCCCAAGTCAAAGTTAGATAATTGTGACCATATCTTTCCTCTGGTGGAATTGAGGAGACGTCTGGACAACAAATATCAGCTTAAGAGTAAAAATGGAAGGGATATGGCTACAAGAGAAGATTTGATGGAAAACTGTCTCTGAATCTAAAGAGAAATTATTGGATACATTGAACGTCAAGCTATAGGAGTAAATTGTGGAATGGCCAAGAGTAGGTGAGATCAAACTGTTATTTTAATGTTATAATGTGCACCTGTTATGCAGCTTTGTCTACTGGAAGCAGTATATTGGAATTGTGCAAATGGCCTCCCAGTTCTGATATATGAATAATGACAATTATTTTTCACCATATTATTAGGTAAGATGATGCACTACCAGCATAAGGCCACAGTATTGGACATGCCTACACCCCATCACTCAGGGGATCCTGGCAACCTCCAGCCAGAGTCAGCAACTCTCTATATGGAGCATGAAGATGCCAGCAAGTAGTTATATGCACAATTGACAGCAGGACAATTACTCTTTAATTAATGTGCAAAAGATTTGATAATCTGTCTGATTTCAGCAAGAGATGATTGACGATTATAGGCATGGCATGCAGTATTAAACTGCCTCCATATTAATGACTTGTTCTTATGTGAGACTGAAGTATTGAATAACTTTAAGTAGAGTCTGTACTTTATCTGAATTAGTGTTATCTTTTACTTTTACCTGTAGGATACTGAGCACATCCCTGAATTTACTTAGAGATAAAAATGCAGGCAGTACTGAATATCAGAGGGAGTGTGGAATAAGGCAAAGAGACACAAGATGAATTTATTATTCATGAACTCGGGCATCACGAAGAATGCAATTTCTTTCAGGAGAAGATGTATTTGGAAATTCCGAACTAATTTTAAGTACAAATATTTTCTTTTTGTTTAAAGCATGGTTCAAAAACATCCCAGAGGAGATCTCCTTCAGAAATGAGCTCCAAGAAATGAATAATATCTGAGAACATCCAGGACCTTCAGAAGAGACAAAGATCTGGTGAATCATTCAATGTGTAGTTGTAAATAATTTTTAATAATTCAAGATTCTAACTAACTGCCACAATTTAACATTTGTCAGATGTGGCTGTTTACTGCAGTTACTGAGGATTATATCTGCAACAAATGCCATTGGTTGCAAATCCTATTGGATTGAATGGATCGGTTGGAGCGACAGTTAGAGGCAATGAGGAATTTACAAGAGCAGATGGTGTGATGGATGGTGGTTATAGGAAGGAAGAAAAGCCACAGATACAGTCACATAGATGGGTTAACTCCAGGAAAGGTAAGAGAGATAGGCAGGTAGTGCAGGAATCTTCTGTCACCATCCCCATTTCAAACAAGTATACTGTTTTGGAAAATGTAGGGGGCGATGGATTCTCAGGGAAATGTAGCATGAACAGCCAAGTTTATGATACAGAGACAGGCTCTCATGTAATGAGTGGTACGTCGGGATCCAGGCAAACAATTGTGTTAGGGGTCTCTCTTGACAGAGACACAGCCACTTTTCTGTGCCCAGCAGTGTGTTGCCTCCATGGTGCCAGGATCAAGGATGTCTCAGAGAGGGTTCAGAATGTTCTCAAATAGGAGAGGGTTCAGCAGGAGGTCATTGTACACATAGGAATCAACGACATAGGAAGGGCAAAGGTTGAGACTCTAAAGGGAGAATATAGAAAGTTAGGCAGGAATTTAAAAAGGAGGTCCTTGAGGGTAGTAATATCTAAATTACTCCTGGTGCTATGAGCTCATGAGGGTAGAAATAGGAGTATAGAGCAGATAAAGGAGCTTATGGGAGAAGGATTCACATTTTTGGATCATTGGAATCTCTTCTGGGATGGAAGTGACATGTACAAGAAGGATGGATTGCACCTGAATCGGAAGGGAACGGATATACTGGCAGGGAAATTTGCTAGAGCTGCTTGGGAGGATTTAAACTAGTAAGGTGGGGGACTGGGACCCAGTGAGATAGTGAGGAAAGAAATCAATCTGAGACTGGTACAGTTGAGAGAAGAGAGTCAAACAGTCAGAGTAGGCAGGGACAAAGCAGAGAACAAGGTAGGACTGATAAATTAAACTGCATTTATTTCAATGCAAGGAGCCAAACAGGGAAGGGCTTAGGAACATGGGACTGGGATATCATAGCAATTACAGAAACATGGCTCAGAGATGGACAGACTGGCAGCTTAATATTCCAGGATACAAATGATACAGGAAGCACAGAAAGGGAGGCAAGAGAGATGGCAGAGTGGTATTTTTGCAAAAGGATAGCGTTACAACTGTACTTAGGGAGGATATTCCTGGAAACACATCCAGGGAAGTTATTTGGGTGGAACTGAGAAATAAAAAAGGGATGATCACCTTATTGGGATTGTATTATAGACCCCATAATAGTCAGTGGAAAATTCAGAAGCAAATTTGTAAGGAGATCTCAGTTATCTGTAAAAATAGTAGGGTAGTTACAGTAGAGGATTTTAACTTTCCAAACATAAACTGGGGCTTCCATATTGTTAAGGGTTTAAATGGAGAAGAATTTGTTAAGTATGTACAAGAACATTTTCTGATTCAGTATGTGGATGCACCAACTAGAGAAGATGCAAAACTTGATCTTGGAAAGCAAAAACGTCAGGGCAGGTGACTGAGGTGTCAGTGGGGGAGCACTTTGGTGCCAGCAACCATAATTCTATTAGTTTTAAAATTGTGATGGAAAGGTCAGATTAGATCCAAAAGTTGAAATTCTAAATTGTAGGAAAGCTAATTTTGATGGTATTAGGCAAGAACTTTCAAGGAGGTGAAAGTGAGGACTGCAGGTGATGGAGATCAGAGTCAAGATTAGAGTGGTGCTGGAAAAGCACAACAGGCCAGGCAGCATCTGAGGAGCAGGAAAAGCAACGTTTCAGGCAAAAGCCCTTCATCGGCTTTTGCCCAAAACGTTGATTGTCCTGCTCCTCGGATGCTTCCTGTACTGCTGTGCAAGAACCTTCAAAAGCTGATTAGGTGCAGATTTTTGCAGGTAAAGGGACAGCTGGAAAATGGGAAGCTTTCAGAAATGAGATAATGAGAGTCCAGAGACAGTACATTCCTGTCAGGGTGAAAGGAAAGGCTGGTAGGTATAGGAAATGCTGGATGACTAAAGAAATTGAGGGTTTGGTTAAGAAAAAGAAGAAAGCATATGTCAGGTTTGGACAGGAGAGTTTGAGTGAATCCTTAGAGGAGTATAAAGGCAGTAGGAGTATAATTAAGAAGGAAATCAGGAGGGCAAAAAGGGGACATAAGATAGCTTTGGCAAACAGAGTTAAAGAGAATACAAAAACTTTTTATAAATACATTAAAGACAAAAGGATAACTAGGAAAAGAACAGGACCCCTCAAAGATCAGCAAAGCAGCTTTTGTGTGGAGCCGCAGGAGATGGGGGAGATGCTAAATGAGTATTTTGCATCAGTGTTTACTGTGGAGAAGGTCATGTAAGATATAGAATGTACTGAAATAGATGGTGATATCTTGAAAAATGTCCATATTACAGAGGAGGAAGTGCTGGATGCCTTGAAACGCACCAAGGTGGATAAATCCCTCAGACCTGATCTGGTGTACCCTAGAACTCTGTGGGAAGCAAGAGAAGTGGTTGCTGGGCCCCTTGCTGAGGTATTTGTACCATCGATACTAACAGGTGAGATGCCAGAAGACTGGAGGTCGGCTAATGTGGTACCACTATTTAAGAAAGGTGGTAAGGACAAGCCAGGGAACTATAGACCAGTGAGCCTGATGTTGGTGGTGGGTAAGTTGTTGGAGGGAATCCTGAGGGACAAGATTTACGCGTATTTGGGAAGGCAAGGACTGGTTAGGGATAGTCAACATGGCTTTGTGTGTGGGAAATCATGTCTCACAAACTTGATTGAGATTTTTGAAGAAGTAACAAAGAGGATTGATGAGGGCAGAGCAGTGGACGTGAGCTACATGGACTTCAGTAAGACGTTCGACAAGGTTTCCCATGGAAGATTGGTTAGCAAGGTGTGATCTTATGGAATACAAAGAGAACTAGCCATTTGGATACAGAACTGGCTCGAAGGTAGAAGACAGAGGGTGATGGTGGAGGGTTGTTTTTCAGACTGGAGGCCCGTGACCAGTGGAGGTCCACAAGGATCAGTGCTGGGTCCACTACTTTTCATCATTTATATAAATGATTTGGGCATGAAAATAGAAGGTATAGTTAGTACGTTTGCACATGACTCTGAAATTGGAGGTGTAGTGGAGAGCGAAGAAGGTTACCTCAGATTACAACAGGATCTTGATCAGATGGGCTAATGGGCTGAGGTGTGGCAAGTCGAGTTTAATTTAGATAAATGCAAGGTGCTGCATTTTGGGAAAGCAAATCTTCACAGGACTTATACACTTAACGGTAAGGTCTTGGGGAGTGTTGCTGAACAAAGAGACCTTGGAGTGAAAGTTCATAGCTCCTTGAAAGTAAAGTCACAGGTTGATAAGATAGTGGAAAAGGTGTTTGGTATGCTTTGCTTTATTAGTCAGAGTATTGAGTATAGAAGTTGGGAGGTCATGATACGGTTGTACAGGACATTGGTTAGGCCACTTTTGGAATATTGCGTGCAATTCTGGTCTCCTTCCTATTGGAAGGACGTGTAAAATCTGAAATGATTCAGCAAAGATTTATCAGGATGTTGCAAGAATAGGAGAATTTGAGCTATATAGAGAGGTTGAATAGGCTGGAGCTGTTTTCCCTGGAGTGTCAGAGGCTGAGGGATGACCTCATAGAGGTTTATAAAATCATGAAGGGCACGGATAGGGTAAGTAGACAAGATCTTTTCCCTGCGGTGGGAGAGTCCAAAATTAGATGGCATGGGTTTAGGTTGAGAAGGGAAAGACATAAAAAAGACCCAAGGGGCAACTTTTTCATGCAGAGGGTGGTGTATGTATGGAATGAGCTGTCAGATGAAGTGGTGGAGGCTGGTACAATTGCAACATTTAAAAGACAGCTGGATGGGTATATGAATAGAAGGAGTTTGGAGGGAAATGGGCTGAGTGCTGGCAAATGATTTGGTTGGGATATCTGGTCAGCATGGGCAAGTTGGACCGAAGCGTCTTTTTCCATTCTGTACATCTCTGTGACTCTATGACTCTATTTTTGTGCTTTTTTTTGGTTTCTGCACTGTTCATTTGATTTTTGCTTCATGTGTTCTGTTTATTACTCCTATAAAATTTGAAAGTCACAGTGAAATCCAACAATTTCCAATAATACTACACGGTGGCTCAGTGGTTAGCACTGCTGCCTCACAGTACCAGGGACCCTGGTTTGATTCCTGCCTCAAGCAACTGTCTGTGTGGAGTTTGCACATTCTCCCCGTGTCTGCGTGGGTTTCCTCCGGCTGCTCTGGTTTCCTCCCACAGTCCAAAGATGTGCAGGTCAAGTGAATTGGCTATGCTAAATTGTCAGAGGGGAATGGGTTGGGGTGGGTTGCTCTTCGGAAGGTCAGTGTGGACTTGTTGGGCTGAAGGGCCTGTTTCCACACTGCAGGGAATCTAATCTAATGTTATATTCCGCTGGTTCATATCACACTGGCAAGCGCATTGGTATTTTTTCATTTATTAGAGTCTTTTAATAAAATGGAGTGAATGTATTAATTTTCTTGATCTTTCCTTTCACAACTTTTGAATACTTAGCTGCAGGTGACTTCTACATTTTAAGCAATCATCCTTTAATTGTTCCACAAGCATCAGCCTGACAGATTCAATGTATTTCCAGGATTCAGATGGGACAGAAAATGCATGAGTCAGTCACAGAAATAATCAACACGATAACTTGTAAGTTTTGGTTGAAATCTGATCTTAAGACCTTTTCTTACACTTACCAGTCACCAACCTCCCAATATCACAAACACCAATGTGACACCACCTCCAACTGTAGTCCTACTGTCAAAGTGTTTTTTTTATTACTTCATAGGAAAAGCTTACCTATCATAGGATGGTCTTGAATGGAACCTCATAGGCTTGCAACTTGAAGCAGGTACTGGTCGCAACTTGAAGCAGGTACTTGTCACAACAAGAAGCAGCATAAATGGTCACTGGTGATGATTCAACTGGCCATCTGGGATCCATTGTAACTGACCATCTGCGATCCATTGTAACTGACCATCTGAGATCCATTGTAACTGGCCATCTGAGATCCATTGTAACTGACCATCTGAGATCCATTGTAACTGGCCATCTGAGATCCATTGTAACTGGCCATCTGGGATCCATTGTAACTGACCATCTGAGATCCATTGTAACTGGCCATCTGGGATCCATTGTAACTGGCCATCTGAGATCCATTGTAACTGGCCATCTGGGATCCATTGTAACTGGCCATCCAGGATCCATTGTAACAGATCAGCTGGGGACCGGTTTCAATTTCCTCTTGACAATGGGACTTGTTGCATTGGATTTCAATTCCCAAATTTTTCCTCTATTAGTTTGAGTTCCACAGTAAATGAGGAGCACTACCTTTTCAATGATGGCTAGCCTCCAAATTTAATAAGCCTTCAATGTATGGATCTATGAATAGAATGGAATTTGTACTGTAAAATGCACACAAAATCACCAAAAAAAGGCATAATCCTAAATTGTTGAAGTCCACCGCTTTAGATTGTATGAGTCAGTCAGGAAAGTAATTGATGGCTATTGAAAAATTGGATGATCCACAATCTCAGAGCACCTGTTGTAATATTGGAGTTATTTGTGTTTATGTCATAGATGATTCATATTTTTTACATTTTCTGAATCACAGCAGTGTTGTGGGAAAAGATCATAGCAAATTATTCTACATCTAAAGAGGTAGAACATTCTGTACTCCTGCTGTGACCCTGAGCTACAAAGAATACTACACAGATTTAGATTGCTATTCCTATAAAGCATTGACATCATGTTCAATTTAAAATTATTTCATTGACAATGTGTACAGAACAAGATGTTTTCAGAGTTCTAATGTTCAGAGCATCAAATTCAGTGGAGCATTTCATTCCTTATTTATATTAAATCTAAAGTTGACTTTTACTGAAGAAAGTTAGCAATTTGTCGTCTTGAAATACTCCTCATAAGATCTGACATCTATACATATTTCGAATGTAGCTTTACTGTTAAATTATACTCTATCTCAAATAATAATAGCAAGGATATTGTTTGTAAAGTCTTAGTTGATAACGATTCTAAGCTATTTGTGGCTGCATATGAAAGATGTGACATCCTTTAGCATATGTGCACAGTTATTATTCAATTATAGAATGGGGGCTATACTGTTGATTGAGCACCTTGTCTACTAAACACATTAGGTGGAAGGAGGTCAAGGTGAGGGTGATAGGCCGGAGTGGGGAGGGGGCGGAGACGTCAGGAAGAGGATTGCAGGTTAGGAGGGCGGTGCTGAGTTCAAGGGAATCGACTGAGACAAGGTGGGGGGAGGGGAAATGAGGAAACTGGAGAAATCTGAGTTCATCCCTTGTGGTTGGAGGGTTCCCAGGCGGAAGATGAGGCGCTCTTCCTCCAACCGTCGTGTTGTTATGTTCTGGCGATGGAGGAGTCCAAGGACCTGCATGTCTTCGGTGGAGTGGGAGGGAGAGTTAAAGTGTTGAGCCACGGGGTGGTTGGGTTGGTTGGTCCGGGCGTCCCAGAGGTGTTCCCTGAAGCGTTCTGCAAGTAAGCGGCCCGTCTCCCCAATATAGAGGAGGCCACATCGGGTGCAGCGGATGCAATAGCTGATGTGTGTGGAGGTGCAGGTGAATTTGTGGCGGATATGGAAGGATCCCTTGGGGCCTTGGAGAGAAGTAAGGGAGGAGGTGTGGGCGCAAGTTTTGCATTTCCTGCGGTTTCAGGGGAAGGTGCCGGGAGTGGAGGTTGGGTTGGTGGGGTGTGTGGACCTGACGAGGGTGTCACGAAGGGAGTGGTCTTTGCGGAACGCTGATAGGAGAGGGGAGGGAAATATATCCCTGGTGGTGGGGTCCGTTTGGAGTTGGCGGAAATGACAGCGGATGATACGATGTATCACATCGTCATTTCCGCCAACTCCAAACGGACCCCACCACCAGGGATATATTTCCCTCCCCTCCCCTATCAGCGTTCCGCAAAGACCACTCCCTTCGTGACACCCTCGTCAGGTCCACACACCCCACCAACCCAACCTCCACTCCCGGCACCTTCCCCTGCAACCGCAGGAAATGCAAAACTTGCGCCCACACCTCCTCCCTTACTTCTCTCCAAGGCCCCAAGGGATCCTTCCATATCCGCCACAAATTCACCTGCACCTCCACACACATCAGCTATTGCATCCGCTGCACCCGATGTGGCCTCCTCTATATTGGGGAGACGGCCGCCTACTTGCAGAACGCTTCAGGGAACACCTCTGGGACGCCCGGACCAACCAACCCAACCACCCCGTGGCTCAACACTTTAACTCTCCCTCCCACTCCATCGAAGACATGCAGGTCCTTGGACTCCTCCATCGCGACGGTTGGAGGAAGAGCACCTCATCTTCCGCCTGGGAGCCCTCCAACCACAAGGGATGAACTCAGATTTCTCCAGTTTCCTCATTTCCCCTCCCCCCACCTTGTCTCAGTCGATTCCCTTGAACTCAGCACCGCCCTCATAACCTGCAATCCTCTTCCTGACGTCTCCGCCCCCACCCCACTCCGGCCTATCACCCTCACCTTGATCTCCTTCCACCTACCACATCTCCATCGCCCCTCCCCCAAGTCCCTCTTCCCTACCTTTTATCTTAGCCTGCCTGGCACCCTCTCCTCATTCCTGATGAAGGGCTCTGGCCCAAAACATCGAATTTCCTGTTGCTTGGATGCTGCCTGACCTGCTGTGCTTTAACCAGCAACACATTTTCAGCTCTGATCTCTAGCATCTGCAGACCTCACTTTTTACTAAACACATTAACAAGCCTATTACTTTTCTCATTACCACAGTTTCAACCTGTCACGTTCTCATTTCCAGTACACAACTGGATGCAAGAGGCTCAATGTAATCTTTATTTTCTCGGGGAAGATTGCCCTATGAAGCAACTATGTTTATTATATATTGAAATCTCAGAAGCACCAAATCAAGTAATGAAACTTATTGAGCATGGAGAATATAGGTTTATGTATTTTGAAGCATTGTCCAGCAAATGTTTAGTGAAGAGAACTAAACTCTGCAAAATAATTTCTGAAGAAATATAGTTGTTTATGAGGCAGCCACGGTCTTTAAAAACTGGAACTAATGGGACACATGGTCCTTTGTAGTCCACTTCTTATTAATCGCTTGCGATAAGAAACAATTTTCACTTTGTGCAATCAATATTGCCAATGGACTTCAAAGATTCTTTACACAGATGCAACAATGCAGATTATGCCTGGCTGAATAAAGACTATTGATTAAAGACACTTGAAATGGTTAAAGGTGGATAAATCCCCAGGACCTGATCAGGTGTAACTGAGAATTCTTTGGGAAGCTAGAGAAGTGATTGCTGGGCCTCTTGCTGAGATATTTGTGTCATCGATAGTCACGGATGAGGTGCCAGAAGACTGGAGGCTGGCAAACGTCGTGCCACTGTTTAAGAAGGGTGGTAAAGACAAGCCAGGGAACTATAGACCGGTGAGTATGACCTCAGTGGTGGGCAAGTTGTTGGAGGAAATCCTGAGGGATAGGATGTACATGTATTTGGAAAGGCAAGGACTGATTAGGGATAGTCAACATGGCTTTGTGCATGGGAAATCATGTCTCACAAACTTGACTGAGTTTTTTGAAGACGTAACAAAGAAGATTGATGAGGGTAGAGCAGTAGATGTGATCTATATGGACTTCGGTACGGCATTTGACAAGGTTCCCCATTGGAGACTGATTAACAAGGTTAAATCTCATGGAATAAAGGGAGAACTAGCCATTTGGATACAGAACTGGCTCAAAAGTAGAAGACAGTGGTAGTGGAGGGTTGTTTTTCAGACTGGAGGCCTGTGACCAGTGGAGTGCCACAAGGATCGGTGCTGGGTCCTCTATGTTTTGTCATTTACATAAATGATTTGGATGCGAGCATAAGAGGTACAGTTAGTAAGTTTGCAGATGACACGAGAAATGGAGGTGTAGTGGACAGTGAAGAGGGTTACCACAGATTACAACAGGATCTGGACCGGATGGTCCAATGGGCTGAGAAGTGGGAGATGGAGTTTCATTCAGATAAATGCGAGATGCTGCATTTTGCAAAAGCAAAACTTAGCAGGACTTATACACTTAATGGTAAGATCCTAGGGAGTGTTGCTGAACAAAGAGACCTTGGAGTGCAGGTTCATAGCTCCTTGAAAGTGGAGTTGCAGGTAAATAGAATAGTGAAGAAGGCATTTGGTATGCTTTCCTTTAGAGTGTTGAGTACAGGAGTTGGGAGGTCATGTTGTGGCTGTACAGGACATTGGTCAGGCCACTGTTGGAATTTTGAGTGCAATTCTGGTCTCCTTCCTATCGGAAAGATGTTGTGAAACTTGAAAGGGTTCAGAAAAGATTTACAAGGATGTTGCCAGGGTTGAAGGATTTGAGCTATAGAGAGAGGTTGGACAGATTGGGTCTGTTTTCCCTGGAGCGTTGGAGGCTGAGGGGTGACCTTATAGAAGTTTACAAAATTATGAGGGGCATGGATAGGATAAATAAACAAAGTCTTCTCCCTGGGGTCGGGGAGTCCAGAACTGGAGGGCATAGGTTTAGGGTGAGAGGGCATAGGTTTAGGGTGAGAGGGGAAAGATATAAAAGAGACCTAAGGGGCAACTTTTTCACGCAGAGGGTGATATGTGTATGGAATGAGCTGCGAGAGGATGTGGTGGAGGCTGGTACAATTGCAACATTTAAAAGGCATTTGGATGGGTATTTGAATAGGAAGGGTATGGAGGGATGTGGGCCCGGTGCTGGCAGGTGGGACTAGATTGGGTTGGGATATCTGGTCAGCGTGGACAGGTTGGACTGAAGGGTCTGTTTCCATGCTGTATATCTCTATGACTCTGTGAACATATTTTTTGTGATAATTACAAGTCACAAAATCAATTGGAGTCAATATATAAATACTATGGCTACAAGACTAGATGAGAGGCAAGCAGTCCTGCAGTAAGTAACTCACCTCCCAATTCCCCACAGTCTGTCCACCATCCAAAGGCACAAGTCAGGTGTGTGATGGAAAACTCCTCCCTTCCCTGGCTGAGTGCAGCTCCATCAATACTGAAGGAGTTTCACACTATTCAAAACAAAGCAGACCACTTGACTGGCACCACATCCGCTAGCAATTATTCCCTCCAACATTGACACACAGTAACAGAAGTGTGTACCATCTACTAGATGCACTGCAGAAACTCATCAATGCTCCTTCACAGCACTTTGCAAACAATATTCTAGAAGGACAAGGGCAAAAGATATATGGGACAACTGTTACCCACACTTATCCCTCCAAACTGCACACCATCTTGATTGGAAATAATTTGCCTTTCCTTCACAGTTACATGGTCAAAATCCTGACTTCCCAGACCATGGGTATATCCACATCAAATGGACTGCATAGCTCAAGAAGGAGACTCTCCTCAATCTTCTCAAGGACAATTAGGGATGGGCAACAAATGCTAGTCCAACTGGTGAAACCTACATCCCATGAATGAATTTTAAAACCAGAGGAAGGTTAGTAAAGAACTATTCATCAATGTCCAGTGCTGTTCTGAGGATCCTTAGCCTTCCATGAACTGACCAATGAACATAACTGAACAGAGATACAGGAGAGAAAGCAAGGAATGGAAGTAAGTGGATGATCTTCAGGTAAGGCGTCGTTAGTGATTTGTGGCAAGAATTTGCTTTAGTGCCTCTGTTGATCTTTAAATACATGAAGGGTTTAAATGTTGGCAAAACACATGATTTACTAACATAAAATTAACCAACATGAGAAACATTGAATACAGTGTAGATAAATGTGAAATAAAACATGTAAGGAGGAGAAAAGGAGACATTCAAATTATAGCCCAAAGAATAAAATTCCCCATGGGTCATGAAATGTTTGGTGGATTAAAGGAGATGCACAAAGGAGAAACAACAATGATTGTGTACGGTAAGGAATTGTAGTAAATCAGGCAATTGGTGGAGGAGAGTCCTTGTGAATTTTCTTTCTCAAGCTATCATTTAAATTAACAGTAGCTGATGAGTGTTCCATTAAGTGAGCCGGGTAGGTGATTAGTTGGTGAATTTTAAGATTTTATCACTCATAAAGGGGTGCCATACTTTAAGCTGATGCTGAGGTGATACTGCTAGTTGACAGATTATTTTTTAAAACTACTTAGTATAACTTCAGTGATATTTTTAAAAAACATAAATCTGTTAAATAAAATGAAGATGGCAGGGCAAGTGATATATTGCAGCTGTAGGATGTGGGTATTTGTAAACACCAGCAGCAATCACATCTACAGTAAGTGTTTGCAGTCTGAGGAACTTTGCCTCAGAGTTATGAGCTGCAGTCTGAGATTTGAACACTGCAATCTATCAAGGAGGGGGAAGAACATGTTGCTCTAGGAGGTTGTCACACACTCTCAGCTAGAATCTATATTTTGCATGTGATAAAATTTGGAAGGTGTCATTGAGAGTTAGACAAATATGGGAACCCAGAAGGTAGCAATGGAGGTTCCTCAACCTCTGCAAATGTCCAGTTGATTCAATGTTCGCATAGCTCATTAGGACAAATGCAGGGACTGCAAGGTAGGTGAGTAATGCTGTCATTGGCCGCAAGGCAGAATGTGAAGACTGCATCTTTTTATCTTTATGTTCTTTAGATTGTGGACTGAAATAGAGTCATAGAGGTGTACAGCATGGAAGCAGACCCTTCGGTCCAACCTGTCCATGCCGACTAGTTATTCCAACCCAATCTCGTCCCACCTGCCAGCACCCGGCCCATATCCCTCCAAACCCTTCCTATTCATATAACCATCCAAATGCCTTTTAAGTGTTGTAATTGTACCAGCCTCCACCACTTCCTCTGGCAACTCATTCCATACACGTACCACACTCTGTGTGGAAATGTTGCCCTTTAAGTCTTTTCCCTCTCACCCTAAACCTATGCCCTCTAGTTCTGGACTCCCTCACCCCAGGGAAAAGACTTTATCTATTTATTCTATCCATGCCCCTCATAATTTTGTAAACCTCTATAAGGTCACCCCTCAGCCTCCGCGCTCTGGGGAAAACAATGGTGAAAGGGAAGATTTAAAACCAAAGATTGTGGAAGAAAATTGTATTTGCTTTGTTGCTTTGTTCAAGCGGCTGCTTGTAGACAGGCTGGCACCAGATGATGCGTAGAAAATTAGATGGCTGGCAACAACTTGGGGCTGATTATTCACAGAGTTGTGGCCAAGTGTGGATGCCAAAGGCCATCAGCTGACAACAACTATCTGATTGGTTCCTGGGTAACAGAACAGCTTGTGGGTTGAATGATACTACAAAAGCCTTCAGGCTGCTGGAAGGGCAGATGTCGTGTTTTTCTCTCCAGTAAAATACCTAAACATGGAAGAAAGCCAGTTTAATTTCCCTGTAAGCTGGGATCTTTAACCAGTAACTAAGAACCTTAGTAGTTAGTGCACCAATCATCATGCCTCCTGCATAGAAATGAAAAGAGCTTGGGGAAGAGAGATTCAAGAACAGAAAATCCTAGCAAGCAAAAGGATCATCTCAATGAACCCTGTGGGCTTGGGCCATTGAAATGTTTCCCAGTTTTATTTTCATTTATTTGCATTTAACAACAGTTCTTGTTAAGTATAGAAATCTGGACCATATTTTCTAATAGCCTATCTAATTTGGTATATCTCACAGGAAAAAGAAGTCTTTGCATACTTGGTAAAAGTTTTAACTTCTTTGATGACTTCAGGAATAATAGACTTGATTTTCAATGTGTTGTCTCAGTGAGGCATGACAAGGAAGGCCATTCAAGTGTAGCAGTAAAAAAAGAATTTGGTTGTAGAATGGGACAACATAATTTGGAGGTTAGGTTCTATTCTATGCAGATGAGAGTGTGAGCTGAAAATGTGTTGCTGGTTAAAGCACAGCAGGTCAGGCAGCATCCAAGGAACAGGAAATTCGACGTTTCGGGCCAGAGCCCTTCATCAGGAATTCATCAGCATTCCTGATGAAGGGCTCTGGCCCGAAACGTCGAATTTCCTGTTCCTTGGATGCTGCCTGACCTGCTGTGCTTTAACCAGCAACACATTTTCAGCTCTGATCTCCAGCATCTGCAGACCTCACTTTTTACTAGATGAGAGTGTGAGTCCTGAAAGATGGATTGTTGGCTCAATGGCAGGTCAAAGGTCATCTCTGGGCTGAAGAGGAACTTGATGTGGGAGGGGAAGGATTCAGTTGTTGTGGGAGTACTAGAATCAAAGGTAGGGCTAAGAAAGAGGTTCTGCTGAGGGATTATCAGCAGCTAATAGCTAAATTAATAAGCAGAATCACAAAGATAACAATCTCTTGGTTACTACCTGAGCCATGAGCAAATCGGTACAGGGCAAATAACATGAGAGTTGAATGCGTGGCTCATAGAATGATGAGGGACAAATGAATTTTGATTCATTGGGCCATTACTGGGGAAGGAAGCAGCTGTATTACTAGGGTACTCCTCAGCTGAACTGTGCTGGGAGCAGTGTTCTGGGAAGTTTTAACTTTAATCTTTGAATTTCAAGTTCTCCCTTCACGCTCTTCTCCCTCTATTAGTTAAAAGGAATTTTCTCTAATCTGATAAAATTTGTTGGTTCATTCTTATGCTTGCATGTGCAAGGTTAGTTTGGAATGTCATCACAAATGATCTAGTGATCCAGGAAGTACTGATCACAATAGAACTGAATTCTACATTAAGTTGGAATTTGACTTACACACTCCAATCACAAACAAAGTAAATAAACAAAAATCTCCCAGGCACGAAACGCTGTGGAAGCTTCTTTGAAATCATTCCCTTCTGCAGAAGAAAGGAATTCAGCCATACTACACTTCAAGTCGGTTCCACTATTTCTTCAGCGCTGATCTATATCTGTTAAATCAATCCAGCCAACTCGGTAAAACCTTTAACCTCATGGTATAAGTAAAATATATCAACCTCAGTTAGGAAATTTTCAGTTGAAATACAACAGCTCTTTGAGGAGGATTTTTCAAATGTCTACTATCTTTTATAAGAAGATTGTAATCTATGCCATCAATGCTCCTGTACCTACCCCCCTTGACCTATTATATGTGCAAGTCAACTAAGTCCCTTTTCCAAAGCCCACTGACCGTCATACCCTCCATGCTAACACAAGCCATATTACTCATACCAAAGCCTTTTATGTCCCTACACCAACCTGGTGCCAACTCAGACCAACCATCACATTTCCTGTATCAACTCACCTAGTATTCACTAAGGATAGGTCTCAGTATCAAATGCAGAGAAGAGGTAAAGTTCCATTAAATAAATTCTGAGTGTGTATTTAGATTTCACTATAATTTTAAATATCCATTTTACTACGTTTAAATTCCTTAAATTCCTTAAATTATATGATGCATTGTAAGAACAATCATTTAATTCAAGTACAGAAGCACTTGTGACAACAATAACTGAAATTCATTTGTAGTTCAGCTTCAATGAATCTATAACCACTTAAATCTGATCGGCAAATTGTGAAATGGTAGGCACCCTACAAAAATAATAGATGGTTGTGAAATCGGTGATTTAATGGTAATTCAGTAATGAAAAGCTTTGGGCTTATGAAGACAGAGTTAAATAGCAATCATGTTTTTGTTTTCTGAAACACTGTAGACATTTATTTTCAAAGAACTTGACAATTAAGGAGTTTATCTGTTTTATGCACATTCATGCCTATTTTTAACTATATCAAAGAGCACCTATCCTTCCGCAAAGGATCCCTTACCTCACTTAACGAGCACCTTAGCTCCCCAAATATTATTGGGGAAGCGATGGCATGGTAGTATTATCACTAGACTATTAATCTGAGACCCAGTATTATTCTGGGAATTTGGTTCAAATCCCACCATGACAGGTGATGGATGATTTAATAAAAAACAAGTGACTTTTCCCAAAGGTGTCCTCTGAAGAACCCTCCAAAGAGAATCCCACCTCATCCCTGAATTTCCCATGGCTAATCTATGTAGCTTGGGCACTATAACATAGCCAATCCACTTAACCTATATACCTTTTGACTATGGGAGGAAACCAGAGCACCCAGACACAGGGAGAATATGCAAACTCCACACAGATAGTTACCTGAGGCAAAAACTTAACCCTGGTGTCTAACACTGATGATGCAGCAGTGCTAACCACAGAGCCACCTTGCCACCAGTTAGCAGATGGGCATATGATATTGTTGCAATCACTGAGACATGGTTGAAGGAAGTACAACTGGCAACTCAACATTCTAGGATATAAAATTTCCAGGCATGATAGGGGGTAAAGTCAGAGAGGTGGCACCTTGTATTATAGATAAGGAAAACATTCACAGCAGTTAAGAGGGAGGATGTCTTAGAGTGTCTTCAAATGAGGCCATCGGTGTAGGATTCTGATATAAAAAAGGGGTGGTCATTTTGCTGGAATTACACTACAGTCAGAGGGAAATAGAGAAGCAGAAATGTAGGCAAATCACAGAAAGGTGTGAGAGAAACAGGGTTATCAGTTAACATTAACTGGGATCGTCTTAGTGTGAAAGGATTAAACTGAGTGGAATTTTTAAAGTGCATTCAGGAGAGCTTTTGGTGCCAGTACATAGCCTTACTTTACCGTGGGGCACTACTAGACCTAGAATGAAACTGTTCGAGACACCACCTACACTCTCCATCTCCTCCAAACTTCCGTTTCCCCGGTCCCCAATGCCTCATCTTCACCATGGACATCCAATCCCTCTACACCTCCATCCGCCATGACCAGGGCCTCCAAGCCCTCTGTTTCTTCCTCTCCCGACGTCTCCAACAGTACCCTTCCACCGACACACTCATTCGTTTGGCTGAACTGGTCCTCACCCTTAATAATTTCTCCTTCGAATCCTCCCACTTCCTCCAGACCAAAGGGGTAGCCATGGGCACCCGTATGGGCCCCAGCTACGCCCGTCTCTTTGTTGGCTACATAGAACAATCCATCTTCCATAGTTACACCGGTACCATTGCCCACCTCTTCCTCCGCTACATTGATTACTGCATTGGCGTCCTTGTGCTCCCGCAAGGAGGTTGAGCAATTCATCAACTTCACTAACACATTCCACCCTGAACTTAAATTCACCTGGACCATCTCGGACACCTCCCTCCCCTTCCTGGACCTCTCCATCTCCATTAATGATGACCAACTTGACACTGACATTTTTTACAAACCCACCGACTCCCACAGCTACCTGGATTACACCTCTTCTCACCCTACCTCCTGAAAAAATGCCATCCTGTATTCCGAATTCCTCCGCCTCTGCTGAATCTGCTCCTAGGAGGACCAGTTCACCACAGAACACACCAGATGGCCTCCTTATTTAGAGATCGCAATTTTCTTTCCCACATGGTTGAAGATGCCCTCCAATGTATCTCATCCACATCCTGCACCACTGCCCTCAAATCCCACCCCTCCAACCATAACAAGGTCACAACCCCCCTTGTCCTCACTTTCAACCCTACCAACCTTCGTATTAACCACATCATCCACCGACATTTCCACCAACTCCAAACAGACCCCACCACCAGGGATATATTTCCCTCCCACCCCTTTCTGCTTTCCACAAAGACCGTTCCCTCCGTGACCAACTGGTCAGGTCCACGCCCACCCTCCCATCCTGGCACCTTCCCCTGCAACCTGCGCCCACACCTCCTCCCTCACCACCATCCAAAGCCTCAAAGGAACTTTCCACATCCATCAAAGTTTCACCTGCACATCCACCAATGTCATTTATTGTATCCGTTGCTCCAATGTGGTCTCCTCTACATTGGGGACACTGGGTGCCTCCTTGCAGAGTGCTTCAGGGAACATCTCCGGGATACCCTCACCAATCAACCCCACTTCCCCCTGGCCCAACATTTCAATTCCCCCCTCCCACTCTGCCGAAGACATGCAGGTCCTGGGCCTCCTCCACTGCCACTCCCTCACCATCCGATGCCTGGAGGAAGAATGCCTTATCTTCTGCCTCGGAACACTTCAACCCTAGGGCATCAATGTGGACTTCACCAGTTTCCTCATTTCCCCTCCCCCCACCTTACTCCAGTTCCAATCTTCCAGTTTAGCACTGTCCTCATGATCTGTCCAACCTGCCAGTCTTCCTTCCCACCCAGCCACCCCACCCTCCTCTCTAATCTATCACTTCCATCCCCACCCCCATTCACCTATTATACTCTTTGTTTCCTTCTCCCCGCCTCCCATTTATCTCTCCACCCTGGAGGCTCCCTGCCTCCATTCCTGATGAAGGGCTTTTGCCCAAAGCATTAATTTTCCTGCTCCTCGGATGCTGCCTGACCTGCTGTGCTTTTCCAGCACCACTCTGAATAAACTGTAGTTTCCAGCATCTGCAGTCTTCACTTTTGCCTTGAACAAAACTGAGCAAGTGTTTGAAGTTTCAGTAAGTGAGCAAATCAGGGATACTCTGGAAGCTTCAAAGTCCTTTTTGGAAGAAATAAGAACAGTGCAGAAGTTGTGTCCAAACTGGGTATGACCAATTTCAAAATCACAAGACAGGATCTGGCAAACATAGACTGGATGCAGCTACTTGCTGGTAAGTCTACATTTGAAAAAATGGGAGTCTTTTAAAAGTAATACAGTGAGAATTCAGAGCCAGTGTGTTTCTCTTAAGGGTAATGGCAGTAAATCCAAGGAACCCTGGATGTCAAGGGATATCAAGAATATAGAACATGGAACATAGAAAAGTACAGTACAAACTCTTTCTCACGCACACATGCACTCTCTAAAATAAAATAACCTAACCAACGCAACCCTCAATTCACTGCTGCCCATGTGCATGTCCAGTAGTCGCTTAAATGTCTCTGCTTCACACCACTGCTGGAAATGCATTCCATGCATTCACAACTCTCTGCATAAAGAACCTACCTCTGATGTCTCCTCTATACCTTCCTCCTAACACCTTAATTCTATGATCCCTCATGCCAGTCAATCCTGTCCTGGGGAAAAGTCTCTGGCTATCGATTCTATCCATGCCTGTCATTATCTTGTATACCTCAATCAGGTCACCTCTCTTCCTCCTTCTCTCCAGATAGAAAAGTACAAGCTTAGTCAACCTCTCTTAATAAGACAGGCAGCATCCTGGTAAACCTTCTTTGCACCCTCTCCAAAGCCTCCATATTTTTCCTATATTAGGGCGACCAGAATTGGACACAATATTCTAAGTGTGGTCTCACCAGGCTTTTGTAGAGCTGCAGCAAAACCTGGCGGCTCTTAAATATGATTCTCCTGTTAATGAAAGCCAAAACACCATATGCTTTCTTAAAAACCCTATCCATTTGGTTGGCAGCTTGAAGGGAACTTTGCAAGATCCCGCTGTTCCTCCACACTGCCAAGAACCCTGCCTTTAATCCTACATTCAGCATTCAAGTTTGACCTTCCAAAATGCATCACTTTTTATTTATCCAGGTTGAACTCCAGCTGCCATTTCTCAACCCACCCTGTCTATGTCGCACTGCACCCTGCAATAGGCCTCAATACTATCAATGGCACCTCCAACCTTTGTGTCAGCAGCAAATTTACTAACCCACCCTCAACCTCCTCATCCAAGTCATTTATAAAATGTACAAAGAGCAGAGGCCCAGGAACAGAGCCCTGTGGAACACCACTCACTCCTGATCTCCAGGCAGAATACTTTCCATCTACCACCACTCTCTGCCTTTTGTTAGCCAACCAATTCTGAATCCAAACAGCCGAATCTCCCTGTATCCCGTACCTCCTGAATGTATGAATGAACCTACCGTGGGGAATCTTATCAAATGCCTTGCTGAAGTCCATATGCACCACGTCCACTGCTTGACCTTCATTGAACTGTCTCATCATCTTCTCCAAGAACTCAATAAGACTTGTAAGGCATGACTTGCCCCTCACAAAGCCATGCTGACTGCCTTTAATCACGCAATGCTTTTCCAAGTAGTCATACATCTTATCCCTCAGAATTCTTTCCAAACCCTTGCTGACCACGTAAGACTGACTGGTCTGTAATTGCCGGGGATTTCCTTATTATCCTTCTTGAAAAGAGGAACAACATTCGCCTTCCTCCAATCCTCTGGTACGATTCCCGTGGAGAATGACAAAGCAAAGATCTTCGCCAATGGCTTAGCAACCTCCTTTCTCACTTCCCAGAACTCGATAAAGAAAGAGAAGAAAGCATGTCAGGTACAGTGCATTAAAAACAGGGGAGCCCCTTCAAAGACATAGAGAATACAATAAAAAAGCAATTAGGAGGGCAAAGAGGGTCCATGAAATATCTTTGGCAGATGGCATCAAAGAGAATCCAAAGACTTTTCATAAGTATTTTACAAGCAACAGGATTACCAGGAAAAGTGTAGCCCCTTATCAAACCTCAAAGTAGCAAAGTGCATGGAGCAGTGGACAAGAGTGGGGTCTAAAATGAATACTTCTCATCTATATTCATACACAAGAAGGACATTGCAGCTGAGAATTTCAGTTGGGATGGTGAAGTTCTAGAACATGTGAAGATTAATAAGGAGGAGGCATTGGATGTTTTAGCAGATGTAGGTGCATTAATCTCGAGAGCCTGATGAGATGTAACTAAGATTTCTGTTGGACAAGAGGCAAGAGATTACTGGGCCTCTGATGGATATATTTAATACTTTGCTGGCCAGAGGGGAAATGCCACATGACTGGAGGATAGCTAATATTGTTCCTTTGTTTAAGAAGGACAGCTAGGGATAGGCCAACTATTTACATACCAGTCTAATGTCAGTTGTATGGAAATTATTGGAAAATTGCTGGGGGACAGGATTAAGTTGGAAAAAGGAGGAATTGTTCATAGATAGTCAGCATGGATTTGTTCAAGGAGATTTTGTCTGGCCAATTTATTTGAGATTTTTGAGAAGGTGACTAAATATACTGATGATGGTAGTGTTGTTGATGTGATTTACACAGACTTCAATAAGGCCTATGACTAGGTTTTACTTATGAGGAGAGACTGGATAGGCAGAATTTGTTTTTCTTAAAGCAGAGGAGGCTGAGGGGGTCTGATTGAGGTATACAAAATTATGAGAAGGATTGACAGCATAAATCATGAGAATCTGTTCCCCACTAGTACACAAATCTAAATCAAAGGGTATTGTTTAAAATGAGGAGTAAGTGGTTCAGAGGCAATCTGAGAAAACATTTCTTTCACTCAAAGGGTGGTAGGTATGTAGAATGTGCTGCCTCAGAGGGTGGTAGAGGCAAGTACTGTCACAACATTTAAGAAGCATCTGGATGAGTACTTAAATTGCCACGGCATAGTAGGCTATGGACCAAGTGTGGGATTAGTGTAGTGGTCAACATTGACATGGTAAGCTGAAGGGCCTGTTTCTATGCTTTAGACTCTATGATTCTATGACTCTAAGAAATGTTTCCTGATATTATCCCTGAACAACCTAATTCTAATTTTAAGGTTATGGGCCCTGTTATGGACTCCACTCCAGCACAAGTAGTTTATCCTTATCTACTCTATCAATTCTTAATCATCTCAAGCAACTCAATTACATCAGCTATTAATAACTTATATTTAAGGCAATACAATGCAGGTCCATAGCAGTACATCTTGTAGTACAGTGGTAGTGTCCGTACCTTAGAGTCAGGAGACCTGTGTTTAAGTCCCACCAGCTTCTTGGTATATAATAATAGCTCTGAACAGATTGTTTAGAAAATAACTGTAATCCAGATCCAGGCAAACTGTTCTCATAACTTAATCCCTCCAGCTCCAGTATCATTTTGCTGAACATGTTTTTTTACTCCCTCCAAAATATTTCCTGAAGTGTAGTGTGGAGAATTAGAACTGGTCAATCCATTGGATCCATCTTCATCCACAATAACTGAAGAGAAACAGGGTTTGGTGACAGGGGGCAATGGGCACAAGAGGAAACACTGCCATAAGAAGAAGACTCCTGAACATATTTATCTCAATTAAGAGCTTTAGCCTTGGGATAAGAGTGGATGACAGTGCCCCCTATGGGCAGGGGAAGAGTCTTCCATTCAAGGTTTTATAGTTGGTTTAATTTGCAGTGTTTTGGTAGTAATAGTTGTCACAGTTATGATAGACTAGTTTTTTGTATATATAGTTCTTCGACTCTATGAGTCTTTATTTACTTGTGCTCGGCACTTTGTAAGCAGGGTTCTCCCTCTGAGCAGTTCAAGGGTGTCTGAAAGGTGATATGGCTAAGTGCCTTATTAAATGGTACACCTGTAACATAAAGAGAAGTCATTCACCCATTAAAAGGAAAAAAGTGCTTTCTAGCCTTAAGAAGGGGAGGGTTGATATCGCTTTGTTGCAGGAAACCCATCTTGATGGTGAGGAACACCTGAAATTACAACAGGGAGGTTATGACCGGTTATCCTTTTTATCTTTTACTACTAAAAGTAGGGGAGTGGTGGTACTTATCTAGAAAAATCTTCCATTCACATTATTAGAGCAGGTAAAAGATGAGCAGGGATGGTTTATGATACTGAAACCCTGATACATGGAGAGGAATATGGCATTTTTAATGTCTATTGTCCTCCGGCGCATCCCCTCAAATTATTGATTAGTGCTTTCTCTAAGTTGAGTGCTTTTGGAACATGGCACATTATTGTGGGGGGGGGGGGGATTTTAATTGTCTTTTGGATCCAATGGTGGACAGGATGCCTTGTGGGCCCCCAAATATTTCTTCGCAGGCCAAGCAGGTGGTTGACTTATGCGAGGAATTGGGGCTGGTAGATGTTTGGAGATATCTTCAGCGTACTGGCAGGGACTTCACCTTTTATTCAAATCCACATAAATGTCTTTCTGGCTCCCTCAGCCCTTCTGGATTCGATTATGGGTTGTAAAATTGGGAATATAGCTAGCTCTGGTCACGTGGCAGTATATTTGGAGGTTAAGGCCAAGAGTGAAGGGCTAGATTTGCGGCACTGAGGTTTGGACTCTTTTCTCCTAAAGGATTCCAAATTTGTGGAATACTTTTTGAAGGAGTTTCAGGAATTCTTGACTATCATCTCAGGCACGGCTAGTAGACCGTCTGTGCTATGGGAGACTGCTAAGGCCTTTGCTAGGGGATTAGCTATTTCCTATACGGCTAGCTGGAAACGTCAGAAGGAGGAACAGTAGCGTCTACTTGAGACGCGGTTGAAAGCTGCCAAGGCAGCACATTTTGCGCGGCCTTCGGTGACTAAGCTACAGTGGATCAAGGCCCTCCGGGCTGCCTTGAATTCAATATTGACACAAAACACAAAGAACTTGCTTTTGCTAGATAAAGGCTGTTCGAATATGGGGATAGGCCAGGGAAATATTTAGCATACCTGACTAGGAAAAAGCATGCTCTCCAATCCATTACTGCAATCAGAGACAGCACTGGGGTCCTTACATACAATGCCCAGTACCCAGTCACCAGCATATGCTAACAGGACGCTTATTTGGTATTTCTTCAAATACGGAAGATTCACCCCTCCCTCAGCCTGTGAAAGCTGCAATTTAGTGAATTTAATTAGAGGACATTTGTGGCACCAAATAAAGGACCCTAGCCAACCATTGAGCTTCCGTAATATTCATCTGGGTAGCAACAATATGGGGTACAGAAGTCGAGGAAGAACATTCATCTTAATCAGTGCTATTTGGCCCAACCATGATAACGGTAACCTGCTGCAAATCCTGTTTTATCCTCTCCAATAGTAAGTTTTATACAGCTGGTGGAAGGAAAGGGTAATAAAAATTCCCAAATACAAAAAACCTTTGGCGACCATCTAAATGAGAATTGCATTCTATCCTTTAGGTTAGGCACCTCCACTAATCCCCATACTGGCATGTCTTCCAATGTGTAAAGTTGATCCTGTAGCCCGAGAAACCACCAAATAAATAAATTGTCTGGATCAGTCGAGGAACGGACTTCTCCAGATTGGCCAAGAACAAAAAGACGTCGTCAGCACATAGAGTGACCTTATGCTTCCCCTCTCCCACCCTTGGTGCCATTATTTCAGGATCCCGTAATGGCTCAGTGGCCCAGGTGAATAACAGTGGTGAGAGAGGACACCCCTGTCGACTACCTCTCCCAACGTTAAAGTTATCTGACTTAGCACTGTTTGTAATGACTGCCACCTTAGAATAATTATATGGTACTACTACCCATCTGGCAAAGGATCCCCCCAGACCAAATCACTCTAGGACCTCAAATAGATATGGACCAATAGATGTTCAATAAATTTCTATCCCTTAACAGAAATGGGTCCATACACCAGTACCGTGCATCCATTCCACTACCCTTGATATCTGATCAAATGCCTTTTCTGCATCTAGGGAGAGCACCAAACCCAAATCAATCTTTGCTGGCATACCTGTACTGTGTTCAGTACTCTCCTGATATTGTTGGAGGAGCTATGGCCCTTAACAAATCCTGTCTGGTCTTCTTTTATAATATGGGGCAGGACCTTCTCCAACCTCAGAGCCAGGTCTTGGATAAAATTTTGAAATCTACATTCAGCAGTGAAATTGGTCTATATGAAGCATATTCTTCAGGGTCATTCCCTTTCTTTAAAATGAGGGAGATATTAGCCTCCCTGAGAGAAGGCGGCAGTGATCCTGCGTATAATAATAGTTGTACATCCCCAGAAGTGGCTCCACTCACATATTTATGAATTCTGTATAGAATTCAGTTGGGAATCCATTTGGCCCTGGTGCTTTGCCACCCTGGAGATGCCTTATTGCTTTCTGCACTTCCTGTACCATTATTGGCGCATTCAAAAGGGAAACCTGTTCCGTGTTTATACTGGAGAGGACCAGATTCTCAAAAAGGATTGCATTCTCACTGCACCATGTTCACCCCTGCCCCCCGAACGATATAACTCTGCGAAATACTCACTAAATCTAATATTGATCTTCTTCAACTCATGGGTAACTGTGCCAGCCTTCTCTCTAACAGATAATAGATTGGGCAGCTGTTTTCCTCCTAGCCAAATATGCCAGATACCTGGTTTATCTCCAAATTCAAACAGTCTTTGTTTAGCAAAGGAGACCATTATTTTAGCCACTCGTATGTGCAATGAGTCGAAAGCCGCCTGGAGAGCCTTGACCGAACTTGACCAATGACAGCCTATTATAATATGTTTCCTCAGCCATCTGCAGCCAGGCCTCCAACATCCATTGTTGCTGCTCCCTCTGCCTCCTCCTAGCCGCAGAATACAAAAAGATCAGGCCTTGTAAATATGGCTTAGTGGCCTCCCAAAATTTTGCCGCATTACTAGCCATACCTGAGTTGATATCCCAGAAGGCGCTGAACTCTCTTCTTATATATTCAATAAATTTGTTCTCCCTTAAGAGAAATGGGTCCATACACCCGTACCATGCATCCATTCCACTACCTTTGATTTTAACATCTTAGTACACTGACGCATGATCCGAGGCAGCTATATTCCCAACTTTGCACGCCAATGTTCTATCCAAACCATCAGTTGGCATAAAAACATGTCAATTCGCATATGGCACTTGTGTATGTTGGAATAGAATGTAAAGCCTCTTCCATTAGGGTGGAGACTCCTCCACACATCCGCTAGTCCCAACTCCTCACACAGGTCTACCAACTGCTTAGATAGTGCGGGCATATCTGCTGGGCCCCTTGGCACCCTGTCAACCTCGGGATCTATTAGGCAATTAAAATCCCCTCCTATGATCATGCTGCACACCCCAAGATTCATTAATTTAGCCACTGCATCAATTAGGAATTTAAGATGGTGCGCCAGGGGACAATATACAATCAAAACACCGTATTCTTCTCCATGTATTAGGACTTTAAGAATGATAAACCGTCCATGTTCGTCCTTAATCTGCTCCGTTATCTAGAAAGGGAGGTTCCTTCTTATCACCATAGCCACTCCTCTACTCAAAGTTGAAGGATGAGAAAAATATCCTGTCACAACCTTCCTGCTACAGTTTCAGATGTTCCTTATCAGTTAGATGTGTCTCCTGCAGCAGGGCAATATCCATCCTTTCCTTCCTGAGGCTTGATAAGACCTTATTTCATTTAATAGGGGAATGGCTCCTTTTTATATTCCAGGTGCACCACCTGAACAAATCACTAGCCATGGTCATCCAGGGCAGCCCGTGGTTTCCCAAGAGGAGGAAGCTTATCTCAGGTCTGATGAGCTACAAAGACACTAACTCTATGAAGTCTAAAAACTACTCCTATAAAAATTACTACAACTAAAAAACTAATCACTACATTTAACTGAAGCAAACACCCAAGTAACCCTCAATTCACTAGAGATCTTCCCCCTTGCCCATAGGGGGCACTCCTCCCAATCCTTGGTACCATCTTAACTCTCTCCAGCTGAGGCTGTGCTGTAGCCCCAGGCAATTCACAAATGAAGAAAACCTGTTATTTACATTCTGAAAGTTAACAATGGATGCCCATTCCCCCCCACTCATCTTAACCATGGATATAGCCATCCCCAATACAAAATCAAAAGGACAGCAGTAAAAAAAAGGGGCCCTAGATAATACCCAAACGACCGATATATAAAATAATTCTGGTTTTATGACAAGGCTATATGTATAAAGCCAATAACCACAAAAGAGAAAAGGGGGAGAGAGAAGTAAAAAAAGGGAGGCAATTAAATAAACCTATACCATTGCCCACAACGATGCTCCCTCCCCTCCCACCCTGACACAAGTCCTTCAATTCAAAGAATTCACAAAGTCCTTTGCCTTTCTGCGGAGTCGAAGTTATGTACTGTCCACTCATGGGCGAAACGCATGGGTACCTCAAGGAATATTGAATATTCAAGTCCCTTAAGTCTTTCATGACTTCATCAAATGCCCTTCTCTTCTTAATTAGGGCTCCTGAGAAATCCTGAAAAAAACATTATATTTGAGCCTTTGTACATTAAATCCTGTGAATTCCTTTCCAATATTCTTGCTGCTTCCACTATAAACTGTTTTTCTCTATAATACAGGAGCTGCACTGGGAGCGGGTCAGGCCTGGGCCTGCGCATTGCGATCTGGTGGGCCCGCTCCATGCTCACCAGGCCCAACTCCAACTCTAACCCCAGGAATTTCGGGAGCCATCCCTCCAAAATGCCGATGAGGGCCTTGCCTTCCTCGTGTTCCAGAAGACCCACAAGCCGTAAGTTTTTTCTCCTATTTTTATTCTCCAGGTCATTGACTAGTTCCTGAAGGATCTGAACCTGGTCTTCCTGAGATCTCCGCCACGGCGTCCGATGCCACAGTCCTCTCCTCCACTGCCTCCATTCTTTGATCCAGTAGTTGGATTTCCTGCTCATGCTTTTTCAGATGGCAGATAGCGGTTCTACTGCTACTTCAATCTTCCCTTGACCGAGAGTATGGCACAGAGGGCAGCACAGCAGATCACTCAGACTACCGCCATCTTGGATCCCCCCCATTCTTGCTTTCTGAAGGGAATTATTGAGTTGAAGGAAGGGCAGTGGATGTGGTAGAAAATAGGGCTTCCAGGGTTACACCATTTGTAGCTTGCATTCCATTGCCTGATAGGAGGATAAAGGTGAAATAAGATTTGAGAAGGGAGGTACGTACTAGATGTTCTTGGTGAGACTGTGCTTAATGGTCTCAGAAAATGCCAGTCCATTAATTTTCAGCCACACTTCCTCCATGTGGCTCATGAGAAATAGCCGTGCCTGTCCTTTATTAAGTTTTTATTGTTAGCTGCTCTTGTTTACCCCTATGACCTGCAAAATAATGCAAAGAATGTTTGCCACTGATTTAGGGTCAAAGCAAAATACTGTAGATGCTGGATATATTAGATAAAGACAGAAAGTGCAAGAGAAACTCAGCAGGTCTGGCAGCATCTCTTGAGAAAGAAAAATAGAGTTAGTATATTGAGTCCAGTAGGACTTTTTATCAGAACTGCTTTTCATAGCTGGATGTAAGACTTACCGCAATGGTAGGTGTGGAAGGGTGAACTGAGAATCGGAATGTTAGGTATGAGTTCTGATTGTTAAGGATTGGTAAGGGTGGGCAAAGGAGGTGTTGTAAATTGGGCAGTGTGTGAGGTTGTTGATCCACTTGGGAGCAGATGGCATTTGAGGCTACATCAAGTGACATTCACCACTCAATTTGAGACATTGAGCTTTCTGAAACACTACAGCTAGATTCAAAAGGGCAAATCCTTGAATTGACCTTAGTGGCTACCTACCCCCAATCTCTTTGTAGCAAGGATGGTCTCCTCAAGCCCCATGTAGAAATATAACATGCCTCCTGCTTTCCTCCTCCTGGTGTAAGACCTCCTGTGGTACAACAGAGAACCTGGGAGCCCTGGTGCTACATTGGTCTTCTTATTCCTTCTTTGAAATACTGTTTGTTATTGTTCCACTAGTTGTATCAACCTGAATGCATCCCCTATTTCAGAGATGCAGGTTGCCTTTAAAGTGTAGTCTCACTGTAAGCTATGCTATCTATGTACATGACTAGACTAGCTGCTCTGTGTACAGCCAGTCAACAGGCCACTTAGCATTGGGTTGCATGTTACAATCATGGTGATCAGCAGGAAGCATGAAGTCTGTATGTTGTCTGCATCACCTCAACAGGAGCAAAGAAATCACAATTCTTACACAGGAAAATGAGCACTTTCCAATTATTAATCTGTGATTTAAAAAAGGCATGTTAACATAATGAGAACCTTATAGAGTTAGATTAATGTTCTGGAAGTATAAATTCACATTGCACGAAGGTCTCTGAGGGAATTCAACTTCAATTAATTAATAAATCTGTCAAGCGTAGAAGATTTTGAATCAAGTGTTTCTTGCAAATGGCTGTCTTTAAAGAGATGCTAGTTCAAGTACAATCAAAGGCGAAAGGTAGGCCAAAGAAATATGGGGTTTTCTAGGAGGCAAAATAGACAGAAATAAAGCTGAATCAGGGAAAATGTGCTGAATGGTAGATGTTTGAAGGATAATATAATTGAAAGCCAGGCCTAATGGAATTGGGTAAGGGTAGATTTTTTAATCAAAAAAAATCAGAAGATGAAAAGGGAGAGGATGAGAAGAAACTGACAACTTACATTAAAGTGTATCCAAACGTCTTCTCTGGTGCTATAAAGAAGAGTAGGGCTAATTAGGGATCATATTACAAAGTTACCCAGTTACTAATCCATTAAACATTATTTACCCTAAAAAACCTCTACACAACAGATGAAGTTGCCCAGGTCATGGTGAAAGAGGGGATTTAAGATTAATAAGAAAGAGGCATTGAATAAACTATCTGTACTTAAAGTTGATAGCGCATCAGGATCAGTGAGATCGATCCAAGAAGGAAGTGGAAATGGAAATTGCAAAGGCACTGGCCATAATTTTTCAATGTTCTCCAAACTCAAGGGTGGTGCTACAGGACTGGAGCATTACAGACACTGTACCTTTGTTCAAATGTGGATGTAAAGACAAATGTAGCAATTGAAGGCCATTCAACGTAACACAGGTGTTAGGAAAGCTTTTCAAAACAATTGTTCAAAAGAAAACTCAGGCAAATGCAGTTAGTTAAGTAAAGTCAGAATGGATTCGTTAAGGATAAATAGTGTTTAACTAAGTCACCTAAGTTTTTTTTGTAACACAGAGGTTTGATGAGGGTAACGTTTCTGATGGGATGCACATGGATTTCTGTCGGCATTTGAAGCACTGTCACATAACAGACTTTTGTGTAAAGTTAGAGTGCATGTAATGAAAGGGAGTAGTAATATGGATATAAAATCGGCAGAATGACAGAATGAAAACAGAAGTAGCAAATGGATTACTTTTCAGCCTCTGAGAAAGTTTATGTAAGCTTCCCCAGGGGATGGTATCAGGATCACAGCTTTTCTTTGTGCACAAGGTATCTTCAACAATTGTTCACAGCGTGGCAGGTGGGGGAACTGGATTAGTCTTTACCACATAACAAATTGTTAGAATTTGGGATTCACTGCCTATGGTATTGTTAGGGTCAAAAAGACTCTCACAAAGGAATTATATCATTATCTGGAAAGGAAATATTTATCCATATACCTTCCTTTAGGACAAAGCAGCCACTTAATTAGCACCACATCCAAAAACATTCTTTCCCTCCACCACTGCCTTTCAGGAGTAGCTGTGTGTACCACCTTTCAAATTTCAAGGCTCCTTACAGAACACCTTTCAAACCATCTCGAAGGGCAATGGCACCAAATGCATGGGGATGTACATCACCTCCTGCAAGTTTCCCTCCAAGCTAGTCACCACCCTGACTTGGAAGCGTATTTCTTCTGTGCTGCCGGGGTCAAAATCCTGGAATTCTCTCCCTAATGTTATTGAAGTCCCACTCGCAGCACATGGACTACAGCACTTCAACAAGGCAATTCATCGCCACCTTCTCAAGGCCAAGTAGAATTAAATACTGGCTCAGCCAGTGGTGGCCATATCACGTAAATGAATAAAAGCATGTTCTCTGGATCTCTGCAACAAAGTGAGAGTATACCTTCAGGAAAGATAGCCTTCTCTTCCTGAAATGCCAGAAGTATCAGCAAACTGTCAGCACTTGAAGCGAACCAAACGAGTGAAGCAAGATTTTAAAGTGAAGGAGAAAACATTGTGTAATTTGTTTTGGTTAGACACTAGTAAGAAGGATACTAGATTAAAAGACTGGAACCAATCATAAACTTGTATGTGGCAATGGTTTGTTTGACAGGTTTCATAATTCAAAAAAAATTTTTTCATATCTTGGACCACACAAAACAGCAAAGGAACTGTAGGCTGGATGTAGGTAAACTTGAGAAGGTGCAGAAAAAAATTTACAAGGGTTTTGTCGGGACTGGCGGGTTTGATTTATATGAAGAAGCTAAATAGGCTGGAGCTTTTTTCCCTTTAGCATCAGAGTCTTCTTCCTAGGGAAGAGTAATCCAAAACTAGAGGATATAGATTTAAGGTGAGGGGAAAAGATTTAAAAAGGATCTGAGGGGTAAATTTTTCATACAGTGGGTGTACATGTATGGAACAAGCTGCCAGAGCAAGTGGTGGAGGTCGTACAATTGAAACATTTAAAAGACATCTGTATGGGTATGTGATTAGGAGGGTTTTAGAGGGATATGGGCTAAATACTGGCAAATGGGACTAAGTCAGACTCGGATGTCTGGTTGGCGCGGATGAGCTGAACTGAATGGTCTTATTCCATACTACATAACTTATGACTCTACGATTCTATGAGACTCTACTACTGTTCCAATATATGTTAATGGCAAAGAAGTTGATGGCAAACATACATTAAACTTCCATGTATTAGAGACTTATAATAGGAAAACCCTAGCAAGCACAGTATTTTATTAAATATTGAGCTCATAATCCAAAACAATTTTAATAGATTACAGTTCCTCACACAAATCAAATAAGGTTAATAATGAACCACTAATTGTAATTTACCAACAGTTTTAAGCTTAGTGGAACAAGTAGTTTGCTAAGGCTGGCAAGCAGATACCAGATAAGATACTCTTTAACAGATAACTGGGACCAGCTGCTGCATAGTTAATTCTTTGAAAAGACAGGGTGAACTAAGTTATCAGAAGTGATTGATATTTCACCGTTAAATTACATTATTATGGTGTCAACCAATAAGAACAGACTTAGCTATTGTAAGATTTGTCAACCAGTATAAAATAACTAATTCAAAGCTACCCAGAAACCCATTGAAGTAATTGTACACAATTTCATTTGCTTAATTGATAATGTCTAACTTTGTCTTTTGCAGGGAAGAAACCTAATGTAAGCACTCGGAAATTGTATCTGAGATGTACACATAAAAAATTAAATATACTAGTTTTATTTGGAAGCAAATTCCCTGCTACCTTTGAAAAGGCTCAGCAGATGCCAACCCAATGTTAACTTTTGCCAAAACCATTGTGGGGAGAGGGAAAGATGACCAAAGCAAATTGAAGCGAAAGAAATAAAATAATTAGAGTCAGAAGCAAAATAATGGTGCTCAGCTTCATGGCTGGTGAAGTGGACACTACGATGCCTGTGGTGAACATGAGGCAAGTTGTCCTGTTGGCATTCGATGCTGTCCTTACCATAGATAACAATGCAGCCACCCGCACCATAAGAAGAAAAGGCATATCACAACAGAAGAAATTTGAAACCAAAAGAAAAAATGCTGGAAAATCTCAGCAGGTCTGGCAGCATCTGTAAGGAGAGAAAAGAGCTGACGTTTTGAGTCTAACTGACCCTTTGACAAAGAAGTAATTTGAAAATAGAGTCTGTTCACGGGGATACAATATATAAAACGCTAGGTGGAGGGTGAGAAAACATAACCTGCCAGTCACATTTCTGTGCAACTGCATCAAATTGTGCATTGACCCTTCATAGAAGCCCTACAGTATGGAAGCAGGCTATCCAGCCCATCGAGTCCACACAAATCCTCCAAAGAGCATCCCGCCCAGTCTCTGTAATACTCCATTTCCCACAGCTAATCCAACTAGCCTATACATCCCCGGAAACTATGGACGATTTAGAATGGCCAATTCACCTAACCAGCACATCTTTTGACTGTGGGAGAAAACCAAGCACCTGGCAGAAACCTACAGAGACATGGGGAGAATGTAAAAACTCTACACAGTCACCCAAGGTTAGAAATGAACCTGGGTACCTGGTGCTATTAGGCAGCAGTGTTAACCACTGAGCCACTGTGCAACTGGATGACCAGTGTCATTACCTTGTTGTTGCAAATGATAAGCCTGACCATTGCGCTGCAGATGCTTCAACCAGTTGGGCTTTGGCGTAGAATCTGACCTTTTGGAGAAATATATTCACAAAAACATTTTTGACCGCAAGACCATCAGACAGTAGTTAACAAAGGGACTCTGTGAGATTTAGAGAGAACTTAAGTTTGTTGAGATTGATCTCAAGCAATACATGATGTACTATCTGTGCCCTATGGGTATTCTCAAGGACAAAAGCTGAAACAATATAAACAGCAGCTTGTGCACTATCAACGTGGAGAAAGCTGCTCTCAGCACTGCTTCAAACTTGCTGGTCTTGCAGTGCAAAGAACTATCCTTCACTGAGTGTTGTAGACTTACACATTCCAAGGTCCAGCATTGAAATTTAGGGCAGGCCCTCTATCCCTCACTTTTTTTTCATTCCAGGAAAGGACAACCCAGAAAAGGAAAGTGTAAAGTGATTTGAGTGGGGTGGACATGACCGATATTCGATTCCTCGGCCCCTATGAGGGCAGAATCCTGCCCCTCGTAGGACAAAACCTGAGCCACTCTTGTGCAGATCACTGTCCCCCAACTAAATAAGTACCACTCCTCTTTCTACTGTAACTCTCACATTAACCCTGTTGTCAGTGTCAGTCATTGTACACCTGACCACTGCCTATGCTCTACACCATTATTTTCCTTCTGACTTCAGTTATTTTATTCCCTTTCGCTGCAATTTGCTTCTGCCCCCCTCCCCCACTGCCATCGTTGCCACCACTACCGTCCCCACCATTGCCACTCACCTGCATACTGCTGACACGCCCCCGATCGATCCCACTGTCACCATCCCGCCCCCCAGAACCCTGAGGGGAACATCACCCCTGCTCATGATTCCACCCCCAATCCCCTACCACCACCCCCATTCCAGTTACAGGTTCTGCCCCCACTCCCAGCTCCACACCTATACCAGGTCCTAGCTCCTAGCCCTGCCAAGTTTTCACCATCTCCCCAGAACTCCCCCTCACTGAGGACGAACGATCAGTCCTCAGCAAAGGACTCACTCACCTTCATCCCCTTCCATCCATGCATCAACAAATTCAATATGCATTATGACATCGAACACTTCTTCTGCTGCCTCCAAGCTTACTTTTTCAATCAGAACTCCCACCCACCTTCCGAGGACCCCTTCACCCACCTCCAATACACTTCATCTACCTGTCCACCATGTGCTGGCCTACTACCCTCCCTCGACTTCTTCTTTTCCAACTACCGCCAAGACATCAACCACCTCAACCTGTCAACACCCCTCCCCCACTCCAACCTCTCACCCTCACAATGCACAGCCCTCCACTCCCTTTGCTCCAATCCCGACCTCACCATCAAACTAGCGGATAAAGGGGGTTCAGTAGTAGTTTGGCACACTGCCCTCTATAACCTCTCCTACCGCCCACTCAACCATGACCTCACCCCCCCATAACCAAACCGTCATCTCCCAGACCATGTACAATCTCATCACCTCAGGGGATCTCCCACCCACAGCTTCTCACCTCAGTTCGGGAATCCTGCACCGCCTGATTTTACTTCCTTCCCAAGATCCACAAGCCTGACCACCCTGGCCGACCCATTGTCTCAGCTTGCTCCTGCCCCACCAAACTCATCTCCACCTACCTCGATACTGTCCTATCTCCCCTTGTCCTGGAACTCCCCACATACATTCAAGACACCACCAATGCCCTTCACCTCCTCCAAGACTTCCATTTCCCCAGCCCCCAATGCCTCATCTTCACCATGGACATCCAATCCCTCTATACCTCCATCCGCCATGACCAGGGCCTCCAAGCCCTCCATTTCTTCCTCTCCCAACGTCCCCAACAGTATCCTTCCACTGACACTCTCATTTGTTTGGCTGAACTGGTCCTCACCCTTAACAATTTCTCCTTCAAATCCTCCCACTACCTCCAGAGGAAAGGAGTAACCATGGGCACCCGCATGGGCACCAGCTATGCCTGTCTCTTTGTCGGCTACGCAGAACAGTACATTTTCTGTAGTTACACGGACACCACTCCCCACTTCTTCCTCTGCTACATTGATGACTGCATTGGCATCACCTTGTGCTCCTGTAAGGAGGTTGAGCAGTTCATCAACTTCAATAACACATTCCATCCTGATCTTAAATTCACCTGGACCATCTCTGACACCTCCCTCCCCTTCCTGGACCTCTCCACCTCCATCAAGGACGACTGATTCAACACTGACATTTTTTACAAATGCACTGACTCCAACAGCTACCTGGATTACACCTCTTCCCACCCTACATCCTGCAAAAATGCCATCCCGTATTCCCAATTCCTCCGCTGTATCTGCTCCCAGAAGGACCAGTTCCACCACAGAACACACCAGATGGCCTCCTTCTTTAAATACCATAATTTCCATTCCCATGGGGTTTAAGATGCCCTCCAATGCATCTCATCCGTGTCCCGCACCACTGTCCTCGCACCTCACCCCTCCAACCGCAACAAGGACAAAACCTCCCTGGTCCTCACCTTCCACCCTACCAACCTTTGCATAAATCGCATTATCCGCCAACATTTCCCCCACCTCCAAACGGACCCCACCACCAGGGGTATATTCCCTTCCCCACCCCTTTCCGCTCTCCGTGACTACCTGGTCAGGTCCACGTGCCCCAACAACCCACCCTCCCCTCCTGGCACCTTCCCCTGCCACTGCCGGAATTGCAAAACCTGCGCCCACACCTCCATCCAAAGCCTCAAAGGAATCTTCCACATCCATCAAAGTTTCACCTGCACACCACAAATGTAACGTATTGTATCTGTTGCTCCAGATGTGGTCTCCTTTACATTGGGAAGACTGGACATCTTTTCACAGAGCGCTTTAGGGAACATCTCCGGGACACCCGCACCAATCAACCCCACCGCCCTGTAGCCGAACAATTCAACTTCCCCTCCCACTCTGCCGAGGACATGCAGGTCCTGGGCCTCCTCCACCGCCATTCCCTCACCACCCAACACCTAGAGGAAGAACACCTCATCTTCCGCCTTGGAACACTTCAACCCCAGGGCATCAATGTGGACTTCACCAGGTTCCCCATTTCCCCTCCCCCCACCTTACCCCAGTTCCAACCTTCCAGCTCAGCACCATCCTCATCACCTGTCCTTCTGCCAATCTTCCTTCCCACCTATCCGCTCCACCCTCCTCTCTGACCTATCACCTTCATCCCCACCCCCATCCACCTGTTGTACTCTTTGCTACCTTCTCCCCAGCACCCACCCCTCGCCCCCCCCCCCCATTTACCTCTCCACCCCGTAGGCTCCCTGCCTCATTCCTGATAAAGGGCTTTTGCCTGAAACGTCAATTTTCCTGCTCCTGGGATGCTGCCTGACCTGCTGTGCTTTTCCAGCACCATTTTAATCTTGACTCTGATCTCCAGCATCTGCAGTCCTCACTTTTGCCCACTGCCTATGATGCTCTCTCTCTCACTCACTCATGTCATATAGGTACACTCAGCATCTCCACAATCTCTCTGAGAAATGCCCGGCTACCCCCTAAGTTCACCATCTGGACCTCTGGGTCAAAAGTACCAAAGCCTCAGGAAATATTAGCAAGACTGCACCCTGTACCAGGCCACCAGCCCAGATACTGACCTTGGTGGGAACATTAGACTGAGAGAGGGTGGGAATCTCATTGCGACAGCTACTGGCAATCAGAGACCATCACTGTGCTCAGCCCCATGCAGGAGGCGACCATGTGGTTTCAGCAATCAGGGACTTCAGCCATTCATACAGGGAGGAACAGCAGCAGCAGACAAGTCTGTGAGGCACAACAGCCCTATTGCCCAGATGCTGCAGCAGTGGATCAAATCCTGTGACCATCGGGCATCCTCCATGGACAGTTGGCCCCTGCCATGGACAGCCAGATCCAGAACTGTCAGCATCTACCGGAGAGACACGCATACCTATGCTCCACTGGTCCTCAGGACAGAGGACATAATGGTAAGGGAATAGGGAAATGAGAGAGCTGTCTGGGTGCTCCCCCATGGAAACTTTGATCACTTGACCGGCTCATTCTCCAATACCAGGTTTGGAATAGCCGTTTCTCTAGTTGAATTATTTACATAAAGAAGAATTTAAAATCACCCACTGCAACAATACTGCTGATTTTACATTTTTGCTTAATCTGTCCACATAGCTGTACCTTCTGTCTCCTCCAACAAAAACAGAAATTATACGAAAAGCTCAGCAGATCTGGCAGGATTATCTTCTGCTGGCTTTTGGAAGGCCTGAAATACAACCGCATTAAAGTGATTGTACCCTTCCTATTCCTGAGCTCTATCCATATGACTTCACTGGATAAGCTTTCCATGGTGTACACCTTCAGTTCAATTGCGATATTCTCCCTTATCTGTAATGTAACTCCCTTTCCACTTTTACATTCCTCTCTATCATGCCTGAAACATCTCAATCCCAGAATGTTAAGCTGCCAGTCTTGTCTCTCTCTCAATCAAGTCTCTGTAATAACTACAACATCATAGTTATATATATTAATCCAAGCTCAAATTTCATCTGCTGAAAATGTGTTGCTGGTTAAAGCACAGCAGGTTAGGCAGCATCCAGGGAACAGGAAATTCGATGTTTCGGGCATAAGCCCTTCATCAGGAATGAGGAGAGTGTGCCAAGCAGGCTAAGATAAAAGGTAGGGAGGAGGGACTTGGGGGAGGGGCGATAGAGATGTGATAGGTGGAAGGAGGTCAAGGTGAGGGTGATAGGCCGGAGTGGGGTGGAGGCGGAGAGGTCAGGAAGAAGATTGCAGGTTAGGAGGGCGGTGCTGAGTTGAGGAAACTGACTGAGACAAGGTGGGGGGAGGGGAAATGAGGAAACTGGAGAAATCTGAGTTCATTCCTTGTGGTTGGAGGGTTCCCAGGCGGAAGATGAGGTGCTCCTCCTCCAGCCGTCGTGTTGTTATGTTCTGCCGGTGGAGGAGTCCAAGGACCTGCATGTCCTCGGTGGAGTGGGAGGGAGAGTTAAAGTGTTGAGCCATGGGGTGGTTGGGTTGGTTGGTCCGGGCATCCCAGAGGTGTTCTCTGAAGCGTTCCGCAAGTAAGCGGCCCGTCTCCCCAATATAGAGGAGGCCACATCGGGTGCAGCAGATGCAATAGATGATGTGTGTGGAGGTACAGGTGAACTTGTGGCAGATATGGAAGGATCCCTTGGGGCCTTGGAGGGAAGTGAGGGAGGAGGTGTGGACGCAAGTTTTACATTTCCTGCGGTTGCAGGGGAAGGTGCCGGGAGTGGAGGTTGGGTTGGTGGGGGGTGTGGACCTGACGAGGGAGTCACGAAGGGAGTGGTCTTTGCGGAATGCTGATAGGGGAGGGGAGGGAAATATATCCCTGGTGGTGGTGTCCGTTTGGAGGTGGCGGAAATGACGGCGGATGATACGTTGTATACGGAGGTTGGTGGGGTGGTAGGTGAGAACCAGTGGGGTTCTGTCTTGGTGGCGGTTGGAGGAGCGGGGCACAAGGGCGGAGGAGCGGGAAGTGGAGGAGATGCGGTGGAGGGCATCGTCGATCACGTCTGGGGGGAATCTGCAGTCCTTGAAGAAGGAGGCCATCTGGGCTGTGCGGTGTTGGAACTGGTCCTCCTGGGAGCAGATGCGGCGGAGATGAAGGAATTGGGAATATGGGATGGCGTTTTTACAGGGGGCAGGGTGGGAGGAGGTGTAGTCCAGGTAGCTGTGAGAGTCAGTCAGTTTATAGTAGATGTCTGTGTTAAGTCAGTCGCCCGAGATAGAAATGGAAAGGTCTAGGAAGGGGAGGGAGGAGTCTGAGACAGTCCAGGTGAATTTGAGGTCGGGATGGAAGGTGTTAGTAAAGTTGATGAACTGTTCAACCTCCTCGTGGGAGCACGAGACAGCGCCGATACAGTCATCGATGTAGCGGAGGAAAAGGTGGGGGGTGGTGCCAGTGTAGTTGCGGAAGATGAACTGTTCCACATATCCTATGAAGAGACAGGCATAGCTGGGGCACATGCGGGTGCCCATGGCAACTCCTTTAGTTTGAAGGAAGTGGGAGGATTGAAAAGAGAAGTTATTCAGGGTGAGGACCAGTTCAGTCAGGGATATATTTCCCTCCCCTCCCCTATCAGCGTTCCGCAAAGACCACTCCCTTCGTGACTCTCTCGTCAGGTCCACACCCCCCACCAACCCAACCTCCACTCCCGGCACCTTCCCCTGCAACCGCAGGAAATGTAAAACTTGCGTCCACACCTCCTCCCTCACTTCCCTCCAAGGCCCCAAGGGATCCATCCATATCCGCCACAAGTTCACCTGCACCTCCACACACATCATCTATTGCATCCGCTGCACCCGATGTGGCCTCCTCTATATTGGGGAGACGGGCCGCTTACTTGAGGAATGCTTCAGAGAACACCTCTGGGACGCCCGGACCAACCAACCCAACCACCCCGTGGCTCAACACTTTAACTCTCCCTCCCACTCCACCGAGGACATGCAGGTCCTTGGACTCCTCCACCGGCAGAACATAACAACACGACGGCTGGAGGAGGAGCGCCTCATCTTCCGCCTGGGAACCCTCCAACCACAAGGAATGAACTCAGATTTCTCCAGATTCCTCATTTCCCCTCCCCCCACCTTGTCTCAGTCGGTTCCCTCAACTCAGCACCGCCCTCCTAACCTGCAATCTTCTTCCTGACCTCTCCGCCCCCACCCCACTCCGGCCTATCACCCTCACCTTGACCTCCTTCCACCTATCACATCTCTATCGCCCCTCCCCCAAGTCCCTCCTCCCTACCTTTTATCTTAGCTTGGTTGGCACACTCTCCTCATTCCTGATGAAGGGCTTATGCCCGAAACATCGAATTTCCTGGTCCTTGGATGCTGCCTAACCTGCTGTGCTTTAACCAGCAACACATTTTCAGCTGTGATCTCCAGCATCTGCAGACCTCATTTTTTACTCAAATTTCATCAGCCTTACCAGTCATTCTCACATTAAAGCAAAGATACTTAAGAGCATCAGTCCTGCCATGTTCAATCATCCCTTCCCTGTCTGTTCTTCCACCTCGCCTTACTGTCATTTCACATGTTAGTCTATGCTCTGATTCCCACCCCCGTCACTAATTTAAACCCTCCTTTGTGGCACGGGTGCCTCTAGTGCTCCCCTGCAGTACAATTCCATGTTTCCAGATTGCACTGGCCATGTATCAGAGAATTGCCACAATGGTCATTAAGCATTGGTAAGGTCTGTGGACAAGGGATACATGTGTTTGGTCCCTGTGACTCATGCCCTGGGCTACAATGTGATCATAGGCAAAGTGGAGGTCATTGAGAGCAATTGGCCAGCTAAAACCACCAGGTACCTGCTCTGGTTTCCAGAAATCTGACTATTAATGAGGCGAGTTGGACAATCAACAAGGCATTCAATAAGAATTAAGATCTCTTATTTGGCAACTCATCACTGCTTTCAAGAAATGTGCCACTTTATTTGTATAAAGCTTAAAAGATGGATTTTGTTGCTTCCAGTGTCAAGGTAGGTTTCACTGGATTTCTTGTCAATTCTACCACAAATCTCACCACAGCCCACATGGCTTAGAGCCCTACAATATTCTGTTGAATGTATTTATATGGCATCTTACACTGGCAGTATGTCATGGTTATTGCTTTCATTTTACATCTTCCTTTTAATTTGAGCTAGCAAGGATCAGAAAGAATATAAAATATTTAGGAACAAAAGGGAACCGCAATTACATCCTCAATTGCATTTTTCAACATATCCCTTTCCTTCTCCTTTCAGTTATTGCCTTCAAAGTTTGTGAGAAGATTTGTAGCTCGGGTGCTAATTGTTGTGGTTCTGTTCGCTGAGCTGGGAATTTGTGTTGCAAACGTTTCGTCCCCTGTCTAAGTGACATCCTCAGTGCTTGGGAGCTTCCTGTGAAGCGCTTCTGTGATGTTTCCTCCGGCATTTGTGGTTTAAATCTGCCGCTTCCGGTTGTCAGTTCCAGCTGTCCGTTGCAGTGGTCGGTATATTGAGTCCAGGTCGATGTGCTTATTGATTGAATCTGTGGATGAGTGCCATGCCTCTAGGAATTCCCTAGCTGTTCTCTGTTTGGCTTGTCCTATAATAGTAGTGTTGTCCCAGTTGAATTCATGTTGCTTGTCATCTGCGTGTGTAGCTACTAAGGATAGCTGGTCATGTCGTTTCGTGGCTAGTTGATGTTCATGGATGAGGATCGTTAGCCGTTTTCCTGTTTGTCCTATGTAGTGTTTTGTGCAGTCCTTGCATGGGATTTTGTACACTACATTGGTTTTGCTCATGCTGGGTATTGGGTCCTTCGTTCTGGTGAGTTGTTGTCTGAGAGTGGCTGTTGGTTTGTGTGCTGTTTTGAGTCCTAGTGGTCGCAGTAGTCTGGCTGTCAGTTCGGAAATGCTCCTGATGTATGGTAGTGTGGCTAGTCCTTTGGGTTGTGGCATGTCCTCATTCCGTTATCTTTCCCTTAGGCATCTGTTGATAAGATTGCGCTGGTATCCGTTTTTGGCGAATACATTGTATTTCTTAGTCTGTGTGTGTGGCTTTCCTGTACTATGAAAGCAACCACCCCAACACACACAAAAGAAGTTGCATCAAGACACTGTTCAAAAGGGCCACAACACACTGCAGCACACCAGAACTGCAAAAAGAGGAAGAAGAACACCTATACAATGTATTCGCCAAAAAACGGATACCAGCGCAATTTCATCAACAGATGCCTAAGGGAAAGACAACGGAATGAGGACATGCCACAACCCAAAGGACTAGCCACACTACCATACATCAGGAGCATTTCCGAACTGACAGCCAGACTGCGACCACTAGGAGTCAAAACAGCACACAAACCAACAGCCACTCTCAGACAACAATTCACCAGAACGAAGGACCCAATACCCAGTATAAGCAAAACCAATGTGGTGTACAAAATCCCTTGCAAGGACTGCTCAAAACACTACATAGGACAGACAGGAAAACAGCTAACGATCCGCATCCATGAACACCAACGAGCCACGAAACGACACGACCAGTTATCCTTAGTCGCTACACACACAGATGACAAGCAACATGAATTCAACTGGGACAACACTACTATTATAGGACAAGCCAAACAGAGAACAGCCAGGGAATTCCTAGAGGCATGGCACTCATCCACAGATCCAATCAATAAGCACATCGACCTGGACCCAATATACTGACCACTGCAACGGACAGCTGGAACTGACAACCGGAAGCGGCAGATTCAAACCACTACAAATGCCAGAGGAAAGATCACAGTAGTGCTTTACAGGAGGTTCCCAAGCACTGAGGATGTCACCTAGACAGGGAGCGAAACATCTGCAACACAAATTCCCAGCTCAGCGAATACAACAGTTATATGCCTAGTAGAAGGGGGTGAGATCATTTAGTTCAGTTAAACTATAAAATACAATACTTACGTCTTCAATGGCAGCTGGAAGTTGCTGAGCAGAGCTTTGTGAATATGTTTAATTAGATAAAAGGGATCAACAATAGTCTTACAGTGTCCAACAAACCTGATTATTACCAAAACGTGTATTACTTTCATTTTTTTCAGACTGACTGCTGCCTTTAATAAACTTTATAAAGTGCTTGTCAGCATTGTTAATATGATATACATATATGTGAGTAATTATAACCTACTTTATTAGCTTATTTGTTTAATGCTCGGAAGGTTCTAAAGTTGCCCTTCAAGGTTGTGATTTACCAATTGCTCAATAATTTATTTTTCTGTAAATTGTCACTTGACAGTTATTTCAGTCGATGAAACATTCCTTCTTGACAACCTGTATTCAAGATGAAAATTGATGAACATTATTCATTACAACTGAATCCGTACTAACTATGCTGTTGAGTTCTGACTACAGCTTAAACTGCCAGGACATAAAAGCATAGTGACATGAATTATCATACCCATTCCTCCCCAGACCCTGTGAACAATAAAAGAAACAGCATTAGGGAAAAAAAGACCTTACAAAGCATTAAGTAACAACCAGCTTATGATTTTTCTTGTTTTAATGTGCTCACTTATCATCGTGGAATAAACTGGCATTTACGACAATGCATGTTTTATTTATTTGAAACAAAATCTACTGAACAAAACAAAATCATTCAGTGCTTAGTCTGCCATTTGTGTTACTAGCTGTTTTGTTATCATAAGCAATATTCATCCTACTGTTGCTTAGATTAGAATTCAACTCAGGAAATTAAAAAAACAATAAAATGACATTATGAAGAACTACCGCTTTCTTGATGATCAGAACTGCACTCTGGAAACTTACAAGCCACTTTTGGTAAATACATAGCCGAATATGGAGTCCCCAGTAGCAGAGATGGCCGTTAATTGGGACTGATTGATTGGTGCTCGGAGGCAGCTACTCTTGGCTGTAGTGTGTGGGTTCACTGGGGAAGGAAAAAGATCAACCAGAGTTCTCACTTCTGTTCAACCTGCTGGAAAGTCATTTCTGGAGGTCAAATGAAGACATTATTAAGTTGATTAATAGTCAACCAATCATCCTCCTTCTCACCAACAACCTACCACCTCCAACCAACAGCACCCTCTCCCGACCCACCCATGATGTTGTGCCTGTGAAGGAACTGGTTATAACAGCTTTGAAATAATATCCCAGTTAAGAATTAGGTAATTGTATTGTGTAACTGCAGTGTAACAAAGAAGACAAATTAAGTCATTTGAGGAAATAAATGTAATGTTACCTGTGAGAAACAAGAAGATAGCAAGCTGTTGTGATAACTGGAAACAGCACAAGTCAGTGTGTATCCAGTGTGTAACAAGCAAAATGAAAACCTGCTTTAAGTAACAAGAATCAAAGCTTATGCAAGGAGAAAATAGAAAATATTCATTAAGCAAGAATCAGAAAGGTAAGGACAATGTAAATTTATGTTAATTGGGCAAAGAATAAGCAACAAAATAAGGAAATTAACATGAAAGCAATTTATGCAACAATCAGAATGAAACTGTATCTCCTGTCAATGCACATTTCACTCACTATTCCTACTCATAGCTCCACTTACTACTCCTCTTGACATTCCCACCCAATATCCCTTTCAATGCTCCCTTCACAAACCTTCTTGAAACTTCCCTCACTACTCTGTTTTGGAAATTGGGACTGGTACAAAACTGAAAGCTTCTAGTATTTCCTGTGTGACATGAGCCCTCATAAAATGACATCTATAGCAATTACTTCCCTTTCCCAAACATGAACAATTTCTTAAGCAAAGACGAAAGGGATGTTAAGGTTAACAGACCTCATGGTGGCCCAATTATTTACAAAAAACAAGAATGGTTCGTTCTTAGGAAAAATCAGAACTGTTCTTGTGATGAAGGTGGACAAGGGCGGGTCAATGATTATCCTGACATCATGTGTCATTGTCAAAACGATTTAGACAAGTGATAGACACAGTTTCAAATTTAAGGTATTATTGACAAATGCTAAGTGTCAGATGGCATTATGAATATTGCAAGCATGGACTGGTTGAATGTAGTCAGTACCTTGCTGTTGCAAACAATTGAAGGGCCAACAGTTTGGCTTGAAGGCAGCATTCTATTAGTGGCAGCCTATTACAGAAATGGATATCAGCGTTGATGTGATCCTAGGCATGGAGGCCTTGCCTCCATAGGCTGGTGGATTGTATCAAACAGCATGTCCCTTTGGTTGTCACAACAAGCAAAGGGCTGACTGTATCCAGCCAGTCTGCACTTGCAAAGCTTGCAGCAAAGATTCCCAACTTCAGGTGTAACTCTGCAATTAGATAACATTTGCTAGATAATCCTGAATGTGTAAAGAAATGTACGGACAACCAATTAGGTTTGTCAGTCAGGCTCGTCACATAACATGTTTGCATGCAGCAGAAGCTACATATATTAATACACAGGGCAGGCAGAAGGAACATGTGCACCTATGCATCTGTTTCCAGTCAACTGATAGATAACAGCCATATACTGGTTCATTTCTCAGGGCGGAGTCAATCAATCCAGTTAAAAATTTAAACAACCCAGACAATCATGTATCAGTCAGCATTAATGGGTGCATTCTCCATGGCAATATCTTGACCAATCAGAGTCCACTTGCTAATTAATCAGCATTCTCCTCTCATGCAGGGAAATGTTAGTTTTCTCCTTGAAGTGGTTTTCTTGCCAATTGTCCTGATAAGTGCAAGACAAAAAGCTTCAACACAATATATCTTTTTTTCATCAATACTCAAACATTTTCCACTGGTTGTTTCAAAATAGCAGGCAGCTTCTGATTTCCATGCTGCCCATCTTCCATTAAGCTGGTGTTAAGTGTGATGAGCTGAAAATGTGTTGCTGGAAAAGCGCAGCAGGTCAGGCAGCATCCTAAGAGCAGGAGAATCGACATTCTTCAGGAATTCTTCAGCCCTTCCTGAAGAAGGGCTCATGCCCAAAATGTCAATTCTCCTGCTCTTTGGATGCTGCCTGACCTGCTGCGCTTTTCCAGCAACACATTTTCAGCTCTGATCGCCAGCATCTGCAGTCCTCACTTTCTCCTTAAGTGTGATGAGGTCAATTCTGCTATACAGTCAGTTCTGCTGTAACACAGTAGTTGAATTCTTGTGCAATCCCATGCTATAAGAAAATTGTGTAATAGCAGCACCATCTAAACTATTTAAATTTGCATAATGTCCATTTAAACTTTTTGCTTTAGAAGCAGTGTCCTCAATTTGACAATAGCGTTATAGCAAATTCCTGTTAACAAAACACGCTTTATAACAGAATGACCTGTATTCCATGCTTGCTCTGGGCTGATGGCCTGCTCTATTTGTAGCTGTAAAATCCAGCCCTGTGTTTTCTTAATTTTCTCATGTTGGGATAAACTTACCACTGATGTTTTCTACATTTTCTTAACTTTAAAATGTTAATGTGCATGTTGATACGGAAAGGTGTATTCCAAATACAATCCACAAGGAATGTGACCCCATTTATCATACCACATCCATACTTTGCATCATGTCCTTTCATATAATATTGTGTTTTCCAGGAACCAATTAATGATATTAACCAAGAAATTCATGTACTGTATCCGTTTGGGAGGCAAATATTATTTATGGCACAGAAATAGAAAATGCTGGATAAAGTTAACTGGTCTGGCAGCATTTGTGAAGAGATAAAGAGAGTAAATGTTTCGAGTTCAAAGACTCTTTTCTGAAATTGAAGTTCGGGGCTTAGTTACAAAGGAGATCTTTGGGCTCAAGATGTTAATTCTGTTTCTCTCTTCACAGATGCTGCCAGACCTGCTGACTTTCTCCAGCACTTTCTGTTTTTATTTTAGATTGCTGCATCTGCACGATTTTGCTTTTATTGTTTATGAGATGCTATTTCGGAAAAATCTAATGTCAGATTCTTGCAATTCTTCGAACTTTTAAAATAGGACATAATTTTCACATACAATGCAAAGTAAAGAGTAATGGATCAGATATATTTTTATACCTCACCAGGTCTTTCTTTCCATTCAAGTCAATGAACATGAAAAGTAAGTGTCATGTCTGATTGATGGCCAGTCCTCTACCACTTCCCACTCTTTGGTGAAGAAAAAAAAATCATCCTATTGTGTCTGCAGCATTTCCAGTTGTGAGCAATATTAATTTTGCGTAACATAAATAAAAATTACTGGAGAAACACAACAGGTTTGGCAGCATCAGTGGAGAGAAAGCAGGATGTTTCAATCCAGTGACCGTTCTTCAGAACACCTGAGTTTGTTTCAGATTTCCAGCATCTGCAGTTCTTTGTTTCATTTTACTAATTTTGTGCAATCTGATTTTCATCTGCACTGATATTTCTTTACTAGTCTCTTGAAGGTAACTGTTAATTTGATTCATCTCTTTCTAAATTAATCATAATACTTTATTTGAAAGGACGTACTATCCAATATCTCTTGCAATATACAGTTCAGCAGTTTTTATATTGCTAATGGCTAAATTACAAATTGCACAAAACATGAATCACTCTCGAGCACCAATGATGATATTTCACACCTGCTTTTAAAAACGAAATAAGTCACAGCTTGAGGATCATTGGTTCATCTTTGGAACTAAAGAACCATGTTCCAATGTTCTAAACATATTCTTCAATCTCCCACTTCTCTGTAAGTATTTACGTCTTAAAAGGCAGAAGAGATGCTCTCCTCGTAGCTATTTGGCTTTTTTATTACTGTATTTGGTCCTATGCCAGGAACATGTGAGTATGTGCAAAGCCCATTTAATAGCATATTTCTCCATGTTTGGAAAACTGAATTATATAAAAAGTGCCAGAATGAAGTGGGGGTACATAGGCAGTGGGATAGAGAACATCAACACCAGCAATGTGACAGTTTCCAGTTGTCAGTTGCCATTTTCACCAGGATGGGTGACTACAGACCCATGATCCTTCCCACTCCATGGTTAAGAATTCATCAAGAATGCATTAACTGGTTGTTGTGATTTTCATTGTCAAACGAGTAATGTGTCCAGTTCTGGTTGTCCACTTATAGGAAGGATATTATCAAGCTGGAGAAGATTCATTGGACTGAATATCTTTCAATTGCGTCCCATTGTCAGTTGCAACTTTCCTTGTGCTCAGATGCATGCTAATTGTGCTTTGACAATCAAACCTTCTGTTCTTATACCTTCTAGATGCCATGAGAACAATCCTGCCTTAATTGCCTTTTATTTTATCCACTCACGGAACAAGATTGTTACTGGCTAAGCCACCATTTATTGCCCATCCAGGATATTGCCAGGTTTGAAAAATTTGAATTAAAGAGAAAGACTAGCTGGGCTGCATCCTTTTTCATTGGAGGTTGGGTCATGAACTTATAGAGGTTTGTAAAATCAAGAGGCACATTGATAGATGTAATGGTTGGTGTCTTTTCCCTAGGCTGGGGGAATTTCAAGACTAGGGAGCACACATTTTTAAGGTGAGAGGACAGAGATTTAAAAAAGACATGAAGGGTAAATTGTTTTACAAGAGGGTGGTTCGCATGTGGAATGAACTTCCTGAGGAAGTGATGGATGTGGGCACAGTTACAATGTTTAAAAGACACTTTGATAAGTATATGAATCAGAAAGGTTTGGAACGATACAGGACAGGAGCAGGCAGGTAGGACTAATTTAGTTTGTGATGATGTTCAGCATGCATCAATTGGACCAAAGAGTCTGTCTATGACTCTATAACACAAGCTGTATATGCAAAACGAGGCATTTCAGTTGAATGAAGGCAGGCACATTATGGATGTCCTCCTCTTTCAGTCTATCCGATTGTTCTTAAAGTTGCTATAATAATGGTTAATCACCTTTCTCTACCTTCTGTCAGTCACCCATTCCTCCTCCAATCCCACTATACTGTTTTCATATCTCTCACCAAATCTTTATATCTGGTCTTAGATCTTCCTCTATTCATTCTTCATAGCAGCCTCTCCTCCACTACTCACATCCCCAATTCCTTCTCTTGCTACAATGATCATACCATTTCAGTCTCTTAACAGTTACTTTCTTTGATGCTCTCACAATCTTCAATGACCCCCAACGTGTGAGTCCTGAACTTGACCTTTCATCCCTCCACACATTTATCCCAGTATCTGCATATCAGTTGTATCCAGTCATTGTTTCTTTCTTCCTTGCTTTTTGTCCAGGTTTCCACACTATTTAACAAATCAGTCATATAACTGTCTTGTAGATTTGCTCTAGTTTCAGTGATATCTTGTAACACTTAGACATTATTGCACTTATTCCAGTTACTCTAACTGGAATTAATCCTTTATTCAATTTCCATTTTCATGTTTCTACCTTCTTCCACACTGACAGCAGATACTTGAAACTACTCATTTTCATCAAGTCAAGATAGATCCATCGTATTATGCCTTCACTTTGATCCTCTTCCCTATGTTCAAACTGACTATCTCTAGATTGGTTAGAGACAAATAGAAAACTGCAAATACTGGAATCCAAGGTAGACAAGCAGGAGGCTGGAAGAACACAGCAAGCCAGGCAGCATCAGGAAGTGGAAAAGTCGACATTTTAAGTGTAATCCTCCCACCCGGTACCCTGCAAGAACTCCATCCCATTCTCCCAATTTCTCTGCCTCTGCTGCGTCTGCTCAGACAAGGAGACCATTCCACTCCCAAGCATCCTAAATGTCCACCTATTTCGAACAATGTGCTTTTCCTCCCTCTGTCATTCAGATAGCCCTCCACCGCACCATCTCCTTTCCCCGCTCCACTGCTCTAAACCTTTGCCCCCAATGCAATAAAGACAGAGAGCCCCTTGTCCTCTCCTACCTCCTCACCAGTCTCCGTATCAAACACATCATCATTAAACACTTCTGCCAACTCCAACTAAACCCTGCCCCAAAGAACATCTTTCCCTCCCCACTCCTCTCTGTCTTCCACAAGGACTGTTCCCTTTGAAGGTCCTTGGTTTGTGCCACTATCCCTACCAACTTCCCTTAACCCCCAGGTACTTTCCCCTGCAATGGAAAAGATGCAAAACCTGCCAGCACACCACCCTCCTCACCCCCAGCCAACATTCGAAACAGGCCTTCCAGATGAGACAGGGGTTCACCTGCCTCTCCTCCAACCTAGCTTTCTATAGCCGGTGCTCCCAATGTGGTCTTCTCTACATCGGGAAGACTGAATGTAAACTAAGGGAACATTTCACCAAGCATCTAAGCCGAGCCTGCAGGGGCCACCCAGACTTCCCAGTCACCGTCCATTTTAATTCCTCTTCCCACTCACTGTCTGATATGACCATCCTCAGCCTCCTCCATTGCCACATCGAACCAAACTGCAAATTGGAGGAACAACATCTCAACTTCCCCTCGAGCAGCCTACAGCCCGGAAGACTCAACATTGAGTTCTCCAATTTCAAATAACGTCCCTTCCCTTCCCCCAACTCCTTTCCCAGCCCCTCCCCCTCCCTTCCATTCCTCTCGTCCACCTACAAGGTTCATTTCTCCCATCGACCAACTAGCTTGTACCTTCCACCTGTCTCTACCTAATCCCACTTCACCACCCTGCTCCTACCACCCCCTTCACCTGCAGCTCCCCCTACACCCACTCCCAGTCCTGAAGAAGGATTCCACCCGAAATATCGACTTCTCCACCTCTTGAAGCTGTCTGTCTTGCTGTGCTCTTCCAACCCCCAGCTTGTGTGTATATTGGGTTAGAGCTACTCCAGAAAAGGGTAAACTACACAGAGGAATGCCAGCCTTTGGAAAAACATGTGACAAATCAGACCAGGTAGCAGGGAGAGTGGGCAGTAAGTGCTTAATACAAATCTGGAACTAAGAGTGTAATAATGATCATGAATCCATTGTCAATTGTCAGAAAAATCCATTCCAAGGAAACTGCTATCCTTGCCTGGTCAAGCCAGTATGTGACTCCAGATCCATAGCAATGTGGTTAACTCTTAACTGCCCTCTGGGGAATTAGGGATGGGCAATAAATACTGGCCTAGCCAGTGACACTCTTGCTCTATGAATGGATTAAAAAAGGCCATTAAGAGGGTTTTGTTCTCATTGCATCAAGAAGGTATTAGAACAGAAAGTTTGATTGTCAAAGCACAATTAGCATGCATCAGAGCACAAGGAAGTTGGAATTGACAATGGGGTACAACTGAAAGGTATTCAGTTCAGTGGCAATGAGAGACAACATAATCTGCAGGAATAGCAGAGCCTTGAGCACCAGGTGGATGGAGGAAAGAGTTGAGAGGGAGGAAGGACACAAAGGTCAAGTCCTCACAAGAAAATCTACCAAAGATTGAGTTATCTGGAGGAGCTGAACAAAAACAGTTATCAGCAGTAGCTTCCATCACTAAGCCTTGCTGCACAAATGCTCTGTCAGAGGGGCATAGAACATCTACGTCCTTGCTACAACCATTCATTAATCGCGATTTCTCCTGCTCCTCTCTTCCATCCCAGACCCAATATCTCACCTCTTTCCTGCTTGCCAACCCTGCCACTCATTAGTCCTTGTATTCGCCAGCGCTCCGACTAACTGCTACCATCATCCAAACTGTCACTGTTCATCTGTCCTCCCCATTGTATGAGGAGGCTTTCAAACGAAAGATGGATACAGCAACCTAGGCTAACAGCGCTGATGGGACTGGTACACAAAGGAGAAACTATCTGTTGATGAGTTGTTACATTCTTAGGGATATAGTTTGCAAAGTAAAACTAAATTGCACTATGTACAAGCTTTCAAAGTTTGAGCTGAACAAGTACTGCCAGTAAAAATAGAGGTCATGTGAATGCCTCATGAATAAAGATCGCCTCAGATGTTGAATCCTTTCTGCAGAGCAAACTAAGGTTATTTCCATGGTGTCTATCACTTTAATAATTTGGTTGATTCTCTCTAACCAGAAAGATCCTGTAGCATAGAAGATGAATGGAATGATAACTTCCTTAATAAAAGGTTCAGTTCAGCTCTTGAAGTTTTCTGTAAGTCAGCCTGGCACTGGTTGCAGGGCTATGCTACAGTGATATCAATAATGTGATGGCAGGTGCAAAAACTCAAACACATCAGGAACTTGTTTCTTATGCTATTAAACTGGAGTTTGCAAAGAATACAAGGAGTTGACAGAACCACTATTTTAAAGATTACTGTAAGTCTGTGAGCAAATCACGTAAGGACTCACTGAGATCGTTACATTTATGCCTTCTCAAAAAGAAATTATAATATCTAAGGAGTGCTACAGAACCCATGTGGAAAAGGTGCTGAAGTGGAATCCTAATACAAAACAACATATCTATTCATACGGTGGTTGTGGTAATGCTGAAAAAGCCAACATTTATTACTCTTGATTTCCTTTGAAAATGAGAAGGCAATACATCCACGTTCCTCAACCATTGACTTAAATTGTACAATTGTACAATTGCTTCTTGATGTCAGGTAAATTTATAAATTCTCTGTCTGATGTTCTCCTATCACTTCACTGCCCTTGGCTCCATGGCTTTTCTGGTCTACACACCATCTTACTCTTCCTAGACCTTCTCACCCAATATTAACATAACAAAGTATTTGCAACAAACTTTCAATCTTGAGTCATATTGCATTTAAATCAATTAAAGATGGCTGTTCTCAATTAAAGATGTGATTTTCACAGTCTGTAATCATGTGGCATTGTTAATCAAGGGTAGTATTACAGCAGCTGAGATAAAGTTTGAGGACTCATCCACTGAGGTGGTTTGAGCTGAGGTTAGAAACTGGAAAGGAGAGGTCACCCTGTTGGGACTTTTCTATAGGTGTCCGAATTGTTCCAGGGATGTAGAGGAAAGGATAGCAAGGATGATTCTTGAAAGGAGTAACAGGGTAGTTGTTATGGGGGACTTTAACTTCCCTAACGTTGACTGGGAATACTATAGTTCAAGTAGTTTAGAGGGGTCAATTTTTGTTCAAAGTGTGCAGGAGGGTTTTCTGACATAGTATGTAGACAGGGCAAGAAGAGGCAATGCCATATTGGATTTGGTACTGGGGAATGAACCCGGCCAGGTGTTAGATTTGTAAGTAGGTGAGCACTTTGGTGAAAGTGACTGCAATTTGGTTATTTTACAATAGCCATAGGCAGGGATAGGTATATACCACACGGAAAGAGGTATAACTGGGGGAAAGGAAGTATGATGAGATTTAGCAAGATTTAGGATGCATAGGACAGGATGGACACTCTTGAAATGTGGAGCCTATTCAAGGAACAGCTACTGCGGGTCCTTGGTAAGTATATGCCTATCAGGCAGGGAGGTAGTTGTCGAGAGAGGGAGCTATGGTTTACTAAAGAAGTTGAAGCTCTCTTCAAGAGGAAGAAGAAGGCTTATGTGGGGATGAGGCATGAAGGCACAGTTAGGGGGCTTGAGAGTTATAAATTAGAAAGAAAAAAATCTAAAGAGAAGGCTAAGAAGAACCAGGAGGGGACATGAGAAGTTGTTGGCGGATAGGATCAAGGAAAATCATAAGGCCTTCTATAGCTATATCAGGAATAAAAGAATGACTAGAGTAAGATTAAGGCCAATCTAAGATAGTAGTAGGAAGTGGTGCGTGGAATCGGAGGACATAGGAGAATACTTATTGTCAGAATTCGCATTGGAAACGGGCAATATTAGTGAGAATACAGAGATATAGGCTACTAGATTAGATGGGATTGCGGTTGACAAAGTGGAGGTTTTAGCAATTTTGGAAGATCTGAAAATAGATAAGATCCCTGAGCCAGATGGGATTTATCCTCGGGTACTTTGGGAAGCCAGGGAAGAGATTGCACAGCCTTTGGCTTTGATCTTTATGTCATCATTGTCAACAGGAGTAGTGCCAGAAGACTGGAGGTTTGTAAATGTTGTTCCCTTGTTTAAAAAGGGGAGTCGGGATAACCCTGGTAATTACAGGCCAGTGAGCCTTACTTTGGTTGTGGGTAAGATGTTGGAAAAGGTTATAAGAGATATGATTTATAATCATCTGGAAAGGAATAATTTGATTAGGGATAGTCAACGTGGTTTTGTGAAGGATAGGTTGTGCCTCACTAACCTAATTGAGTTCTTCAAGCAGATGACAAAACAGGTGGATGAAGGTAACACGATTGATGTGGTGTATATGGATTTTAGTAAAGTGTTTGATAAGGCTCCCCATGGTAGGCTATTGCACAAAATATGGAGTTTCAGGATTGAAGGTGATTTAGAGGTTTGAATCAGAAATTGGCTAGGTGAAAGAAGACAGAGGGTGCGGGTGGTTGAAGGGAAATATTCGTCCTGGGGTTCAGTTAACAATGGTGTGCTGCAAGGATCTCTTTTGGGGCCATTTTTATAAATGATCTGGAGGTGGGCATAGAAGGATGGATTAGTAAATTTGCAGATGACACTAAGGTAGGTAGAGTTGTGGATAGTGCCAAAGAATGTTATGGGTTACAGAAGAACATAGAAAAGATGCAGAGCTGGGCTGAGAAGTGGCAAATGGAGTTTAATGCAGAAACGTGTGAGGTAGTTCACTTCAGAAGTAGTAACAGGAATGCAGTGTGCTGGGCTGATAATAAAATTCTTGACACTGTAGATAAACAGAGAGATCTCAGTGTTCAGGTGCATAAATCCCTAAAAATTGCCACCCCAGTTGATAAGGTTGTTCAGAAGGCATATGGTGTGTTGCTGCTTATTGGTAGGGGGATTGAGTATAGGAGCTACAGGGTCATGCTTCAGTTGTACAAGACACAGGTAAGGCCACACCTGAATATTGCATACAGTTCTGGTCACCGCATTATAGGAAGGATGTGGAAGCTTTGGGAAGGGTTCAGATGAGATTTACTAGGACGTTTCCTGATATAGAGGGAAGATCTTACAAGGAAAGGCTGAGGGAACTGAGGCTGTTTTCGTTGGAGAGAAGAACGTTGAGAGGTGACTTAATAGAGACATATATGATAATCAGAGGGTTAGATCGGGTGGATAGTGAGAGCCTTTTTCCTCGGATGATGAAGGCTAACATGAGGGAACACAGCTTTAAATTGAGGGGTGATAGATTTAGGACAGATAGTGATTAGCACAACACTGCAAATTGCAAATATACATTTGATTTCAAGAGCACAGTGCTGCTACCTGCTGTTGGATTTTTACTTTGCTGACTGAAACAACAAACCCATAAATCTACTACAAACCCACTGACTCCCACAGCTACTTAGACTACAACTGTTCCCACCCTACCTCCTCTAAAAACGCTATCCCTTAATTCCCAATTCCTCCACCTCTGCCACATCTGTTCCCAGGATGACCAATCCCACCTTGGAAAATCCCAGATGGCCTGCTTCTTCCAAGATCACATTTTCACTTCCCACATGGCCGATGATGCCCTCCAGCGCATCTCCTCCATTTCACGCACCTCCACCCTGGAACCTCACCTCTCCAACCTTCATTCACCTATCACACTCTCAGTTACCTTCCCCTCAACTCCACCCGCTCCCATTTATCTCTCAGATCCCCAGGCCCACAAGCCTTACTCCTGATTGAAGGGATTATGCCTGAAATGTCGATCCTCCTGCTCCTCAGATGCTGCCTGACCTGCTGTGCTTTTCTAGTACCACACTCTCGTCTCTGATCTTCAGCATTTGCAGTCCTCACTTTCTCATCCTGATGAACACAACAGTTTGGTTGACAAATTGAAAGCTAATATACTTGTAAAAAGAGTTTTCAAATTGGTGGTTTCTCAAACAACCTTTATAAATTCAGTAGGTAAAATCAGTTTTTGCATTTTTTTTTTACCTGATATAACACAAGCAGCAACATTTAACTTTATTCCTAAGTCTTTTGTCGAGTTGAGCTCATAAGGCATGGAACACTACTCTCTAAAGTGTCTCAATAGTAAGGTATTTAACTTATGATTTTACACTGGGCTGGTCAATGCTAACTGGCTGTCAGGGTTCACCCTAAATTCTCACAGCTTTGAACTGGATTTAAAAACTTAATATTGTGTGGAATCCACTACATCTGTCTCTGAATGTAGAAGATAATTTGTTGATGCTCCACTCTACCTAATTACAGCTAGTTCTCCTGTAAAGTCATAGTTGCTTCCAACCAAATCTCACTTTATAGAAAATCATTTAATAGAAATCATGGGGCCTATGGGAAAATGGCATCGGGGCAGACCATCAAAACTAATACTAGTCCTCGCTCAAAAATCACCCAAAAGACTAACACAAAGTATAGCATGACTGGGATGAAGGTTTAAATCATATTTATTAATGAAACAAAAGTAAATTTATCATCTTGCATTGAAAAAAATATTCTTAATGCAGGGATAGAGGATTATCATCACCACTTCAGGTGTAGTTGTGGTTGCAGAATTGGCTGTAGTTGATTGTCTTCTGACTGTTTCTTGGTTGGTTCAGATTGCATATCCAGGTACAAGAACAAATTAGAATGGCAAATGGTATTTGTGAGAGTAATGCAGTCCTGTAGGAATTATACAGGTCTGAACTGAATTTAATTTATTGTCACGTGTACCAAGGCACAGTGTAAAGCTCTGTCTTGCGAGCAATGTAGACAGATCACAGAGTTAAGTAGCATTGATAAGTAAATAATAAGTAAAACAGCGACAAAAACAAAAACACCAGTACAAGCAAATGTTAAGAGTTTGTGAGTTCATTCAGTATTCTAACAAGAGTAGGGTAGAAACTGATATGAAACTGGCTGGTGCGCTTGTTCAGGCTTCTATACCTTCTCCCGATGGTAGAGGTTATGGAAAAGCATTGCCAGGGAGGTTTGGATCTTTCAGAATACTGGCAGGCTTTCCTTGACAGCAGGCCTGGTAGATGGCTTCTATAGATGGGAGGTTAGCCTTTGTAATTGTCCAAGCCGAGATTACCACTCTCTGTAACCGTCTGCGACCTTGAATGGTACAGTTGCCATACCAGGTAGTGATACATCCAGACAGAATGTTATCAATGGCACACCTATAAGAGTTGACAAGGGTATCCACCATCATGCCATATGTCCTCAGCTACCTGAAGAAGAAATGTTGTTGGGCCTTTGTAACCAGTGCGTCCACCACATGAAAAGTCCAATAAAGCTTGTTGTGGATGACCATTCCCCGGAGCTTGACACTTTCCATTCGTTCCACCTCTGTGCTGTTAATGTATAGAGGGCCATGAGTAACATCCCACCGAAAATCAATAGTGAGTTCCTTGGTTTTGCTGGCTTTGAGAGCTGGATTGTTCTCAGTGCACCTTCTTTTTTAGATTAGATTAGATTCCCTAGAGTGTGGAAACAGCCTTCAGCCCAACAAGTCCACACTGACTCTCTGAAGAGTAACCCACACAGACCCATTTCCCTCTAATGCACCTAATTTAGCATGGCCAATCCACCTAACCTGCACAGCTTTTGGACAGTGGGAGGAAATCAGAGCAGACACAGGGAGAATGTGCAAATTCCACACAGTCGCCCGAGGCTGGAATCGAACCCGGTCCCTGGTGCTGTAAGGCAGCAGTGCTAACAACTGAGCCACCGTGCCTAATAAATTTTCCAGGTCTTCCACCTCTCATCTGTTGTCTGTTTTGTCACCATCTGAGATTTGATGGACTATGGTGGTGTCATCAGTGAACTTGTAAATGGCATTAGTCTGGTATTTGGTGATGCAGTCATGGGTACACAGTGAGTACAGTAGGGGGCTAAGTATACACCCCTAGGAGGCTCCAATGTTGAATGTTAGTGAGGAAGAACTATCGTCCCCAATTTTCACTGATTGTGACCTATGGGTCAGGAAACTCAGGATCCAGTTGCAGAGAGTGGGAGAGATCACAAAGTTTAGCAATCAGTCTCGAGGGGATAATAGTGCTGAAGGCTGAACTGTAGTCAATGAGTAGGATTCTTACGTAGCTGTTTTTGGTGTCAAGATGTTCTAGGGAAGAGCGAAGGGCAAGTGATATGGCATCTGACGTGGATCTGTTGGTCCGATAGGCAAATTGGAGTGGGTCAAGAGTAGTGGGGAGGCTGGAATTTTATAATGCCATGACAAGCCTTTCAAAGCACTTCATGACCGCCGAAGTTAGGGCCCCCGGGTGGTAGTCATTGAGACATGCTGCACGAGCCTTCTTAGGCACAGGGATGATGTTGGCTCTCTTGAAACAGGCAGGGATGGTGACCTACTCCAGGGAGAGGTTGAAGATGTCCAAGATGACCTGTGCCAGTTGATCTGTACGTGCTCTGAGTGCATGGCCTGGTACTCCATCTGGTCCCATCACTTTCCCTGGAGTCACACGAAGGAAAACTTATCTGATCTCTGATGCAGTGAATGTTGAGATAGGTTCATCACGACCTGTCGGAATAGGTGTTACCTCTCTATCAAAACTCTACTCAAAGCGGGCATAGGAGGCATTGAGATGATCTGGGAGGGATGTGTCATCATCTTGTTAGCGCGGATGAAATGACCTCACTCTGAGCCCAGAGAACGGTTCGACAATCGGTAACTTTATTAAAGTATGTAACGCCGGTGGAGACCAACCGAAGTTTGAATCTCGATCGCTCTAACGTTTCCCGTGTGATGTTACAAGTTATATACTTCATGAGTCAGGATGTAGGAGATTGGGTATGAATGAGTGTGAATGGTGGTACTCATGGCTGGAGTATGTGTGAATGTCAAGCTTCCTGCCATCCTCGGAGAGTCGGCAGCATACACAAAAGGTGTGTTGCTTTTATTTTTATATGAATGGGTCCGGGTACTATCTGCTTGTCTCTCCGCGAGGGCTGGAGGCTAGCACCCCCACTTTGTTACTTCCAAAGTGTTAGGTTCATCCTTTTGTGTAGGACTGTTTTGCATGATCAGGTCATGGGTGTGTGTCAGTTGGAGCCTGACGAGATTATAAGGTGGGTTTCGATCTGTGAGTCATGACCATTGTCTGGAGTCCTGACTAGTGTCTGGTCTGGTGTGTATTTGAATCTGTCTTTGGGTTCCCTTCTCCCGATCACGTGGTCAGGCTGGCAGCTGCTGTCTTAAAATGGATACTGCTGGCTTAAAATGGATACTGCTAGCTTAAAATGGATATGGCTGGTTTTCCCGCTGTGGGCCTTGCTCCATGGTAAACGCGGGGCGGTTTATGCCCGCCTTCAGTCCCCCCTTTCGGCAAGAGGTTGGCCACGTCCACACCCCCGAAGCAGACATCTTAGAAGCTGCTACCCCGCCCGGTACATTCCACCGGCCGTCATGCTGCAGTCATGGGGCCTTTGGATAGTCCCGGGAGATGGTTACATTAGTTCGAGCCCTGTGGGCTCGTGGTGTCTGATTACTCACCAGGAGTCTGTGGCGTGGAGCATGGCCTTCCTGGCCTTTCGTTTTTTATGTTGGCGGCATGAGTGACATGCCACCAGGAGCCAGGCCAGAGCTAGCAGTAGCTGTACCCCCACGATGGCATGGGAGATGATTCTGACCCGGGGTGTATGTTGATGTTTAGGCCCCAGTTCCAAACCCTCTGAGCCCAGCCCTGGGTCTGCAGAGCTGTCTCTGCACCCTCCTCTAGGTCTTTGATATGGGCTTGTAATTGATGGTATAGTTTTACTGAGTGTCCCACCCGGGTCTTAAGCTCTCGCAATGGGATGGGGGCTTGTTCGAGCTCCTGGTACTCCCTAACGGCGTTCCTGAATTTGTCGGCGGTCTGTATAGACTCGGGGTCCCGACGTCGGACGTCCGAGATATGGGCTTGTCCAATCGTCACTAGGCGCCTAGGGTAAAGCAGAACTCGTGCTGGGGAATCAGGCATTGCAGTCCGTTGAACCAGAAAGACGTTTCAAGGGTAGAGACACAATATTGTCCCCTCCCACCATACCCCGCCCTAGTGAAGTGGGGGCCTGTGGGTTCGATCTCAAGGATGCAGCCCTGTGTACGGTTGAACCCGCACTCCGCTGTTTCACTCCGCCGTAAGGGGTGGGGGCAGATTGTGATTGCCCCTCGCTGTTTGCAGCCTGCAAGCAGCACCCCGTACACAGCGCCGTCTCGGGAGATGGCTGTGTCGTGTGCCAAAATATATTTGAGGGAGGTGTTTTCCTGTATTACTCCAATGTTTTCGATGTGGAACAGGGGAAATGGCCCTGACCCCGGGGTGACCACTGGGATCAGGAGGACCATCCCGACTCCCGTTGCCTCACTGACCTCACAGTTGGGAATCACCGGGTACACCCAGGTCATTCCCTTCAGGGTCCGGCTATCAAGCGGCCCGGAGCGTCTGGCGAGTGAGGCCAGTTTGGTGCTATCGATCCAGTCGGGCACCTCCCCCCTTTGTATCTGATCCAGGTTGTGTCGGATCTGGGCTACCATCCACAGGCTGTACGCATGGCACAGCTGTCCCTCCTGAATGTGGGCCGTGTTCTCCCTTTCCCGATCAATAAGGCGGTTGATGGTGTGGGCATGTGTCCCCAGGACTGCAATGCCGTCGAGCTGAATGTGTGCTCCCTCTTCCCCCAGAGATGCCTGTTCTGCCTGGTGTGTGAGGGATCTTGCTAACAGGTTTCTCATCACCCCTTTTAGCTGTTCGACTTTCTCATTAAGGCCCTGGATATCTAGGGAGTTTACCACGGATGTTCCTGTGTTGAGTCCTGTGAGGGCGTCACTGATAATGTCCCCTCTGCGTCATTGTGTGTTGTGTATGTCGGTTCGATAGTGGGTTGCCCCCATGGCATCTATAGCCCTCTCTATCACCTCTGTTCCCATTATGGTGTATAGGTTGCGTACCTGTGCTGAGCAATATTCCGGTACCCGGATGTCCAATATATTGACCAGCACGGGCACGACCTCGTGTTGGACGTTATCATAAAGGACTTCCCCCTCCTCCCATAATACCAGTCACCCCGCGGGCCCTGGCCTCAGAGAGGGGCACGGTAGTATCTCGGGAGTCGTGGTTGTTGGTGGAGTGGTTGGCGGGGGGGCGAGAAACACAAATATAGAGAAATCCCGGGGGCATTGGTCGGCTCATAGTAACCGCAAACAGACAGATCCCGTATCGCGAACACGTCGAAGGCCAGGGCCGAGGCGAGGTCATCTGGCATAACGCACATCGTTCCGAACATGCACCCTCCATAGCCTCTGCACGTCGTAGGCAGGTTGGTCGTGGGTCGCGCTCCGATGTGCAGAGTAGGCAGATTGTCTGTATGTCCGGGAGGAACTCCAGCCAGGCGTTAAAAAATGTGTTGACCTCGTCAGGCTTATCCCTCGCAGGGATGTAGATGACGCTGGATGAGTTGAGGGCAACGCCATGGCGGTAGAAGTTGTCTGGAGCTCCGGAGGAAGAGGTATAAGTCCTATGGCGAAGAGGAGGATGTGGAGGACGGTGCACCGGTGGGACATGATCTGTGAAAGAAAAGAGAAAGGGAGAGAGAGAGAGAGAGACACCCTCGTCAGGGTGTATGATTAGTAAACGTACATGCGTTCTGCGGCCCCCCCTTCCCCCACTCCCGGACCGGTCCACCACTGTAAGGGGAGAAAGTGTTAAAATCCCGTCAGGCGTGTCGGGGGAGTGCGGGTGAGTGGGGGAATAAGTCGATGGTGGCTGCCAGCCAGGAGGCTGGGCCGATGTTCCGGCCACTCTACGCATTGGCCCCGTGTGTTTAGGGACGGGGACCACAGTCTAAGTCTTTGTCGTCCGTCCAGTCGGGCCCTGGGGGAAAGGTTTAAGTTGGGACCAATGTTCCCACCTGCCCTTCCCCTTCATATCGATGCAGGCGCAGGTGTCGCTGGTGAGGATGATCTCGTGCGGCCCAGCCACCGAGGGGCGAAGCCGGGCCGGTCGGGGGCGGCCCGGACCAGGACTTTGTCTCCAACGCGCAGGAGGGGTTGGGGAGGCGGTTGTTGCTGTTGTTTTGTTTGGTCCTGGATGTCCTGCTGATCGCGGGCGGTCTGTCTGAGGGCCCGCAGCTGCGCGTCTAGCTGTCTGATGTAATGGGCCATCCTATCCCTAAGTGGGGCCATGTCCTCATCCCCTTCGATGACGGTCTCGGGTAGTCGCATGGCCCTGCCCGTCATGAGTTCGAAGGGAGTGAGGCCAGTGGAACGGCCCGGGGTGGCTCTGAGGCGCATCAGAATGCAGGGCAGGATGTCCACCCAGCCCTGACCGGTCTCGGCGATCGCTTTCGCGATCGCCACTTTGAGGGTCCGGTTCATGCGTTCGACCATGCCCGAACACTGGGGGTGGAAGGGGACATGGAAGCGCTGCCTGATACCCAGTAGGCGGCAGGCCAGTTTCATCGCGCGTCCCGTGAAATGTGTTCCCTGGTCTGAGTCAATCTGGAGGAGGACCCCCCATCGCGGAAAGATGTCGAATGCCAGGATTCAGGCCACAGTGGCTGATGTGCAGTCCCATGTTGGGAAAGCCTCTACCCAGCGCGTGAAGTGGTCGACTATGACCAGGCAGTACTTCTTGCCGCGGCTGGTGGGCAAGGGTCCTGTGAAGTCAACCTGGAGGTTCTTCCAGGGCCCCTTGGGCCGTGTTGGTGGGCCATAGGAATGCGCAAGGGCCTCCCTGGGTTATGTTGGGCGCAGACAATGCACCGGCGGCAGTGCTTGGCCACGTCGCGGCCAAGTCCGGGCCACCACCAGTCGGTCTGCAGCCTCGCGAGGGTCCCCTCCCGGCCTGCGTGGTCGGGCTCGTGATGTAGCTGTATCAGGGTTGTTCTGATGGCTGCGGGGGCCACTACCTTGCCGTCGCGGCGCCATACACCACCGGGGCCGGGGATTGCACCCCTTGCCCTCCAGTCCTCCCTTTCCTCGGGCTGAGCGCCAGGACGTCCAGGACGTTAACGTCCCAGATTTCATTCACAGGCGCAGTGTGTACGGGGGATTGAGGGGCACCTGCGGCGGCTTTGGCGGCCTGGTCAGCCCAATGGTTCCCTAACTGTTCGGCGGTGGTGGCCCGCTGGTGCGCCTTGATTTTTACAATGGCCGCCCCCATGCGGAGCGCTGCTGTAAGGGCGACCCGCTCCGCGACTTGGGCTGAGGTATCGCCGTCTAATGTCCCCTGTTCTCGGGTGGCCCCGGTGTCGTCGACCACTGCCCAACCCGTCCGGTAGGACCCCTCAACCAACCAGCGTGAGCTGTCAACGTATAGGACCAGGTCGGGGTCCGAGATAGGACTGTCGGCAACGTAGTCCTCCTCAGCCGAATCCATGACGGCCTGGCAGTGGTGGGGTTCCCCTACAGTTATAATCCCGTCTGCGGGGTTCGTTCCCGTGTCCCTAACTATTCTAATGGATTGGTCCCGGGGGAGGAGGACTGCCTCCCAGGTTGCCCTACGGGCGTCGGAGACGGTTCGGAGGTGTCCTGTATTCAGGAGCTCCACTATAGTGTGTCCGGTGTGCAGGATGATCTGACCGGACATGGTGACCGGCTCGCACACACGGACCGCCCACGCGGCGCAGTCAAGTGCGGCCACGAAGCGGTGAATCCCCCTCACGACCGGGGACTCCTTAGCAGAGTAGTACCCTACGGGCTTCATGTGGTCCCCGGAGAGTTGGGTGACCACAGCGCTATAGAACCCCCCCCCTTCCAGGCTATAAAAGACGTGAAAGGGCTTAGAGAGGTAGGGAAGGCGCAGGGCCGGGGCACTGAGGAGGTGGGTTTTTAGCTTGGAGTAGGCATGTCTTGCTCGGGGCCCCACTCCACCCTCTCTGCCCCGGGCCTACCCCCCTTTACCAGGCACTGGATGGGCTCAGCGATGGTGGCGAAATGCGCTATGAAGGCGCGGCAGTAGTTGAAAAGGCCCATAACGCGTCGGATTCCCCTGACCGTGTCCGGCCGTGGCATGTCAGCGATGGCCGACTTACAATCGGGAGGCAGGGTCTTGCTGCACTGGCTAATGTCGTGGCCCAGGTATCGGACTGTGGCCAGGCCAATCTGGGCCTTTGTGGGGCTGATTTTAAAACCTGCCCGGGCGAGGGTGCGCAGGACGGTGGTCAGGGCTCCCAGGTGGGAGCGCGCGTCCGTGGACGCGATCAGGAGGTCGTCCACGTACTGTAAGAGGGTGCTAGAGAAAGAGGATAGGTCGCATTCCTCGAGGGTCCGACTCATGGCCCTGTGGAAAATGTTGGGGCTGTTGTGAAAGCCTTGTGGCAGCCGGGTCCATGCGTATTGCCTGTCTCGCAGCGTGAAGGCAAACTTGTCCTGAGAGTCAGGGTGCAGCGGGATGGACCAGAAGCCGTTTGCCACGTCCAGGACCGTAAAGATCCGGTGGGAAGGCTCTAGGCCGTTAAAGATGGTGGATGGGCTGGCAACAATGGGGTGCTCTTTGGGTGTGACCCGGTTGAGTGCCATATAATCGATGGTGAGCCAATAGCTCCCATCCAGCTTACGGACTGGCCATATGGGGGAGTTGGTGGTGGACACCACGGGTTGCAGGATACCGCGGCTGGTGAGTTTGGCCACAATGGTCTCTGGGGCGTGCAGCGCCTCGGGTTTGATCGGGTACTATCGGTGCAGGGGGTGTACAGGGCCGAGGATCCGCTCGGGAGGGGAACGGACAAGGCCGCAGTCCTGCTTGCTCGTGGCCCAGACCTCCGGGACCAACTGGCAGACTGTTCCGAAGGCGCCATCCCCGGTCCAGTCCCGGGTGAGAGGGATGCAGGGCGCGAGTGCAGCGACCGATCTAGTGGGGACCCATCTACCTTCAAGGGCGCTCTTATGGGATTTGCGGGACGTCCATAGGAGGCGCCAGTGGAACGCGTCCACCACCGCTCCCAGTTCGCCCAGCAGGTCAATACCCAGGATCGTCCCTTCCGAGTTCGGGCAAACCCAGAAGTGGACGGGGAGTAGAATGTCATCGATCTCCAGGAGGGTGGCCTCGCTACGGCGGGCCACAACCGAGCTTCCCCCCACCCCCGTGATGGAAATGGAGTGATGGGTGGAGGGGAGGTCGAGGTCGGTGAGGGAGACGGACGCCCCCGTATCTATCAAAATGTTGCATCGGTGGCCCCAAGCGATGCAGAAACCCAGATACGGGATCTGCTCCCTCAGCGGGTTCCGACGCTACTCAGTCCTTACACCGGGCGAGTAGCTGTAAGAGCTCGAGCAGCTGCCCGCGACTGAGCTGATCCCAGTCGGGGCGGAAGGCTCCGGGCTAGGGCTGCAGGGTTTGTGGGGTTTTTGTGGCCGTGGGTCGCCGTTGGTTCCCTGCTCGGGGGTTCCCTGTTCACTGGGGCGCGAAGGGCGCCGATGGTGGGCATGCCGCGGTGGGGAACGGCCCCGGTGTTGACCCGGGTTGTCCCTGCACTGGCCGGGGCCGCCCCCTCCCAAGTTGGGGTCTCCAGGGCGTCGGAAGGAGAGCAGGCAGTTAACCTTGTAGTGACCCGTCTGTCTGCAGTGGTAGCAAACGAGCGGCTCGGGTGTCGAAAGTGCCGCAACGGTGGCCAGGGCTTGGTTATCGAGGGACATGGCCCAATTCTCGAGCTCCGTGAAAGAGACGTAGAGTACCAGGCCTGTCCGGAGGACAGCCTGGTGTGTGGGGCCCAACCCGTCCCTATATAGCTGGATAAATGCGGGGTTCTGCCTGTCAGCATCAGGGATCCCGCTATGCGCCTGGAAGGCCTCGAACTTACGGACCCCATATTCCTGAGCACCCTCGCCGGGTTTCTGGGTGATGGCCACAACGGTGTTCCAGTCGACCGCTATGTGGCCGAGAGCCTAGCTGACATCGGCCTTAAAGTCCGCAAAGGCGGCCTCCTGCTCGCGACGGCTGTCGCTGAGGTCGGCGCACCAGTACCCATTCTGGTGCATGGGTTGGAGCCTGGACCACAGGTTCTCTGGGAGTTTGGTCCGGACCAGACCAGCCATGTCCCTATTGTGGATGTTGTGGCAGATCTCCATCTCCCTAAGCCGCTGCCAAAATTCAGCATTGTTGTGGCGGGGCTTAAGGGTGGGGAGCCTGTCCAGGAGTTTCATGGTATCACCCGGGGTTAAGGAGACGTATGTCATTTTAAGGCGGGGGTTGTGGGTTTGGGCCGCTGGCCTCCCCCTCTCCCCGCCCCCGGGGGTATATTCTACTTTAACCAGGGCGGCGCGAGCTAGGCTCGCGTGTGATTCCCGGGGACCTGTGTTGCCCACAAGCCCCTCCCAGTCCCAGGTGGGAGACGGCGGGGCGCTTGGAGGCTCAGATAATGTCGGTAGGATTGTACGGTTGGCAAGCGCCTGGGCTTCGAGGTGTTCTGAGGCCTGTTTCTGCTTATCTTGCACGTACAGTTGGACCTTGCTAGCGAGCCTAACATGTGCCTGAAGCACAAGGATGCAGGCTTTCTCGTATCTATCCCTTTTCTGGCGGGCCCACCACTCCCGCTGGGCATCCAGCGGGTCGGCGGGCCGCCAGCCCGATCGGAGCATAGCCTTGATGACCTTTTTATTCTCGTCGACTATGAAACGAGTAAGGGAGCCTTCTGGCCCCCATTCTAAATCGCCGGCCGTGCAGCCAGCCATGGTGGTGGTGGGGGGGGAGGGGGGCTGGCGCAGCGGGCGTAATGGAAAGAGGACTTGAAAAATAACAAAACTACCAGCGTAGGAGCGCAAGAGACGTAACTGCCACTAACTTATTCACCTCCCAGTTGGGGAGCCCACTCCCTGAAATCGGACCCTAGCCCCCCAGGTTGACGAAGGCAGGTGTGGGTTAGGTACAAACGGGGCGCGTGTCTATACCCGATCGCGCGACCCCGGGTTACTGTGAGTCTCACTCTCACCACCTAACGCCCAACAACCGTGCGTGCCCCGCGAACACCGGGCGTGAACCAGGGGCCCGTGTGCAAGGGGAGGGAAACGGTGTGAGCACAGACCACTAAAAAAACAAAAATGAAATAAAACGGGCGAGGCGCGGGCCTGTACCAGGGCGCGCAACCTAAAAAGAACCGTCTGAAGTTCAGTGGCCGTGTGTACCCGCCAGCACCGGGCGTGAACCAGGGTCCCATGTGCAGGGGGGGTGGCGTGAACTTAGACCTCTCCGCGCTAATCCCACAGAGGCCACCACCCAGGACTGCGGAGGCAATGGGCGAAAACTTGGCCCAGAGGCTCCACTCGTCGGGCTGGTTTGGAGGACTTCCCTTCTTGTCACGCGCATAGGCCTTCCAGACCCTACCGCGGACTCAAGGAATGGCACAAAAATAAAAACCGGGCTCAACGTACAATGGGATCCCCTAAACTCCCACCGCAGAGGTTATCCAGGAAGGCTTTGTTTGTCGGTGTTTTACACGGGGGGTCAATCTGTCGGGGTCTCGTACTTAAAGTCGTCGGTCCAAAGAAATTCGGTCCCTCAGTCACTGGAATACGTCAACAATAAATGACAGTAAACGAAAATCAAAACAGCCTCATGCACACCTTTACCAGTGCTTCGCGACCCCAATCTCCCACCCGTGAAGGATCACTCACACAGGCACACGCACGCACTTTTAAAGAGTACTCTGTCGTTACCAGACAGCCGGACCCACTCTGTTCACAGGTTCAGATAACGGCCGGCAGTGAAGTCCCTTGCGGGGCACTAGGAGACTTTTACACGAGAAGTAAAAGAGTAAAGATACTCACCCAATGCCGTCGCAGGGATCCAGCAGCTGTCGTTAACCAGGACAAAGCCCCCAATTGTTAGCGCGGATGAAATGACCTCACTCCGAGCCCAGAGTGTGGTTCGACAATCGGTAACTTTATTAAAGTATGTAACGCCGGCAGAGACCAACCGAAGTTTGAATCTCGATCGCTCTAACGTTTCCCGTGCGATGTTACAAGTTATATACTTCATGAGTCAGGATGTAGGAGATTGGGTATGAATGAGTGTGAATGGTGGTACTCAGGGCTGGAGTATGTGTGAATGTCAAGCTTCCTGCCGTCCTCGGAGTCGGCAGCATACACAAAAGGTGTGTTGCTTTTATTTTTATATGATTGGGTCCGGGTACTATCTGCTTGTCTCTCCGCGAGGGCTGGAGGCTAGCACCCCCACTTTATTACTTCCAAAGTGTTAGGTTCATCCTTTTGTATAGGACTGTTTTGCATGATCAGGTCATGGGTGTGTGTCAGTTGGAGCTTGACGAGATTATAAGGTGGGTTTCGATCTGTGAGTCATGACCATTGTCTGGAGACCTGACTAGTGTCTGGTCTGATACGTATTTGGATCTGTCTTTGGGTTCCCTACTCCCGATCACGTGGTCGGGCTGGCAGCTGCTGTCTTAAAATGGATACTGCTGGCTTAAAATGGATATGGCTGGTTTTCCCAATGTGGGCCTTGCTCCATGGTAAACACGGGGCGATTTATGCCCGCCTTCAATCTGCTATCTTGCACTATCTCTTTTTAGAACCTGTGATGTCATTCAGTCCTTGCCAGAGTTGCAAGGTGCCTGTCTGGGTCTCTAGTTTGTATCGGTCTTAGTCCTTGGCTGTCTGAATGGCTCTGCGAAGGTCATACTTGGATTCCTTATAGTTGAGTGGATCTCCTGCTCTGAAGAACTCATGCCTGGTTTTTAAACAGGTTCTATACGTCTTGGTTCATCCAGAGTTTGCTGTTAGGGAACACCCGGATTGACTTTCTCAGTATGCAGTCTTCCACATGTCTTATACAGGGATTATACAAGAATATTCTTCTTACAGGGAATATTCATTAGTTTAATTTTTGAAAGGGTGCTGCTCAATATATAGTACAGTATCTCTAATATACCGATGGCAGCTGACATCAGCACATGCGCAGAACAAAGCATGTGAAAAAAATCTCCAATGGAATCGCGCTATTGGGAACAGAGGTAAGCATTCTTGAAAATACCGTTCCCTAATTCTTCAGCTATGCCAAATCACACTGCCAAAACACACTTTATATGAGAACTACCTATACATTATCCACTCTGGAAACTCAGGCATTGATCCTTTCCTATGGCTTTTGACCTGTTTTTGATTTCCTTCAAATGACATCCCTTCAAAGTTGGGAAGAGCGAGTTGAAATAGACTTGTGAGTGAAATCTTGTGCTAACAAAGTGGGTCTGGTAATCCCTTGCTGAAACGGGAGCCATACTCCTTTGGATTGTGCGCCAAACTGCAGACGTATCTTCTTTTTCTCACTTTGAAGGATACACAAGGAAAGAGATGAAGAAACCAACTTCAACTGGAGTGTCACGTGCTAATGGGACTGCAAATTCTCACGTATACAAGCCTGCTTTTGTATGTGGAGTTCAAAGTTGAAGAACTATCCCCTAGTTACTCCTACAAATAAAAACCTTTGCTCACTTGGAAGCAACCAGACAAAAAGAAACAGGATAATAAAAGGGCAGCCTCACGCGACTGTCTGTGTGGAGTTTGCACATTCTCCCCGTGTCTGTGTGGGTTTCCTCCGGGTGCTCCAGTTTCCTCGCACAGTCCAAAGATGTGCAGGTCAGATGAACTGGGCATGCTACATAGTGTTAGGCACATTAGTCAGAGGGAAATGGGTCTGGGTGGGTTTCTCCTCAGAGGGTCGGTGTGGACTTGTTGGGGTGAAGGGCCTGTTTCCTCACTGTAGTGAATCTAATCTAACCTAATCATGACTTTCCCACACACCCAGAATGCTGTCATTCAATAACAGGAATCAACTACAGAATCTCAACAAATTTACAAAACTAACGATCATGAAAATGGCCATTCAACTAACACCATCAACACTACTCACAACAAACCCCACTACAACAGGCACAATATAACTATCCAGAGAATTATCCGTATAATATCTTATTTTGAATTGCTATGAATGTGCACTACATTACTAATTTTCCTACTTCGTGTAATTAATAAATTCACTCCTGATTAATTCAAGAAAGCCTGGCTAAGTTGGCTTCTTAAAGTAGAAGTTCATTTGTTCTGGGATAAAGGTACGTACAGGGGAAGGAGCCCTGTTTAAGTGATCCTTATTGCAACCAACGTGGGAGGTGGGTGAATAAAGAAGAGGAGCCAGTTTACCCCACCCCACTCAGGAGCTTATCAATTCTGGGTATCCAGTCTGGAATGGCAATAAATTGGGGAGGCTCACCCAGGACAGGATCCGAACAGTGGATAGGGACATGAAAAATACTTTTGGCACGCTAGCTTTCGATCAGTCAGACCCTCGAGTAGAGGATTTGGGATGTCTGTTGCAGCTTTACAATATGTTGGTGAAGCCACATTTAGAGTGATGTGTGCAGTTCTAGTCACCCTGCTGTAGAAAGTATACTATTAAGTCATTAAAAAGGTGAAGTAAAGATTTATTAGGATGCTACCTGGACTGGAAGATTTAAATTTTAAGGAAACGTTGATTAGTCCAGGACTTTATTCCCCTACAGCATAGGATACTGAGGGTGACCTTATCATAACAGGCATCGATAAGTTGGATAACAGGCAGCCTTCCCCATGGTAGTATGAAACTAGATAGCATGGACTTAAGGAGAGACAGAAGAGGTATAGGGATTCAGAGAGGCATTTTTTCCCCACAGAGGTTAGTGTGGGTCTGGAACAGACTGTCAATGGCGGTGAGTGAAGGAAGTACAATTTTGTTATTTAAGAAATATTTAGACAGGTACATGAATGGGATAGGAATGGACTAAATGCAGGCAAATGGGACTAGTTTGTGAAAATTGGACTGCATGGGGAAGTTGGGCTGAAGGGCCTGTCTTCATGCTGGTGATCTCTATGATTATGTCTTTATGACCCTTCTTACCTTTAACACATCAGACTGCCTCCTTGCCCTACATGTTGGTTATCATCATAGTGCTATGGATTGGTCCTATCTTCAGACAACTAAATGAAGAGAAAGAATAATAGGAATGATGCAGTGCTCAAGGATAATTGGAACAGCGATTGGGATACGGAAGTAGGAATGTTACTTAAAGCACTTCTAATTCTCAGCATTTGCAATACCCCTCTCCTACAACTCCCAAGCCAGTACTTAATATGCAAATTAGGATCAAGTATTTTGTGCTCTGAGTGGAGGTGAGTGACTAACTCCCAACCTCACCAGTGAGAAAACTCAATGGATCAAACAAAATTAGGTACAGACTGCGACCTTCTCATCCAAACAGGAGGCTTCCCACAGAAGTCCCATACTGCCAGAGACTGCTGATAAATCAGAGGCTAGCATTTTCTGAGGCTTGGATATTACTGTTAAAGGCCTAGGCCATGAAGTTGACAATGGAAAAGGTGGATATTAAAATATTAAATGGAATGACCCCATAGAATCTTAACAAGAATTAAACTAAATTTCAAAGGGCTGAGGCATTTCTTTTGGGTTAGCCCCAGAAAAAGTGAAAGAATCTTTAAGATTCTGTAAAACAAGGGAACTGGTTGAATAGACTATAACCTACTTTATAGCATTTTTTAAAAAATATTAATGGCCTTCAACAGAATTGTAACACCCAGAATCTTAATTTCTGAATGGGTGAGAAAAGGCTGAGTAGCACTTCACCCAACTTTTTAAACCTTCTCGCAACAAATTATTAAGAAAGGCATGTAAACAACTCTAACTTAATATAGTTGGCTGGGAAATTTATCTATCTTCTTGGTCCCTTACAATTTGTGCTCTAAGTGATGTATTTTCTATGCTGGACGAAAGACTGAAACATAACCAACAAGTTGACGGTTATATTATGGAAGAACACAATAACTGTGTCCCAATTCTTGGATTAGATATGGATAAAATATGACAATGGCTCATACAATTGTGACAACAATCTACTCAAAATCCAGAAGAAGGGTTTACTCTTTTTGGGAACCCAAACTCCAAGGCTCTTATCTGTGGATAGAGAGCTGCTCTACAATTTGCTAACAACACTGTCCTCCTCGCTCATTATTTTAGACCAAAAAGAGGCCAAAAGGAAATTTTTGATTACCCATGAGCCTATAAATTGTCATGACACTATCTTTAAAGAGACAAATAAATCAAAATATTCTGTGGTTTAACTCAATGGCAAGAGATTCTTCAATTCCACATACTCAGTTTGCAAAGGAGTTTTTAAACTGACTCCTGAAGAGGAACGATCTGTGAAAAGGGTGATGGGATAAGAGTTGGGAAAAAATAGCTTTATTTCCACATATTTTGATCTCATCTCTTTGCAAATCAAGGAGATAATCAGACCTTTCTTCCTCAAATAGGGGAGAAACCATAATCTGAAAAGTAACTGCACCAACTGGAAGAATTTTTCCTCACAATATCACAAACTCAGCTCTTTATATTAAAAAAAGAGCTTTCAGAAGTATTCTCGAGACTTGTCCAGCAATAATAACACTGATCTGCCAAGGGCACCACATGAACTATGTCAGTGTTTCTGTCTAGAAGTATTTCTGTCTAGCTCAACTTTTCAACTGACGAAGCTGCTTGGGACTGACTAACTTCATTGTTTTGGATTTTTTTTCCTCTGAAATTTAGACTTCCTGTTCTGCCAAATATGGTCTTTAAATTGTGCGCCCCCCACCCCCCCCCCCCGCCGCCCGCCGCCACAACCATGAAATAGGCTGAAAAGCTTTGCCTTAGATATAATTCTCCCTCTTTTGATGTTGAATTGTGTATTAGAGTTCTCCATTAACTTCTGTTACCAACAAATATATTTTAAAAAAGGCTTTCTCCTTTAAATTAGTAACAACATCAGATTAGTTCAACCAACCTGGGACTGTAGTTATCACTGATTCTGGTAAGTTCTCAGATCCTCCAGCAGTCAGTGTTTCAGTATAATTAACACATTTGACATTCAGGAATATTCAACTGGATGTAACTGGATTCCTTGGACTCAGACTCCTCTATTGTGTCTAGATGAATTACCCATGCATAATCTAAGAGGGGAGTGTAAATCACAGTATCACGTATAGATAAGCATTTGTAGAATGATTACGAATAGTGGTACTCATGAACAGATTACTGTACAGTTACTGTACTAACAGCTTTGTTGGCAATTAGGACAGACAATTATGGATTCACCCAAATGTATTAAACATATTAGATTAGAATCCCTAGTGTGGAAGCAGACCCTTCAGCCCAATAACTCCATCAATCCTCTGAAGAGTAACCCACCCAGACCCATTCCCCTCCCCTATCTTTACTGCACCTAACACTATGGGCAATTTGCCAATTCACCTGACCAGCATATCATTTGGATTGTGGGAGGAAGCCCACGCAAGCAAGGGGAGAATGTACAAACTCCATACAGTTGCCCGAGACGGGAATTGAACCCAGGTCCCTGGTGGTGCGTAGCAGCAGTGCTAACCACTGAGCCATCACCATGCCACCCCAAAGGTTTAAGGATGCATTGCAAAACCATTACCCACACCATGTTAAGTATCAAAGTCTAATGTGTACTTTATGTGTTCACGTGATAAAAGAACAAGAAATCCAAGGGCAGGTGCTACAGTTAGAAGTTTAATGATTTCTAGGCTTCCACCTAAACAAGATTACAAAATCAAACAGTGGATGCTATAAATTTGAAAGAAAATAAAAATGTCAAAAATTCAGAAGACCAGCAGAATCTGTAGGGAGGGTAAAACTGTTGATTTTCCCATTTATGACCTTACATTAGTACTGGTGAAATGTTAGAAGATTTAAAGCAAGTACAGAGACATGGAAAGGAGGAAAAACAAAGTCGTAAATACTAGATTAGATTAGATTCCCTACAGTGTGGAAACAGGCCCTTGGGCCTAGCCAGTCCACATTGACTAATGCACCTAAAACCAAGGAGTAAAAAATGAGGTCTGCAGATGCTGGAGATCACAGCTGCAAATGTGTTGCTGGTCAAAGCACAGAAGGCCAGGCAGCATCTCAGGAATAGAGAATTCGACGTTTCGAACATAAGCCCTTCATCAGGCTTCCTGATGAAGGGCTTATGCTCGAAACGTCGAATTCTCTATTCCTGAGATGCTGCCTGGCCTTCTGTGCTTTGACCAGCAACACATTTGCACCTAAAACCAAGGGCAATTTAGCATGGCCCCTTTCACCTGCCCTGCACATCTTTGAATTAGTGGGAGGAAACTCACACAGACACGGGGAGAATACGCAAATTCCACACATACAGAGGCTGGAATCGAACTTGGGAATCCTAGTGCAGTGAGGCAGCAGTGCTAACCACTGAGCCACCGTGCCACCGTGCCACATTAGGGATTAAAACGTCAAAACATGAGTAATAATTACAATGCTAAAGTGAAAATACAAGCAAACTGCAGGAATATTTGAATTTTAAAGGATGTGTTCTATCTCCTGCGCTTTCATGGAAAAGGGGTCATTCCTGATGAAGGGCTTTTGCTCAAATCGTCAATTTTCCTGCTTCTCTGATGCTGCCTGACCTGCTGTGCTTTTCCAGCATCACTCTCGACCTGTCACTTATTGCAAGTTTGGGTTTCTTAAGTTTGAGTGTCTCAAGTTTTAGATTAGATTACTTACAGTGTGGAAACAGGCCCTTCGGCCCAACAAGTCCACACCGTCCCGCCGAAGCACAACCCACCCATACCCCTTAATATTAACTGGAAGTATTTCTGTAGCCACGGTGATTTTTTTTTTAAAAAAAAGTATTTTTGAGGCCGGGCTTTAGAGTAAATGGGTTGGTGTATTTTGTTTGTTTTGCAACCCAGCAAGGCAAATAATGGGAACGCAAGATTTATTCGTGATTTCAGAAACTTTTTAAAACTAAAATGGAAAACTAATAATGGAGAGGGAAATGTTTGGGTTTCAGTTCTTAACTGAGTGGGGCTAAATCCCTGGAATAAAATCAATGCATAGCCATGTGCTCTGAAAAGGGAAGGATACATAGTTAAATAGATTACTTTAGAGAATGAGGAGTTAGTGCAAGACCCAGGCCAGAAGTGTTGGGACAAAACCCTCAAGTTACTTAAAGCTGAGTACATTGAAGTTCAGGTGTAGGACAGCTCCAGAAAGAAGCTACCTGAAATTCCTGTCTAAAAGATGAAGTCACAAGTGCCTGAAACCTACCTAGGCATTAGATACAGAGACTTTGATAAGAGTATTATAAGAGTGTTGTTTTGGATACTACACAAAAGCAGCTTTATTTCTTGTCAAAATATTTTTAAACAAAAAGAGAGTTTTGGAATGAACAGGATTATATGTTAATTATTTTAATATATTTCACCTTTTAAAAATCTTTTAACTTGTATTATAAGTTGATGATTTGGTTTTTCTGTATTTTAATTTTTTTTTGTTTATAAGCTTCCATTTTATTGCTAGAGCAAACTTTCAGTCCACTGTTAAAATCAAAACAAGTTAATGATCTACCAGTAACAGACCCTAAATTCCTGCCTGTAGGCTGTCCAGTCTGGCAATATCATGGGAAATAAAGATAGTATGGAAAAGTGGTGTTGAAGTGGGAGAACAGCCATGATTTAAGGGAATGAGCAGAAGTCTGGAAGAACACAGCAAGCCAGGCACCATCAGGAATGGCAGAGTGTATTTGATGAGGCAAATGACATGCTCTCACTTCTCATTAGGCACATTACAACTTAACATCAAATCCAACTTTTCTCCTCCTTCCATCTCTTCAGCTTCCTTTGCATCTCAATTCCTCTCATGGGTTCTCTTTCTTCCCCTACCCATTTTCTTTCCCAAACTCCATCTGCAATCTTTGTCTCCACACAATTTCACAACCCTAATTACAAAAAGCTTCAACTGGTTAAGTACCACTTGGGAAGAAGAACACAAGGCAAAACTAGAGGAAGATTCTTCACAGGCCATGGTGATAGAGGAAGGAACTGTCATTTGAAGGGTTAAAGATTAATAAGGTAGTAGTTTTGGATAGACTTTTGACACTTAAAGTTGACTAAACAACAGGATTGGAGGAGATGCATCCAAGGATTTAGAAGGAAGGGTAGAAATTACAGCAGCAATGGCCATAATTTGTCACCCTTGGACTCCAAGGAGGTACCAGATGACTGGAGGATTGCAAGCATTATGGCTTTGTTCTAGAACAGGTTGTAAGGATAGTACCAGCAATTATAGACCAGTTACTTAACTTTGATGGTAGAGATGTTTCTAGAACCTATTTGTAATCACGCAGAAAAAGGTGGATTGATTAGGAACAGTCAGCACTGATTTCTAAATAGAATATCACATTTGACTAACTTTAGAAGATAAAACAAAAAGGGTCAATAAGAGTCTTATCTTGATGTAATATTCACAGATTTCCAGAAGGTGCGTGTTACTGTGTCACACAGACTCAAGGAAAGTGATGTCTTGGTGTAAAAGGAACAGTAGCAATATTGATTTAAAAAAATTTAGCTGATTGGATAGGAAAGAGTAATGGTCAATGGATACTTTGAGTTGGAGGAAGGTTTGCCAGTGGAGTTCCCCCAGGGTTGGTATTGGGACTCTTGCTAGCCCCAATATGTATTAATCTGGATCTTGGTGTGCAGGGAATAATTTCAAAATTTATAGACGCTAAACTTGGAAGAATTGTAAACTGCGAGGAGGACAGCATAGAACTTCAAATGGACAAGTTCAGTGCAGAGAAATGGGAAATGACACACTTTGGTTGGAAAAACATTGAAAGACAATATAAAATAGGGAATGCAGGAACAGAGGGACCTGAGTGACCATATGCACAAATCATTGAAGGTGGCAGGACAGGGGAGAATGCAGTTAATTAAGCATGGGGTTCTTGACTTTATTAATTAGGGAATACAAGAGCAAGAAAGTGATGCCAAAATTGTACAAGACACTTGTTAGATTTCTGCTGGAGTATTGTGCACAGATGTGGAGGGGGGGGGGTATGACATTGTAGGAAAGATGTGAATGCACTGGAGAGACTTAAACAACAAATTACATGAATGGTTTCAGGAATGGAGGATAATTTGCAGAGGTTGAGACTTTTCTCTTTGGAGAGGAGGCAGAGAGGTGATTTGGTAGAGGTTTTCGAAATGGTGAACCAGCTGGACTCAGTACATTGGGAGAAGCTGTTCCCACTTGTAAAAAGAATAAAATGAGATGGTATATATTTAAAATAACATGCAAATGAAGCAAGAGTGAAGTGAGGGAATGAAAACGTATAGGAGAAGGTGAGGTCTGCAGATGCTGGAGATCAGAGCTGAAAATGTGTTGCTGGAAAAGCGCAGCAGGTCAGGCAGCATCCAAGGAACAGGAAATTCGATATTTCGGGCATAAGCCCTTCTTCAGGAAATGAAAATGTATTTCAGTGAGTAATAAAGAATAATGCACTCTCTGAAAAGGTGGTGGAGGCAGGTTAAATGCAGGTAGTCAAGAGGGCCTTAGATGATCATTTGTATAGAAATGGTGCAGGAAAATAGAGAAAGACAGGAGATTGGCTGCACAGGCATGATGGGCTGAATGTTATCGCATAGAAGGGAGCCAGATCTTCTGATAATGTCCCTTTACCTGCACCATTGCCTCTGCTGCCTCCCACTGTCACAGATCTCCCTTTCTTCTTTCCTTCCCAATTGATTAAAACTGGTTACATTTCTAAAAATTTCCAGTTCTGATGAAAGGCCATTAAATCTAAAGCATTAACATGTTTTTGAAAACAAACAACCTGACTTGCTCAATATTTCCAGAATTTAAGTTCATAATGATAGTCCCTTTCATCTCTTAAATACATTATAAAAATCATTTCTCAACTTCCCCTCCCACCAGCATTCCACAGAATAATTCAAGGAAGTAAAAACATTAAATTTTAGTAAAAGGAGTTCAACCTTTCACAAAGCCATATTAAAAATAAAATTACAAAAAAGGCATTTACCTGAAATTTACATTTACATACATATGCAATTGCAATGTCACAAGTGATATTTCATTACAGGTCAAAACAATTTAAAAGGCTGTAATTAAACAGAGATTCAAACTTTCTAACTGATACAAAATGTTTTAATCAATCAAATCTTCTTTTGAGGTCTTTCCTCATCCATAAATTTTTTTCCTCCAGATGGAACACAAAGATTAATTGCAAAGGAATCTGTTGATTTGCTCAGTAGGTATCACCACATTTGGATGCTGTAGACAAAAAAAGATAAAGAATATTCTTGTTTTACAAACTTAGTAACATTACTTCAATTCTTTCTCTCAACTGTGAGAAAGATTTAGGAAAAACAAACCTGGAGCCTAGTGATGGCTTGGCAATGGAGGGGGCTCCAAATGAATATTTATATTGTATCCAAAATGCTGATTATTAGCATGAGTACATGTTCATCTTGCTTGTAATGGCAGAATCCCCTTGAAAATGGATGCCAAGGGCAGTTATCACCATCACCAAGGTGTTATTTAATACTTTTACTCATTAATCATATCCCACAATCAATAACTTGGTTATCCCCTTTAAAATTAAATTTCTTACTGCAGCTTTTAATGCTTGATGTATATCCTCAATAATGTCTGCTACATCTTCCAAGCCAATGGATAATCTGATTAGGGTGTCACTTATTCCCAATATATCTCGGTCCTCCTTCGGGACAGAAGCATGTGTCATAATTGCTCTAAAAACAAAAAAAAATGAACAGAGCTTATTACTGTCACACTTAATAGAATCCCTCACAGAACTCCTACACAGTGCGAAAACTGGCCATTTGGCCCAACAAATCCACACCAATCCTTGAAAGAGTATCCTGTCCAGATCAATTCCCCTACTTTATTACTCTACATTACCCCTGACTAATGCACCTAACCTACATATCCCTGAACACTGAGCAATTGATCATGGCCAATTCACCTAACCCACACATCTTTGGACTGTGGGGAGGAAACCAGAGCACCTGGGAGGAAACCCATGCAGACATGGGGAGAATGTCTGTGTGGAGTTTGCACAGTTGCTGGAGGCTGGAATCAAACAGGAGTTCCTGGTGCTATGAAGCAGCACTGCTAACCACTGGGCCACTGTGCCGTGTACTTTTTGTTGTACACAGAAGTGTTTCAGTGGTCTTTTTCTCTCCTTTTATATAAATACATAAAGGAAATAGTATATAAAGGTACATTTGCTAGTTTGTGCAACCTAAATAAATAAAGTTTGATTTTAAAAAAAGGTGCAGGTTTCTATTTTACGAAGTATGCTAGAATAAATCCTGGGCAGTTTCAACACTGCCTCTTGTTGATAGGTGCAGAGTTTTAAAACTGCCTCTAACTTGGTATTAATACTAGCAACCTTTCTCAGAGGAAAATAAAATAGATTATGTGGAAAATGAACAGTCATTCTGATATAAATTTGTTTTAATGTAATACGGGCAGAGACATGTCTGGGCCAGAATATAAAGAGAACATTACTTTTTCCCCCTCAATCTAATCATGCTACATTTGATGCAGGAGTGCCTGGTGGCAAAACAATAATGGAAAAGTTGCCTCTCATCTGTCCTTAAATAAAAGGAAAGCCACAACAAGAATTTCCACAAATACAACTGCAGCAATTTTATTTTTTAAATAGGAATGATTTATATACAGATTTTAAATAGAACATTAACTTGTATCAGAAGACAGACTTGTATTAATTGATTTCATGCAGTAGAGTTGCAGGTTAGCTGGTACAGACTTACTAATTTATAAATTGTGGTTTTTGTTGTTGCAAAATAATGACTACAGTCAAATTTACTTGCAAACTGCGGAGGAGATATTTGAGGTGGTGATAATACAAGTTCCTTAAATTTATAAAGTGTTGTAAAATATCAATAATCAGCTACTTAAACTTAATTTAAAGCTAAATAAATGAAAATTAAATGCCTAGAAGAGTACAATGCATTACATGCAAGTATTTTAATGGAATACCTCAAAAACTGTTGACTTAAATACAAGTATTATGTCTCAAGATTGAGAACGCTGGGATTAAAGGACTACACAATCTTTGGATCAAGTCAGGTTTGCTGAGGTCAAGGCTCACTCAGAAATAGACTGGCCCACAAGCAGTGAAGTGGATAATTAGTGGAGTGCTACACCACACCAATGCAGCACTCAAATTGATCGTTTGTTAATTTTTTAAAATGTTACTCAAATGAAATTTTTTTTTAAGTTTAAAAAAGTCCTGGGTTTTGAGAATGCTGGAGTTTGAGCAAGATTCAAGCCATTATCTGTAATTAAATGGTTACCTGCCACAGTAAAAATATTTGGTGTACGGTATTATCACGTCAGGAAGCAGCTTTAGTAAGAATTCTATATTGGAAATAGCTGAGTTAGTCTAACTGGTATTTGTAGCATTAAAAACTGCAATACATATAAAATCTTATGGATAAATGAAATACTTTGATTGGAACAAATAAATACCCAACTTTGAAATTTACACCTGTTGTGTTTATTTTTAGCAACAATCATTTTGTAACTACTTAAGAAAAAATTTTTTTGTTAAGTAAAATAGCATTAATCGTTAAAGGAATTAAAGTTGAAAAAAATTCCGACTTACACAACTAAGCATTTAGTATACTCATTTTGAAAAAAGGGAGAAAGATCAAAATGTAGTTGGTTTAAAGAAAGAAGGTTGAGCTGTTGAATTGTTTGTAGGATATGACAAGTATTAAAAATTTTAATCCCTGTAAAAGTTTAACAGAATAAAAACCAAATTTTAAAATAGCAAAAGAATGCTTCAATTTCATTGAAATTGAGGTAGATATGAAATCACATACTGAAAGAACATTTAATCAATAACCATAAATCTTCGAAACTCAAAAGGGAGTAGTAAATACAATTCAACCAAAATGATTGACAAAGAAAGTGCAATTGGAAAGTATTAAAAGCATTAACAAAAAAATATGTAAGTTATGGATAGTCATGAGCGTTCTTAAAATTAGAACCAACTTTCAATGTCTACAAATTAAAAATGATGAAAATCCACCAAAAAGAGAGTCAAGTATAAATAGCTGAAGGAATCAAGTTGAATGGTTTTTGATAACTTCCATGATTGAGAAATAAAGACAGCAAAGCCACTTCCTGTAAAATCAAAAATATTTTTGCAAACAGTACAACTTCATAACTACATAATTTGTTATTAACTTGGTTTTACTGCTCCTCTAATTTTGAATTATCCATTAGTGAGAATTGACTAATTTAAACTAACAGTACACCACTAATTAGGATTAAATTACATTTAAAAAATGGTACAGTGTACTTAAAGAAACTGTTTCAGGGGAATTAAAAAGGCATAAAATGCGTTTGGAAAATTTCCAACTAAAAACACAGTCTTTTTTGCCTGCATTGTGTGCAAAGACAGCAAATATTTTCAAGCATTTTTCAAAAAGATTACATTATGAAGGCTTCATACTAAGTACTTACAGGTTGAATGATTGCAGACTAATTGATTAATTTCAAGTTTGGTGAATATCTGCTTTTTCTTAAAACGGTCAAAGGACACACCGGAACAGTTTAAAAAACTTCTAGGAAATCACATGACCTTGGCCTATTTTTTGGATCAACTTCTTTGAACTCACCTGCCTGAGTTCTACGGCAATCTTGTCTGGATATTGATTTGGATGTCAGTTGGACTAAAGCCTGTTCAGCAAATAGTTGCCCAGCCTGACTTTCTGAAACATTGTTGCAACGTCAGAACAAAATTTGATTGCCCTCTTAAACAACGTCCAAAAAGCTTTGAAATTGTGTGCTTCCTGACCAAGACCCTGTCTTCCAAGATCCAAAATCTAGTGACCCCGGTGCGCCAGAACATCAGATAGCCAGCCAGCTAAACACTCCAAGATATTATTTGTTTCTATTCAAGAGTTAAACATTTTGGCCAAAATGGTTTTCTACAGAACTGAATCACTACAGAACTAATTCAGTTTCATTTTTTACATGGTGTGTATATGTTGTTTTGGATTGGGGGGAAATATTTATATCTTCATATCACAAACTGTATGTTAACCAGTTTTGCATCTTAAGGCATCTGGATGGGTATATGAATAAGAAGAGTTTAGAGGGATATAGGCCAAGTGCTGGCAAACGGGACTAGATTAAATTAGGATATCTGGTTGGCATGAACAAGTTGGACTGAAGAGTCTGTTTCCGTACTGTATATCACTATGATTCCATGGCTCTATATTTAGATCACATACGCTGAAACTTTTTTCATGCATCACCTTCAAAAATCCTTTCATATTCAAACAACTTATCCTTTAAATACATGTCACTAAGCTTCTACATCTAAAAACTGAAATAGTGATTGATACATCTTTTATTTTAAAGAGAAAAAAGATTTCTTACGGATGCTCCGCTAGACTTTCATATCCTCCCAAACTCTCAGCAAGGACAAAAAGCTGAAAAAAAGGAAACAAAGGTAAAGCATTAAAAAAGAAAGTTTATTCTATACAACCCACCCAAGATTCAGCGCATGTACATTCTCCCCTCCTGCGAAAAAAAACCTGTTTTCAAATTCTAGTTGCGTAAATGAGTTGAGAATTTTTTCACTATCAGAGATACATAATTTAAATCTTCAGTTCACACAATATTTTTCCAAAGAGACAAAGTGTTCTGTACAAATGCAGTACTAAACCATACAGGCCCAAAAGGTCAAGGCAGTCTGAACTACATTTACTAATCTCAGCCAAGTGAGCAGGAACAAAAAGGCATTGCTTTTAGTGTCAAACAAAAAAATAATTCAACGAAAGCAAAAATAAAAAAGGTATAACAGCTACTGAATATTCCTTGCTATTGTGGAACAAAGTGCTCTTTGCAGTGTCCATTCAATTTTCAAAATTTCTGCTCTGACTCCTCTTAGAATAAGAAGGAGATCCTGCCATTCATCCCACCAGCCTCCACTACATTTCTAGTACCTCCAGTGTGCTACCACTACCAAACCTAATCTTCCACTTACTTTTGAAAATTCAAAAGCAACTGGTCCCGCCACAACTGGAGTCCCTTTGCAAATCACTCCTAATACCCTTCAGGAACAGCACCTCATTTTTCAATTAGTCAGTTTACAGTCTAAATAAGAATTTTAAATTAGTCCCACTTCTCAGACATGCTGGTAATGATTCAGCTATTCCATTCATACATCTTACAGATCTATGTTTTACATGTCCCTTTAGACATTCAAGTTTTCCTACCTTCCATACCAATGATTTTTAAAAAATGTTTCCGTCCCCTCCAATTTTTTTTCTTGCCTCTATTTCAGAATCAGAATAGTTATAGAGGCCACCATTCAGTCCATCAAGCTCAAAAGATATTTTACATCAGAAACACTGATTGCTGACAAATGATAGAATATATATTATTTATATTTCATTTGTCAGTCTTACCATTCTGTGGATAAATACTAATAAGGTACCCATTGTATGGACACTACATTTACAGAATGCATGTAATTTCATAAGCTTAACTACATCGGTTACACAAGTGACCATCTGGTGATTTCAGCCCATGCAAATAGTTTTATCTGACACCCAGAACTGTGAGGGCTTCTTCCTATCGTCTTCAGTGAATTTTATTTAAATTAAAAAAAAATATTCGGGAGATGGCTGTCCTTCAGCCAGGGAGTTGGGACATGTTCATAAATCACTCCTGGTTTTCTACACAATCACCAGGCTACATACTGTAAATGCTGAAAATGTGTTGCTGGATAAGCGCAGCAGGTCAGGCAGCATCCAAGGAACAGGAGAATCGATGTTTCGGGCATGAGCCCTTCTTCAGGAGTGAGGAATGTTCCTCAGGATGCTGCCTGACCTGCTGCGCTTTTTCAGCAACACATTTTCAGCTCTGATCTCCAGCATCTGCAGTCCTCACTTTCTTCTACATACTGTAAATTAATGGAATGGCTCCAACAACGCTAACTTTTTAGTTTGTATTTTTGATCCACAAGGGTGATTTTTTCCCCCTCCCATAATACCTCTGCAAGAATTGGTCTTATCCTGAAAGTGAAATGAATGTGTGCAAGGAGTAAGGGGGATATAGTTTACTACTGCATAGTAGCTTAGTGGATGAACAGTTGCTTTGTCATTTGTCTAAAAATGAAATTTGTTCTTAATAAAATATATTGAAGAAACCTAATGAAAGTGTCTTTTGTTTGGGATAACAGTAAGAAGAGAAATAAATTGACCATTTGGATCATTAAATGAAATATTTATACTTTTAGTACAGCCTATGTAGCAGTGAGGCCCGAATATTCCTCCCAGACCTATAACACTGACTTGAAGTTGCCTGAGCATTTCTATAATTCTGTTGTTAATTGCTGAAAATTCCACATTTAAGCATGTCGTGAGGGGGTAATTTTGGGACCATCTGTAGTGCCCACTATAAAAAGCCAACTGCCTCTTGAAACAAAGTCACTTAGACAGGTTATTCAAATGCAATAATAGCTTTATTTCTCCTCACAAGGAGGAAAAATTCACCTCAAGACAGTCGAACAGTTCATTTAATTTGACTCAGCAATACTATGGAGTATCAGAAGTGAACACAAAGCTCATTAATTTCAGAAGTGCTTTCATTAAACATGAACACAGTCAACTTTAAACAAGTAGAAGGAATTTCAGAAGTACTCACTTTTAAATTTTTAAGAAACGTTGTGGCATTTTCCAAATCTCCTTTAATTACAAAAGTTATCATACCCGAACTTCCAGTGCACTGCTGCTTCACCAAATTGTATTGTGGATGAGAAGGGAGACCTGAAAAGCACACGTAAAAATAATAAAAAGTGTAAAGGAACACAACCCATTAAGAATCAGGTAGAGACACTTTCCTACTTCAATTTAGTTCAAAATCATATCAGAACCAAATATTGTCTGGTAGTGGGTTGCAATGACGTTCTCCACGTTCAAGCAAAGGTTTGAGGAAAGAGCAGGCAAGCAGACAGAGGAATGTTGGGTCAGATAATCCTTTCAAATGGTAGAGCAGATTAGGGGCTGAATGGCCTTCTCCTGTTCCTCTTATTTAAAAGCTTATATTCCAGTGTTGCAGCTCACAAGTACAATACAAATAAGGCAGTGTTAAGAATAGTGGTTTTACAGTTATGGCTGTCATTTCCACTTCAGGTTTACTGACTTCAAAAAGATTTGGTGGATATCCTGAAGGGTCCTGCCTGAAAACATCAACACTCCTTCATCCCAAACTCAACTTTCTCTAGACAGTCTCCAACCCCAGTTATGTTCTCTTTGATTTCACATTCAGAGCCTCTCCCACTGATCCCTTGATCCTATTCACACTAAATAGCCAACTGCACAAATTCCCTTCCCGGTTCATAATTTAACGCACTCTTCAGGTATTGTACTCCTCTCCTTTAAATATGCAGTCATTACACTTCTCAAAATTAATCATTGACTCCACTTTTCTTCAGAAGTGCTGACAAAATTCTACTCCACCTCTAACCTCTGAAGTTGCCCCCTCCTAAACCCACAATAATCTTTCCTGGAACTCGGAATCCTTCCTTCCAAATTTCTGCACCTCGGTCATTGTTCTGAAACAGTTCTTGGGGAAGTTACCAAAACCTCTTATGTCAATGTGAAATGTAAATATCCTTCCTGTCAGTAGTCACAAAAATTAGCAACGCTAAAAAGACAAAATTAGGAAATTGAAGATTTCTGAAGTATCTCCTGATCCTTTGAGACCTATCTACAGCCTTTCTCCTCGAATACATGTCCACTGTTTTATGAACTGAGAAAAAAACTGCAGATGCTGTAAATCAGAAAAGCTCAGCATGACTGGCAGCATCTGAGGAGAGAAATCAGCATTAATGTTTCACATCCAGTGACCTTTCTCAGAAGGACAAAAAGGCAGCAGGCAAGAAAATGGACTTAGGCAGATGATCAGACATTATTACAGAATGATAAAGCAGGCTTGAGAGGCCACATGGTTTGTGCAGGTTTCATTTCTCACATCCTAAAGACACCCAAATCTGTATCACCATTGCCTTTCTTGACTACTGCTAAATTATCACTTTGCTTACCAATAGTAACAGAACAGTCCTCCAATTAATTATTAAGTACTCTGAAGACTGACATTTACTTTAATCTCTGCTCCAAATTCCATTCCTTGCCCTAGCAAATTTGAGATTAAGCAGGTATGTTTGCAACCTTGGTATCATACTTGATCCAGACATAAACTTACATATCTGTACCAAGACCCTCTATTTCCACGACCAGAACATCATCTGGCTTCACCCATCCACAATTCAACTGTTGAAGACAGAGAAACATGCTGCAACTCGACTCTAAAGCAGACAAGGAAAGCAGACCTGCATTTCAAGGGCAGCAAAAGATGAAAGGAAAATCATGGGAAGGGAGCTCCTTCAACTGGTTTCTACATCTCAGGAATACAGGCAGATGATCTGTAGTTTTTCTTTCTTTGGCATTGCTTTTGATTGGCCAAGCAGACTCACCTCCAACTCCAGACTTTCTACATTTTTCCCTACGTAGCTATCCATAAACTACTGTGCCCCCAACCTTTGAATTTCTCAGTCCAAACCTGATATTCTCGCTCTTTCTTCCTCAAAAGAGGACTTTACATTTCAATTGTTTGGGTAACGTTTTTTGTGCTCCATCTGAATATTTAGCAGTGTCAGATGTTCCTTATAAAGCACCTTAGAAAATTATAAAAGAGATGCTTCATAAAATGTTGAAGTGTTCAATATTTAGGATTCCTCCACCACCCTGTGGTAGAAAGAACTTAGTGTAATCAGACCAATGCAGAGGCTGAACTGGAAGGGGTACATTTAGTTTTATCACAAATTTCTATGGAATGATAAGGGACAAGAAATCAGACAAGTGTTCTTCCAGACCTCAGATGAAATAATCTAATCTTAAACTAGAAGTAGCTTGTGTTGGAAGATTTTCTATAATAAAAATGCTTTGAATTTATCAAGAACAGATTATTGTAAACTAAGACAAGATCTGCACAAACAATCGCTTGCCACTGATATTTCATAATACATATCACCATAACCTTTGGAACACGTACCAAGTTTGAATATTTACTTCTGCAACTGAAGTCTCAATAATAAAAACTACAGAATTTATAGCATGCTAAAAATCAATCTCACGTTTTGTAACCATTATCACGAACTGAGTACACAGATCAAATGTGCATTCTGCACCTTCTCCATACACCAGTGTATGGAAAAGCCCAAAAAGCATAATTTTCACAGTTTCAACTCCATCCACTTTTGTTTGACTCTTACCAGCTGGGATTCTTTTCATTCACTGAACTGCCAAAATCAATAGCTAATTCATAATAATTCTTCAATCTATTTCTTTAAATAAATAAAACTTGTTTAAAATGGCCACTGTCTTCCTGGAAATAAAATGGAAGAAATGCACCTAGTTTACATTGTTAATCACATCTTTGTTGAAATCATTGTAGAAGATTAAGACAACTCTTTAAAAACTAGGAGAGGGTAGAAGAGGGCAAACAAATGTCCCTTTTACACCTAAATGCTTTACTAATCAATATGTAATCCAGACATCACTCATTTGAAAGCAGAGCCACTTGAGAAACAAACCACAGCCATGAGTAGGTTATCAAAAAATACCAGAAACTCAAATACAATCCCAGATACAACAGCACTTTGCAAATATATTTGATTATACTAACTGCAAATCAAGTTGTAAAACTTGAAAACCATGTTTAACTACCTTAAATTCTGTAAATGTGCCAAACAAAGCAGTATATTAAATCAAACATTAACACAATTCAATCTCCTACCAAGGTAAACTTTTGTCTCAGAGGGTAAATACATTATCCAGTGCAGTACTAAGTTCTTCAGACTGGTAAGATTTAAAGTGTAAATCACATTCTCTAGAATTACCAAAACTTCAATTTCAGGAGTAATGTTACAGTTGTCCTTATCCCAGAGTAGAAGTAGAAAGGAGCCTGGCTTCATAAATTTATTACCCTAGTGATCCTACATGCATGGATCTCAGAAGGAGCTCACTTCAGATTTAATTTTAATTACCAGTGTGTGTGTGTGTGTGTGTGTCAGTGTAAGCCACAAATACCTAGTCAGGACCTCATGGAAGTAGCCACTTACGCAAGGCCAAGAACTAGGTTTCAGCCAGAACCAATCACAGAAGAAGCTGGTAGGAGAGAGTGTGGCTGGGGCAAGATGAAGGAAGTGTGTATATGGGGCCTCAATAGATTTTTAAAATGCAAAAAACGAAAAAGCTCTTGGATATTCATACCTTTACAAACAGGTGGGTGGCACGGTGGCACAGTAGTTAGCATTGCTGCCTCACAGTGCCTGAGACCCGGGTTCAATTCCCGACTCAGGCGACAGACTGTGTGGAGTTTGCACATTCTCCCAGTGTCTGCGTGGGTTTTCTCCAGGTGCTCCAGTTTCCTCCCACAGTCCAAAGATGTGCGGGTCAAGTGAATTGGCTATGCTAAATTGCCCGTAGTGTTAGGTAAGGGGTAAATGTAGGGGTATGGGTGGGTTGCGCTTCAGCGGGTCGGTGTGGACTTGTTGGGCCGAAGGGCCTGTTTCCACACTAAGTAATCTAATCTAATCTAAACGTCGTAATGTCTAGTACTGGAGTTTTTAGCACCCCAACTTTGTAGCCTCATTATGATTTCTACTCTGCTCCTAGATTACATTTGGAAAATTCTTGTGTACGACAATTAATACTGTAATCATGGCCACACAGACACATCTCTCAAATCCTATGATTGGAAACAGGAAAGGATTAAAAAAAGAGGACACTTTAAATTATGTTATGATGAAAGCTAGACTGTTATTCTAGTTCCATTGCTCGACAAGTTGCAAAATAATCTTCCAAGTTTTCAAAGTGGCCAACTAAATACCTTGTCTGCATCAAGTTTAAAACAAAATATCAATTTATTAAACCAATAATTGTTCATTATTAAAACAAAATTATTCTAATGAAGGTGACTAATTAGTGGAAGCTTAGGAACGGCACTACATCTTCCGGTTGTGAACCCTGCAGTCTTTGGGACTCAATATCAAGTCCAATTTTAAAGCCTGAATACCACCTTCCATGTTCTTTAGGCCGCTCCTAGCTACTATCAGTTCTGATAGAGGGTCACTGGATGCAAAACTGTTTTCTCTCCACAGATACTGTTGTTATCTATTGCATTGTCCAGCATTGAACTAAACTGTAAGATGAGCAAGTTACCAGCTTACATTTCTTGTGTCTGCATCTCGAGAGACAGGGAAAAAAAAATTACATATTGGAATGAGATGTGCACAGAAGCTCTTAGTGCTCCAAATTTTAAAGGAACAAAGCATCCAAGAAATAAATCCCATCTGAACAGTTGTTAAATTGATCAAATTATGGACAGCAATGAGATAGCTATTACATTACAAAGACAGTGCAAGAATAATTACTGCCACTAAGTCTGCTAACTTCATTTATAATAGAAATCATATTTAAAATCACTGACCTGGAAAAATAACTTTCTCTACTCTAGGATCCGCCTCCAAAAACTGGGCTACAACCAATGCATTCTTGAAGTGCTGCTTCATTCGAAGGGCTAAAGTTTTCAACCCACGATTACACATGTAGCAGTCAAATGGAGATGGAACTGCACCAATAGCTATAACACAATTTTTTAAAATTGAAATATGATCTTACAACTTAACATTCAATAAACCATTTGCATTTTAGACGTTTACTTGAATCATAGATATTTAAGGCTGGCACAATGGCTCACTGTTGCCTCACAGGGACCCAGATTGGATTCCACCCTCACATGATTGTATGTGGAGTTTGTGCACTCTCCTTATCTTCATAGGTTTCTTCCTAGTGCTTTTTAGTTTTCTCCCAGTCGAAAAAAAGTGTACAGGTTAAGTGGATTGGCCATGCTAAATTGACCAGTGTCCAGTGACATGCAAGCTAGGTAGATTAGCCATGGGAAGTGCAGATTACAGCAATAAAGGTGGGGTAGCAGGATGATCTTTGGAGGGACGGTATGGACTTGATAGTACAGAAGTGGGTCACTTGGCCTGAGGAATTTTATGATTCCACGTGAAATGCATCAACAACATTCCTAATGCACAGCTTTTTCTTAATCCCCTATCAGAACTATACAATGTACACAAGCTGAGTTTGAATGAAGATCCTATATGAATGTAGTATTATAACCATGCTTTTATTATATTCCTTTCCAAAACGAATCCTTAAACTCTGTTACTCTTTATGGGCTTATAAACCATTTTGTGGATAATGTCACTTCTTTTAATAACGTATACATCTTTATTCCCAAATTTCCTTCCAAACTTTAGTTTATCATCTTTCAAGGTATAACTAGCCTCCTTATTCCCTTTATCAAAAAACAACCACTTTGCACTTTATTGATATACCAAATTCCACTTACCTGTCTATTGCAAGTGTGTTAATTTGTGCCTTCCTTATATTGTACAAATCAAAACCCCAATTTCATAATACCTTCAAATTTTACACTATAGTCCTTCACAATATATTAAGTATTTTTCTACATTGGGAACATAGTCCAACCACTTGACTGAACAGGCTTGTCACTTCCTTAGTTGTTCTCAAAAGAATGAGGCAAAGAATTCACTCGATATCCCAGCTATTACCAAAGTGCCTTCAACAGCTTCTTCCAATCCAGCTACTTATACTACTTGAGAATGATGGGAGTACAAGTTCTCCCAGTCACTTACTATCATGACTTGGAACCATCTTATCATTCTTCCAGCATTGCTGTCTTAAAGACTTGTACCTCCCTTTCCAAAGCACTATGGACATCGCTTTACCAGTTGTTCAAGGAGGCAGCTCAACAGCAGCTCAGGAGGGCAATTAGATGGAAATGGACTTGCAAAAAATGCTAGCTTTGCCTCCATTGATGATCCCATGAATAAATGTCCCGTGTCAAAATGTAACAAAAATGGTAACTCATTTCCCAGAATAATTCCCAAGGTCACTTATTTTGGGAATCTCAATGCAATAAAGTTAGGATACATTGCGAAAAGGCAAGCTAAAACACACAATCTTAACTTACAGCAGATGGAACTTAACTAGTAAAATGTTTATCTTTCTGGTTTAAAAAGTAGTAAATCTCAACTACAACAATCCCACAGTTTACATTGTCTGTATCAATCTGAATTCCACATCTCAATCATGTGCAAATATTTTCATAACTTGTCAAAAGGAAATAGGTCCCAGGATGGAATCAATACTCACATCAATTCAATTCAGTATGACATACAGCAAATTAGAGTCCAAAAATATTTATTGATATGCAATAGGTGAAGTTTGGGTTTGGATAGATACATTGTAGAATTCCAAAAGACAAACCAAAATACCATCACATTGAGGTCATACAGCATGGAAGCAGATCCTTCAGTCCAACTCATCCATGTCAACCAGGTTTCCCAAACTGAACTAGTCCCAATTCCCTGCGTTTGCCCAATCTCCCTCAATTTTTCCTATTCATGCATCTGCCCAAAATGTTGCAACTAGACCTGTATCTACCACCTCTGACAGCTTGGTCCATACGTGCACCACCCACTGTGTGAAAAGGTTGCCTCAGGTTCCTTTTAAAATCTTTCCCCACTCACTTTAAACCTATGCCCTCCCCCACCCTAGGAAAAAGAAAAACTGAAAGAACTTTGGATGCTGTAAATCAGAAACAAATAAATTGCTGGAAAAGCTCAGCAGGTCTGGCAGCATCTCTGAAGAGAAATAGTTTCAGGTCCTGTGACCATTCCTCAGTTCGGACTAAAGGCTCAGTCTATGGTACCCTGGCTTTTCCTGCAGTTTTTTTTTAAGAAATGGCACAACATTAGCCACCCTCCAGACCTCACTTTCAGCGGTCAAAGATATCTCTACAAAGGGGCTTGCAATCTCTTCCTTAGCTTCCCACAATATTCTGGGATATACTCAATCAGGTCCCAGGAATTTGTTTACCTTTATGCAACTTTAGACTTCCAGCACCTCCTCATGAGCCACTATTTCCCAATTTCTTTAGCTTCCATGTCTTTATCCATAGTAAATACAGAGGTGAAATATTTGTTTAGTATCTCATCCATCTCCTGTGGTTCCACACAGACAGTCTTGTTGATTTTTAAGGAGTCCTATTTTCTCCTTGGTTACTCTTTTGCCCTCCGTGTACTTACGGTTTCTCTTGAGATTCTCCTTCACCCCAATTGCCAAAGCTAACTCGTGTACTTTTTGCCCTCCAGATTTCCTTCTTCAGTATATTCCTACTCCCCATACTCCTCCAGGGATTCATTTGATCCCAGCTGTCTATATTTGACATATACCTTCTTTTCCTCGAGCAGAGCCTCAATATCTCTGGTCATCCCTTAATCCTCCAACCTGCCCTTCACACTAATAAGAATATATATAGTGTCCCTGAACTTAATTTTTGAAAGCCTCCCACATACCAGACATCCCTTTACTAGCGGACAGTCTCCCCTCCAGAACTAGAGGGCATAGATTTAGGGTGAGAGGGGAAAGATATAGAAGTGACCTATGGGGCAACTTTTTCACGCAGAGGGTGATGAGTGTAGGAATGAGCTGCCAGAGGAAGTGGTGGAGGCTAATACAATTACAGCATTTAAAAAGGCATTCTGGATGGGTATATGAATAGGAAAGATTTAGACTGATATGGGCCCAGTGCTGGCAAATTGGACTATATTTTAGGATATCTGGTCGGCATGGACAAGTTGGACTGAAGGGTCTGTTTTTGTGCTGTACATCTAGGACTCTAATTGTTTTGGTACTTTTATATTGGGAATAGAACCTGTACAAGATAATGCTTTTCAAATGCTCTTTTGTACAACTGCACTCAGGTTGGAGTCCTTGCTCAGCAAGCATCCATGTTAGCTATTTTAATGGTAATGAAAAATAAGCAATTTAATGGAGAACAAGGGAACATGTTCCACTTCAGGAAAAGCTTTTGACCTAGATTTATCTTCCATTTTTAGCTCCAAAAAATTATATCATATCCCCTCATTTGCATGGGAGTAAATGGCATGGATACTGATTTTCATAGCCTTGAGATCTTGAACAATTCTCAAAAAAGGTTAAGTCTCACCATCTAGAATAGAGCTGGGTGATAAAAGGAAATATTTTCTTGATTCAGCTGGTGTACTAAAATCCAGATTCTCACCTTTTTCATCTGAAGGTGATCATTTTCTAGATCCTGGCCAAATTTCTTGAGTGTTAAATGGGTAAGTCCAAAACCAGTTTTTGTTAAAAAGAGTAGTATTTTGCACAGAAAATGATAAAAATTACACATCTACACAAATATGACATTCCTCTCAAAAAGCAAACAAATTTGCAGTTACCCAAAAAAACCTTTAACTTCTAAATTACGATTTTAACTCTACCTTGCCAGTGACAGTCAAGTTCACTGATGCCATTGAACTGCAAACACACCATGTAACATACTGTTCAAATATCTGTAAATTATTACCATTTTGCAAGAATCTCAGCTTCTCATGGAGGTCATCACGATTCATTGAGGCCAATCCCATGACTACATCACTGTGACCTGGAAATTTAAGAAGTTTTTTTTGTCATGGTACAGAGCAAACATTGACAGAGTTACTTGAGGAAATAATTTCGTTATGCAGGTTCACAGGAAGACTTGTAAAAAATTAAACAAACACTAAACTGCTTGAACCTCCAGATGCTTACATGTCACAGCGATGTGGAGGTGCCGGAGCTTCACCAGACAAAGGAGCAGCGCTCCAAAAGCTTGAGATTTCATTTAAAACTGTTGGTCTACAACCTGGTGTCATGTGACTTCTGGACTTGTCACCAAAACATGGGAACACCAAGATCATCTCCAAGTTACTGACTGGATTTGGAACTATAATTACTATTCCTTTATTATCATGGTCAAAATCCTAGTATCCCCACCACAGTTACACTGTGGATGTACACCCACCAGATTAAAGTGTGATGGTTCCAGGCAAAATGGAACCAGCAACTCTTGATAGCATTTAGGAATGGCTAACAAGTGCTGCTCAAGCCAGTAACACATCCAGCAAAATAATAAACTACAGCTTCTTTCAATAAATCCTAAAAAAAAAGAAGAAATGCTGTGTTAGTCAACTGGACTGAGAAAGTCACAAGAATTTGGAAAGGGAATTCAGGAATTTTTCCAACGACTGTATAATACCAGAAAGGTGCAGTGCACAATTGGCAAGTGGATGAAATGGGATACAGAGTATTTCAGAGCTTGAAGAAATAGGCAGTATGGATGTGTTGACTGGAGTACTTAGATTTGATGTTGAATACATAAAAAGATAACTATAAACAGAAATTGAAAGAGAATGAAATTGAAACAGATACTCACAAACAAGAATAAAAGTGGAGTGAATCAGATGTGTGGAAAGATGACAGATTTAAAAATGGTTTCTTAATAGTACAGATGTGTGACAAAAGGGTTTACAAACAATATGGGGTGAAGAGGTGGGGCTAAGATGAAGCTAACAAATTAGATCAGCAATTGAGGGAACAAGATATGTATCAAAGTAAGCTTTAAGGTTTGGGCCCTCAGGTGAACTGATGAAGCGCAAAATGATTTAAAGAGCTGAAAAAGCAATTTTGAAGAAAAAAGTACGACTACAAAATGTGTTGTAAAGAATATGCAGCAGTTTTAAAACAACCGAGGCTATTCGGCATTTGACAAGAATCAGAAAAACAAGGCTCGCAGACATAACATTTAAAATAAGGCACTGTCATAAGTATTAAACTAAATTTTAAAAATTCAAATGGTTTTAATTGAAATTTTAAAAGTGAGAAAAGTTTGGTACAAAGAGATAATTTAAGCAAAAGTGATTTTTAAAAAAAATTGCTACTTATGTAAATAATGTTAAAGTCTGGAACTTAAGGAGAGAATGAAAAAAAATCTTGGAGTTCCAGCAATTCAAATGCTTATAAACATTATACACATCACATAGTAAAACAGATCAATTCATTAGAATTTAACTATTAGTTTTTAGATTCAGACCTCAACTTGAAACTACAAATATAATGTTATGTTTAACCACTGAATGCTCTTACCATTCATGTACTTTGTTGCAGAGTACATACAAATGTCAGCACCAAGAGCCAAAGGACGCTAAAAAAAGGAAAAAAAATTCTTGATGAGATAAATGCATTATCAAACTAAATACTTTTTCTTAAAATGGGTAGTTCAACCAATCCCCAAATCACAGCAGGATTCTCCCATTTGATTGAAGGTAAATTGGTGAAACAGCTATTACACTAGAGTATTAAGGTCACATGCTCACCTAAGCACAAATGTAAATACCTCAAAATTGCAGCACAAAGCTCCAAACTTCAAGATAGTGATTCTGCATAGAACTGATGGGAAAGTTCAGTCTAATGAGAACAGTTGACAACAAAATACAAACACCAAAATTAATGCATCAAAATGGCTTTTGTTTTTCTTTCTCTCCCATTGCCCAAATTTCTCACTTCACATAGTGAAGCCTTCTCTGGTACTTCACCTCATTGGTACTTTATATATGCAATTGGAACAGAAAGTGTTGCAAGGTCATTTGATTACAGCAACAAACCACCTTGTGCCAGTCGTGCACTTCCACTTGACTAATCAATAAGAAACGTGGTTAGTTTCTGTACTTTAACCCTGGGGCACCAAATCCTTCATTGCAATATAATTAGCTATTAACTCAACAAAAAGCAATGATGACAGATCTTTCTGATCCTAGTGCTCACTGGCTTAAGTTAGTTAACAATTGCACTCATCTCACTATTAAATTTTCAATGTTAACATTAATTTAGCCCTTTGAATCTGTTGAAGATTTTTCTCAAGGTGTCTAGCCCACCCTGGTTATATTATCATCAGTTCATTTTCCAACCGATTGAATGCTGGTAATTATTTTTACTATGCATGCAGACAGATACACACAATCATTTAGTGTCTTTATTGACCAAAACTGATGCATGCAAGAATCGCAATAGCCAACTGCAAACATAGAAAATTAGACAAGAATGGAACTTCTGCTATAATAGTGTTGCAACCAATAAATAGTAAAATGTATGCTGCATTTGACAGTGAAAAATCAGCCACTCATATGCACTTTGATCAGAAACAAATCTTACAGCCAAAGTGTACTATCATTAAAACATGAGAAATTTTAACATTGCATATGAAATTAGTTGGTCAGATGGGACAAAAAAAATCTCTTTTAAAAATTCACGGGAAATTGACATGACTGGTTGGGCCACCATGTTTGCCCATCATCAGATAGATAGAGGGGCAGGTAGCATTGAGGCAGGGAGGATGCTGAAGGATTTGGACAGGCTAGGAGGGTGGGCAAAAATAGCAGACGGAGTACAATGTGGAAAAGTGAATTCATGCATTTTTGTAGGAAGAATAGAGACAAACTATTTTCTAAATGGGGAAAAAAATTCAGAAGTCTGAAGTGCAGAGAGACTTGGGAGTTCTAGTCCAGGATTATCTCAAGGGAAACTCGCAAGTGGAGTCAGTAGTTCTGAACGCAAATGCAATGATAGCATTTAGAGAGGACTTGAATATAAAAGCAAGAATGTACTTCTCAGGCTCCAGTCAGACCACATTTGGAGTATTGGGTGCAGTTTTGGGCTCCATATCTCAGAAAGGAAGTACTGGCCCTGGAGCATGTGCACAAGAATAGTCCCAAGAATGAAAAGCTTAACATAGAGGAACATTTGAGGACTCTGGGTCTATAGTCAATGGAGTTTAGAAGGATGGGGGCAGGAAAGGGCAGATAAAATTGAAACAGAATACAAAATGGCCTGGACAGAGTAGATGTTGGGAAAATGCTTCCATTGGTATGAGAGACTAGGACTCGAGGGCACAGCCTTATGTAAAGGAAAGTCCTTTTAGAACAGATAAAAGGAGAAACTTCTTCAGCCAGTGCGCTGAATCATTCCCACTAAAGGCTGTGGAGACCAGGTTATTAGTATATTGAAGACTGAAATAGAGAGGATCTTAAGTATCAAGGGTTACAGGAGGAAAGCAGGAGAATGTGGTCGAGAAAGTTATCAGCCGTGATTGAATGGCAGAGCAGACTCCATGGGCTGAATGGCCTAATTTCTGCTATGTCTATGGTCTTAATTGCCCAGAAGGCAGTGGAGAGTCAACCATTTTGCTATGGGATTGGAGTCATATGACAACCAGCCTTGGCCAAGATGGCAGATTTCCTTCATGCAATGATGTTAGAAAACGTAGGTCAGTGGGCAGAGGATAAACAGTACTGGGTGCAAATAAAATGCAGGCAGCAGATTTTGAATGACCCTCAGGATTACATGGAGGTGAAATGTGGGAAGCTGACTGGAAGTCTTTACGATAATTAAGGTTAGAGCTAACAAAAGAATGGATGAGAGTTTTAGCAGATGAATTAAGATGCCACAGAAGTTGAAATATGTGAGATCTTTGTGCTGATTGGGGTGGTGGGGGGAAGGAGGAAGAACAAATATGGTTGGAAGCTCATCTTGGAGTGAGTATAATGGATGGAATCAGTGAGGAGGGAGTGGTGTTTGTCTCCCAACCGCTACACCCCTTTTTGTGCAGGAACAGAATTGGCAGCACAGCCGAGTTGTTAATAAGCGACTTTGTCTCAATAAAAGTGTGAAGAAGTTTCCATTATCAAACAAACTAGTGATAAACTCAGACAGTTGCAATTGAATGCAGGTTATACTGAGTCACAAAGCTAGTCCCTTCTTTTCTAAAAGCTGTTCCTTGGCTCAAGGAGACTATGTCCTTGACCTTCCTTCCCTCCCCTCCCTCTCTCCCCTTCCACCCCCCCCCACCCCCAACAAGAGGAGCAATAAACTGGACTAGGCTCCAATCAGTCCGGTTTGGTACAGAGAGAACATGACTTTGAGGCCTTTTGTTTGTGTGTAAACAGATGAGCCTTCAGGCCACAGTGGTTATGCTTTAGAAGAGATCTGTATAGAGAGAGGAGAGTGGTCAGCTCACGAGCTGAGAAGAGCAGTTTTAGTTCAGTCTTGAACTGGGAATTCAACAGGGAGCTATGTGGAAACTATTTTCTGCCCTTCCACCTGTAAGCATGTGTTGCATTTATACTGGTTTTTAAAGGGAGTTTGTGTCAGGACTGTTATGTACAGTTGGAAAAGTATAATTAATTCTAATTGTATAAGGAGTTCTGTAAGGGTTCTTTCTTCTGTTCTGTGGGTTTCATTGTGTAATGTGGTAAATAAAATTTTGTTTTAAAATCTACTAGTCAACCTAGCTAATTTAATCTGGGTAATTTTCACTGTACACTTACCAAAACAAAATTGCAAAGTTACAGTTTAAGGCTGCCTGCTTAAGAATGTTGAGAGTGGTCTGGCTTAGTCCATAACTACTCATATGAAGTAGATAAATGAGCACTATAATGTGTCTCCTGGTAGCTTTCAGAGCACGTTTTCAAGCTTTTTCTCTCATGGGTCTTCATCTGATTCTGGCTGCTCTCCACCGCAAAGAAGTTTCATGAGAATCTGTTTTAACTTTGGTTCTTCCAAGTAACCTTTCCATTTGCCCAGCCACAGTTCACTTGATCAATAGGACATAGAATAATGAATATGCAGAGTCTTCCAAGTACCTCTGAGCTGCTACATTTATTACAACATTTCTATTTCCTGACAAAGCAGAGGCAAGAACTTTCTTTAGCTTTTAGCTGTGGGAAACTTTTTCAAACCAGACTTCATGCCAGGATCTCTAACTTAACATCTTTCCAAACTATTTCCTCAGTTTTGCCTATCTACAGTACTGAAAATTCAACATTCAATGACAATGTAGCTTCTAGTAATCAAATTAATCTACACAGATGGTGATTCTCCAGTATGGCTGAGAGGCAGGCTCCAGGCATTGTCTTGAGGAAAGGCTGGGCCTGGGTAGAAAGACAATAACTTTTTTATTTCTTTGTTTTTCCAATTTATTCCTATACTGGACTTATTTCCTAAAGATTTCTTATTTTATACCAAAGAATCTATACTTAAGCATCTGCATGAGATATCTTTGTACCCAAGATGGCACCATAAGTGGTGCGTTGTAAACTTTTATTGTCAAATGTACTCACATGAGTGCAATGAAATGTGATTGAATCAGGGACATTAGTGAACCAAATGGAGTTTTCCTCTGAGAATTAGATTCTTAATTCCAGATTTTTATTGAATTCAAATTCCATCATGTGCTACGGCAGGATTTGAACCTGGATCCCCAGATTAATGGTCTATGATAACATCACTAGCTATTACCTCACCTTGAGTTACTTGCTATGTTGATCCTTCAGAGAGGGAATTACATTAAAACATCTCACTAAGCTTAATTGCCCTCCACCATCCACCTCCCCACACAGTTAAAGAGGGAAGATAAGTCGCAATAGAAATTAACAATACAGGTCTTCCTGCTATAATATGCAATGCAATGCAAATTCACTATAATGTGATTGAGGAATTTGGGATGCTGTTTCTAAAGCACAAACATTTAAAACATGTTGGCTGTAGTGCAATTATATCAACAACACTTTAAAAACAGTGCTTAAAGTGTGATTTTTCTATAATATGGGATTGCACAAGAACAATCGCATTATAGAGGAACTGACTGCACATTAAGAATGTTACAAAAGTGTTCATAATTGATCTGAACATTAAGATTCTACAGGTAATGGATAAATTAAAATTAGAGGTGAGATTACAATCAAGAGTTCTACCAAAGGCCTGACAAGAAAAACAAATTGGTCCATTATTTAATGTGGAGACAGAGTGTCATGATTAGTGCCTAGTGGCAGAGTGGAAAATGGGTGACCACCAGGAATCTAAGAAAGCCTGACAAGTCATACAGGAAAACCCTGTGTCCACCAAGTTTCCTAAGTGGAATTTAATTCTTAAAACTAGTGAAAGCATAAATTTTGCAGGGGCATACAGCCAGAGACAAGTCCATGATAGGAGGGTGTCTTAGTCATACAAATTAGAAAGATTGGAAAGGCAGTGACAGAGGATTCCATAGCCTGGAGATCATACAGGTGCCACTGCAGCATGAGTCATGACTCCAGGAAGATATAATCATCTCCCCAGTCAAGGTCATCACAGATTAGTTGCAGGATGTCCTTTTAGGAAGAGGGGGGAAAAAAAAACTAGAAGTCATTATCCATATTGGTACCAATAGCAGACAGGAAGAGGAATGAGGGCTTGAAAGAATTCAGGAAGTTAGAAAAGAAAATAATAGCAGGGCCAACAGCAGTAATGAGAGAGTTACTCCTAATGCCATGTGCTAACAAGTACAAGAACAGAAGGATTGATGACTCAAATTGGACACCTAGAGAATTGGTGTAAAGGGAGGGCATTGGGATTTTGAAATTGCAATGAGTTCTGGGGGCAAGTGGGACTTTATTCAGAAGATGACAGATGATTTAAAAAGATACAAAGTAGTAAATGACACAAACAGCAGAAAGGAACAATTCCCAAGTGTACAAATTATAGCTAGTGGGGTGGTGCAAAGATCATAACTGGGCCCTAACAGTTGACAATATGGAATGACTTGGACATGGAGACCAAATGCAAGCTTTCAAAATCTGCAGATGCTTCAATTCTAAACAGGAGTGCATGTTGCAGGAAGATGGGACATGTTTCCAGAAGGATTGGGACAAACTTAGCAAAATGGGTGAAATATGGCAGATTTAATGTAATCTGGTAAAATTTCAGGTTACTACTTTGGGAGGAAAAACAGGTGTGCGAAGCATTTATTAAATGGAGGAGGGGTTGGAAAGTTGGAGGATGTGCAAAAAAATGTAGTCAGGTGCCCTTGTACACAAGTTACTGAAGATTAACATGCAGGTACAGGAAGTTATCACGAACATTTGCTTTTATTGCAAGAGGACAAAAGTACATGAGTAGTTTATCTTCAATTTTATAGGATTTCAGTTAGATCATAACTGGAGCAGGTAGTTTTAGTTTCCTTATCTCAAGAAATAAATTGTCAGTGAGTACAATGGAGATTCACCAGGATTGTTGCTGGAATGGCATTACTATCCTATTAATAGAGATTAGGTAAACTAGATCAATATTTTCTTGAATGGAGAGATCTCATTGAAACTCTCCAAACACAAAGCAATAAGCAGGGTAGATGCAGGAAAAAACAAAATAAATTGCTGATCTGACAGCATCTATAAGAGATAAAACAGTCAGTGTTTTGGGGCTGGTGACCTTTCTTCAAAACCAGATCCAGGGTCACTGGACTGACATGTTAACTGTGCTTTTTCTCCACTGATGCTGCCAGAATTGATGAAGTTCTCCAGCAATTTGTTTTAGTTTCTGGATTTCCAGCATCCACAGTTCTTTAGATTTAAGATAATGGAAAGATGTTTAATCTATAATAAGAGATCACAATTTAAAAAAAAAGGAGAAAACACCATTTAGGACTAAGAATCAAATTTTTATTAACTTGGAAGATTTTCCAAAATGCACATTTCTATCCCAGGGGATGTGGAAACGTCAGTCTTTGAGTAAGTTTAAAGAGGAGGAGATTAATAAACTTTGATTACCAATAGCAAAAAAAGGATTATTGGGAGATTGCGGGTAAAAGGAATTTTAAGTGTTCAATCATTTGCTGTTGCATTTAACAGCAAAGTGGAGGGGATGGGGGTGGGGGCGTGCGAAGGCCTAGTGATATTATCACTAGAATGTTAATCCAGAGACCCAGGTTTAAATCCTGCCATGTCACATTGTTCCAAATATTTGTCAAATTCAAATTTCACAAAGAGTCTAATGACGACTGAATTCACTGTCAATAGGTTTTCCAACAATCTGCTTCACTAATGTCCTTTAGGAAAGGAAGTTGCTTAACTGTCAGGCCTATGTGCGACTCCACACCCCCTGCAACATGGTTGATTCTGACCTGCCTTCTGGGTAATTAAGGATGGGCAATAAATGCTTGCCTGGCCTTTATCTTGTCAGTGAATAAAAAAGACAAACAGATCTACGTCAAAATCAGCACTCTAGTTTATGCTAGTGTATTTATTGTACCTACTATTAATTTTTTTGTTGTTCATACTCTAGCATGATTCTAAACTTCTACATTTTGTAGATGATACTTGAGGATCTCAGACTCTGAAATTAGTTGTTAGAGTATCTCAAATTTTGTTACATTCTTGCATCCAATTTTTACCCCTAGATGTACATCTAATTTTGTGTATTTGTTCCAGAGTGCAAATAATTTTAATCAACAGCAAGAGACCAAGTCATAAGCTGCCTTCACTCAATCTTTTTGACTGTCCATTTGACTGGGACTAGTTTTACTACCAATCAAAAAACCAAAGATAGATGGTTGAAATGTCATCATGACTCAAAGAACCCATATAGAACAAACAGGAGAGTACAAGAATCAAGGCAAAAGATCAGCCATCAAATAACGAAGAGACGAACAGCTACAGTTCTTGCTCTTATGTTCTGCAAAAAGAAAAAAGGAAACCCACCATCTCAGATTTGGATCTGGAATTATGGGAAAACATTACAAATGAAGCTGCAAATTTCAACTATGTACAACTTCACTGTTGTAGAAAATACTGTGTAACAGTGCAACAAATTCTTCCCTAGTAGAATAATCCAACTTTATTGGTTCAATTCAGATAGTGTAAATTATGACTATTACATTCTTCAGTTGCAACATAGCACATTATGCTGCAGCTGTCATGACAATTTCATTGAACCCAGTACAATTAGACTCAAGAAACGAGTTTATAAAAGAGAAAAATTAATGAACTCATTAAATATTTGAAACTGCATTCAAAAATTAAACTTTATTCAATCTGGATATGTGCGGACCATCAAAATTACCTGGAAATAAGCTGACATGAAAGTGTTATCCACCACCAGAATGATATCTCCATGTTTGTGTACAGTTTCTGCACAACCCTTGATATCAACGACATTCATCATTGGGTTAGTAGGAGTCTCAATCCAGACAAGCTGTGAAGAGAAATTAATGAGTTAAAAGGTTCCTCCAAATGAAGCATGCGGGCTATTGGCAACTCAAAGGTCAGGATCAAGACCAAAATGGATCTTGCACAGTTTAATGGATCTTCCTGCAAGTATGAATGAGTGAGGGAAAAAGAGACAGTTTATCTAACTGATCATAGTCAGCTCAGTCCCATTTTGATATTTCATCACTAGCTAGGGATACTTCTGGAATCAGTCTTTGCCAAGAATATATTGAAGACAGTGACACATGTGGAACTATCATGGTTCATCAGCCCAGTGTTCTGCCAGAAGCAAATTATTAACAGTACATTTCATTTACCCCTATATTCTCTTCAGTTCAATGTGCAAAAAGTCTCCAGTTTTGACTTTTATGCATATTGGAAACAATAAATGACCTAATCCTCCCTCCAGTTGCAATATCCTGGATTTCTCTTACTTCAGAACTGTCAAAGGCTGGTCACTACAGGGTACAATTTATTAAAAAGGAAACATCAGCAAAATAGTTTGATCACACCAGTGAATTCAGTGGAACTCTTTTCCTACCCCACAAAATTAGCAACCACTAGCATGAATTAGTAAAGTCCATTCTGAAAATAACACCCTTCTCTCTGGCTTCTCACTTTCAGCCTTATCCTTTCCTTTTTGTTTCCAAGTCAGTGACTCCTTATCAATCATGGGTTTTCCAATTCAGAATCTGCAGATGCCACAACCAATTAAATTGGAACTCAAACATTACAACATGGTAACATACAGCCACTCCCCTCCAGTTCTCCAACTGCAAATACAAACACTGTTCACTTCAGATATTATTAGTGCATTTCTGAGAGCAGCAGATTGAGTTATCACAACTAAACAGACAACCTTAGTAACTATTCTCCCCAACCAAAGGTCGAACAATATTCAACAATTCAGCGTTCATATCAGAATTCAAACTCTAAGTGATCCAATTTAACACTACCAAACTTCAGCAACACATCTTTCTGTTCACTTCACAAACTATGCCCCTAATGCTATAAAACTGAAATCGCAGTGCTCCTGCAGAACTTTGACACCCCATTTCCACTTCGTGCTGTTTTTGGAAAATGTAGGGGGTGATGGATTCTCAGGGGAATGTAGCACGAACATCCACGTTTCTGGTATTGAGACTGGCTCGAATGCAGAGGGGGACACCGAGTTCCAAGAGATCAATTGTGTTAGGGGACTCTAATCAGGGGTACAGATAGGCGTTTGTGGCCAGAATGGTGTTGCTTCCCTGGTGCCAGGATCAGGATGTCTCAGAGGGTGCAGAATGTTCTCACAGGGGAGAGGGGCCATCAAGAGGTCATTACCCACATTGGAACCAACAACATACGAAGGGAAAAGGTTGAGATTCTGAAGGGAGATTACAGAGAGTTAGGCAGGAATTTAAAAAGGAGGTCCGAGTGTAGTAATATCTGGATTACTCCTGGTGCTACGAGCTAGTGAGGACAGTAATAGGAGGATAGAGCAGATGAATGCATGGCTGAAGAGCTGGTGTATGGAAGGATTCACATTTCTGGATCATTGGAATCTCTTTTGGGGTAGAAGTGACCTGTACAAGGATGGATTGCACCTAAATTGGAACAGGACTAATATACTGGCAGGGAAATTTCCTAGAACTGCTTGGAGGATGTAAACTAGTAAAAAGGTGAGGGAAGTGAGACCCAGGGAGATGGTGAGGAAAGAGGTCAATCTGAGACTAGTACAGTTGAGAACAGAAGTGAGTCAAACAATCAGGGCAGGCGGGACAAGGTAGGACTGATAAATTAAACTGCATTTATTTCAATGCAAGGGGCCTAACAGGAAAAGCAGATGAACTCAGGGCATGGTTAGGAACATGGGACTGGGATATCATAGCAATTACAGAAACATGGCTCAGGGATGTGCAGGACTGGTAGCTTAATGTTCCAGGATACAAATGCTACAGAAAGAATAGAAAGAGGCAAGAGAGGAGGGTGTGGCATTTTGATAAGGGATAGCATTACAGCTGTACTGAGGGAAGATATTCCCAAAATATATCCAGGGAAGTTATTTGGGTGGAACTGAGAAATAAAGGGATCATCACCTTATTGGGATTGTATTATAGACCTCCTAATAGTCAGAGGGAAATTCAGAAATATTTGTAAGGGGATCTCAGCTATCTGTAAGAATAGGGTGGTTATGGTAGGGGATTTTACTTTCCAAACAGACTGGGACTGCCATAGTGTTAACTGTACAAGACAATATTTTGATTCAGTATGTGGTTGTACCTATTAGAGACAGTGCAAAACGTGAGCTACACTTGGAAAATAAGGCAGGGCAGGTGACGGAGGCATCAGTGGGGGAGCACTTGAGACCAGTGACCATAATTCTATTAGATATAAATAAATAGTGATGAAAAAGGATAGACCAGATCTAAAAGTTGAAATTCTAAATTGGAGAAAGGCCAATTTTGACAGTATCAGGCAAGAATATTCAAAAGCCGATTGGGGGCAAATGTTCGCAGGTAAAGCGACGGCTGGAAAATGGGAAGCCTTCAGGAATGAGAGGACAAGAATCCAGAGAAAGTATATTGCTGTCAGGGTGAAAGGAAAGGCTGGTAGGTTTAGGGAATGCTGGATGACTAAAGAAATGGAGGGTTTGGTTAAGAAAAAGAAGGAAGCATATGTCAGGTATAGGCAAGATAGATCAAGTGAATCCTGATAAGAGTATAAAGGCTGTTGGAGCATATTTAAAAGGGAAATCAGGAGGGCAAAAAGGAGACATGAAATAGCTTTGGCAAATAGAGTTAAGAAGAATCCAAAGGGTTTTTACAAATATATTAAGGACAAAAGGGAAACTAGGGAGAGAATAGGGCTCCCTCAGGTCAGCAAGGTGGCTTTTGTGTGACAATAAGTGCAGGAGTCGGCCATTCTGCCCTTCGAACCCGCATCATTATGTTCATGGAGCCATAGGAAATGTGGCAGATACTAAATGAGTATTTTGCATCAGTATTTACTGTGGAAGAGGACATGGAAGATAGAATGTAGAGAAATAGATGGTGACATCTTGCAAAATGTCCAGATTATAGAGGTGATGCTGGATGTCTTGAAACAGTTAAAAGGTGGATAAATCCACAGGACCTGATCAGGTGTACCCAGAACTCTGTGGGAAGCTAGAGAAGTGATTGCTGGGCCTCTTGCTGAGATATTTGTACCATCGATAGTCACAGGTGAGGTGCCAGAAGTCTGGCTAATATGGTGCCACTGCTTAAGGAGGGTGGTAAGGACAAGCCAGGGAACTATAGACCAGTGAACCTGACGTCATGCGGTGGACAAGTTGCTGCAGGGACAGGATGTACATGTATTTGGAAAGGCAAGGACTGATGTGGGATAGTCAACATGGCTTTGTGCGTGGGAAATCATGTCTCAAACTTGATTCAGTTTTTTGAAATAGCAACAAAGAGGATTGATGAGGGCAGAGTGGTAGATGTGATCTATATGGATTTCAGTAAGGCATTCGACAAAGTGTTCCATGGGATACTGGTTAGCAAGGTTAGATCTCACGGAATACAGGGAGAACTTGCCATTTGCATATAGAACTGGCTCAAAAGGTAAAAGACAGAAGTGGAGGAAGGTTGTTTTTCAGACTGGAGGCCTGTGACCAGTGGAGTGCCACAAGGATCGGTGCTGGGCCCTCTACTTTTTGTCATTTACATAAATGATTTGGTTATGAGCATAACAGGTACAGTTAGTAAGTTTGCAGATGACACCAAAATTGGAGGTGTCATGGACAGTGAAGAAGGTTACCTCAGATTACAACAGGATCTTGACCAGAAGGGCCAATGTTCTGAGAAGTGACAGATGGAGTTTAATTTAGATAAATGAGGGGTGCTGCATTTTGGGAAAGCAAATCTTACCATTAAGTGTATAAGTCCTGCTAAGGTCCTAGGGAGTGTTGCTGAACAAAGATTGGACTGCAGGTTCATAGCTCCTTGAAAGTGGAGTGGCAGGTAGATAGGATAGTGAAGAGGGTGTTTGGTATGCTTGCCTTGGTCAGAGTATGGAGTACAGGAGTTCGGAGGTCATGTTGCGGATGTACAGGACATTGGTTAGGCCACTGTTGGAATATTGCGTGCAATTCTAGTCTCCTTCCTATCGGAAAGATCTTGTGGAATTTGAAAGGGTTCAGAAAAGATTTACAAGGATGGTTGCCAGGGTTGGAGGATGTGCGCTGTAGGGAGAGGCTGGGGCAGTTTTCCCTGGAGTGTCAGAGGCTGAGAAGTGACCTTATACAGATTTACAAAATTATGAGGGGCATGGATAGGGTAAATAGACAATGTCTTTTCCCTGGGGTGGGGGAGTCCAGAACTAGAGGGCATAGGTTTAGGGTGAGAGATGAAAGATATAAAAGAGACCTAAGCAGCAACCTTTCACACAGAGGGTGGTATGTATATGAAATGAGCTGCCAGAGGAAGTGGTGGAGACTGGAACAATTGCAACATTTAAGGCATCTGGATGGGTATACGAATAGGAAGGGTATGGAGGGATGTGGACCGGGTGCTAGCAAGTGGGACTAGATTGGGTTGGGATATCTGGTCGGCATGGATGGGATGCACCAAAGGGTTGGTTTCTTTGCTGTACATCTGACTGACTCTACTACTAAACTCTGGCAGCTCATCCCTACCATAAAAACCATCAATGCTCTTCACATATTTTCTCAAGTAGCCATCCCAGTTCAGCTGAACTATTAGCCTAGTAGTCTTTGCTGGGGAGAGGTGGCATTGGTCAGCAGCTCCAACTTGTGGGTCTGGAATCAGACAGATGTGAGCTTCAGGTTATACCTTGGCCAGCAATGCAGCACAGGGAGTGCGCACAAACCAGAAGGCTGGGCATCAACAGCAGCTTCAAATCAGTTAGAATCCATGCCAAAAGTCAGGTCAGATGATATAATAGTAAAATATTAAAATGAATCATGTAACATTTAAGAACACCCCCACCTCAACAATTCCTGTCCTTGCTTCCCCTCCTTCATTGAGTATGGATCTCAAGTTTGGCTCCAGAAAAGGAAGACAGGTTCTAGATGGGACTAAACCATTATCAGTTAGTGTGTTTTGTTGTCCAAATTCATAATTTTATAGAGAAAACAATCCTGTTCCTAGAAATTTAGTGGGGAGGAGAAGTACAGCTTTTCACCTCCTCTGGATCTTGATCATCTCCAACAACTCCACTTTTTTTTTTAAGATTAGATTACTTAGTGTGGAAACATGCCCTTCGGCCCAACAAGTCCACACTGACCTGCCGAAGCGCATCCACACAGACCCATTCTCCTACAATTATCCCTGCACCTAACTATGGGCAATTTAGCATGACCAATTCACCTAACCTGTACATTTTTGGACTGTGGGAGGAAACCGGAGCACCCGGGGGAAACCCACACAGACACTGGGAGAATGTGCAAACTCCACACAGTCGCCAAGGCGGGAATTGAACCCAGGTCTCTGGTGCTGTGAGGCAGCAGTGCTAACCACTGTGCCGCCCACTTTTTTATTCCATTTGTCACAAAACTGGTCCTTAACAGCTGTTCCTTTTCTCAAGAATACGGTGTCCTTGATTTTGTTGAGGGGGTAACAAAACCCTCCTGGCTCAGAGGTGATGAGTTTGGTGCAGAGATGAAAGAGGATTTGGAGAGGCCTTTTGTTCATATGTGAAGCAGATGAGACTTCGTGCCAAAGTGGTCATGTTTTAGAAGTGACCTGTATAATGAAAGTGGCATGGTCAGCTCTCTACTGTCCCGACCTAGTTAGAAGTTCAGCTATGTGGAAACAGGCTGCTAAATACTCTCTCCCCCTGCTGTCCTTTAGAGTATGAGCATTTGTTCCAATTTTACTGCTTTTATTTAAAAAAAAAGGGAGTTGCTTATTGGGAATGTATATTTCGAACAGCATAATTAAAGCTGAAAAAATGTGTTGCTGGAAAAGCACAGCAGGTCAGGCAGCATCCAAGGAGCAGGAGATTCGACGTTTTGGGCATAAGCCCTCCTGAAGATGGGCTTATGCCCAAACGTCGAATCTCCTGTTCCTTGGATGCTGCCTGACCTGCTGCGCTTTTCCAGCAACACATTTTCAGCTCTGATCTCCAGCATCTGCAGACCTCACTTTCTCCCCCAACAGCATAATTAAGTCCAGTTTGGATAGATTGATTTCCATAGGGGTTCTTTATTCTGTTCTGTGTTTCATTGTGTAATTGTAAACAATTTGCCTGCTTTAAAACCTGGTAGTCAACCTAGCTAACATACTGTGGGCAATTTTCACTGTACACGCACCAAAACAAATTGCAAAGTTAAGAATGTTGAGAGTGGTCTGACCTAGTCCATAGCACCTGCATTACCCAGACCTTTATTCCTCCAATTCCCGCCATCAATGCATTCTGATATTTTACTTTAGCTTTTTGACTTCATGTGCTCATTACATCAGTCCTCAAATCTGAACAGTCAGTTGATATTACCAGCTTCCTCATCAATATGAAATGTTATCCATCACAGCCTCCGGTTTTAATTCTCGACTATTGCCTCCCTTCAATCCTGTTTATGTCCAGGACATACATAAAACGTTACCGCCTCTTAAGTAATTCCAAGTAGTGGTTCTTGGTTAGTCAGGACGAATTTTGACTGCAGCTGTACTAAAATCCACTTAAGTAAAAATGTGGGAATGAAAGTTTTTTTTAAAATTTAGCTCCTCCCTAAGCAGTCTGCTTTCATTTCCTACTTCTCAGGTACTCTGTCTCAAATTCCTCAACATTCAGCACTTCACAACTGGAGTCTCCTACTTAGTCTCCTACTACAGTTCCAGCTTGAATCATATTAGATGGGCCCATAATGATTTCACTGTGCAGGATGAGGACGAGACAGATGGTTGCAATTTATTAAGATACCACCACTGTACCAAAATTAAAAAAAGATTTCCCCAACACAATCTTACCTTTGTGTTTGGCTTAATAGCTGCATCCAGATATTCCAATGATGTGCAGTCAATAAAAGAGACTTCCAAGCCCATTTCAGATGCAACTCTGCGGAAGTATCGGTTTGTACCTGGAGTACAAGATGCATTTCTACAGAATGTTTTGAATCAATTTTAGAATATCTTTCCATTAAATTGGTGACAAGGAAACAAGTTGTGGTTTCCAAAGAACCTCACCAATGAAAAAGATCAGCCACATTTTCCCCCACCTGTTCTAGGGGAAATCCTGTGCTGTCTTATGCCACATTGGTCACAAGTTGTAAGTGTCTAGGAAGATATTAACTGATGTAAATGCAAACAGCCTAGATCAATACCAGTTTAGATTTCCCTCCACATTGCAAAGAAGCACCCTAAATCAAACCAGCACTTCTACATTCAGTCTACCACTGTAGCAAAGCCTAAATGAAGGTTGATCATTTGTTAACAAAACAAATTTAACACTACCAAAACTTATGATACCCTCCTTTCTGCTAATTAACAAACTATGCCCCATATGCTGTAAAACTGGGAACCTTTGGCCCAAACATGCAGTACTTAATTTGCATCATATCCTATTCAATGCAGTTAGTGACACTCCTTATGGTGCATAAATTACCTAGAAGAGTTCAAATCCGAATACACAAAGTAATTTAATTTATACTTTATTTACTTAAAGTGGTATACACTTTATGAACATTCATACCATTTCAAATCTAATTGAGACAAGGTAACATGATGCCCTGGTGACTGAACGTAGAATTGAATATGGCTTCCTGGATCAGTTAGAACACAGATTTCATGCTATCTGGTTCGATCTGATTGCTTGTCTACAGCTGGAAGTATTGCATGAACCAAAAAGTGGTTTGGATTTTCCTGATGTATAACCAGACAAAATGCTAATTAATGTATAACTTAATGTCAAAAAAGTCTAACAAATAAAAATTTGCAAGGGGTAGAGTGAATTAAAAATCGACCATTGTCTTGGAGTTACTGGTCTATGAAATGGAAGTGCTGCAATGCAAGGAAAAAAAGCTCGTGAGCCTGCACAGAAAACCAGAATTTAAGAAATCAGGAGTTGAGTGAAAAATAAACTGAGCGTGAAGAAGAGGTCTCAAAAATCAAGAGATGCGCTACAAATTGATAATGGAAGCAAGAGGAAAGAGGAGAAGGGGAACAAGGATTAAAGTAGTGAAAGATGTTGTGCTGAACCTGATGCCAAATTAAACTAATCCCTTCTGCCCACCCTTGGTCCGTTATCCCTCAATTCCTTGCATGTTCATCTGCTTAGAGGCCCCTTGAACACCTATCGTATCTTCCTCCTCCACCACTCCTGGCAGTGCATTCCAGACTCATACCAGTGTTTAAAAAACTTGTTCTTCATATCTCCTGTGATTTTTGCCTCCTCTCAAAGTAAATGCACAGCCCTTCATATTAGACATTTCGACTTTGGTAAAAAGATTCTGACCATCAAACCTAACTACGCATCTCAATTATACAGAGATCTATAAACTCTCCCCTCAGCCTCTGCCACTCCAAATGAATACAACCAGATATGAGCCTCCTTTTTAGTTCATATCATCTAATCCTGGCAAGCTTCTTCTGCTTCCTCTCCTAAGCCTCTGCATCTTTGCTGTAACGTGGTGACTAGAATTAAACACAATACTTGAAGTGTCATAGAATGGATCAGGGGCTGTTCAAGGTGGCTCCAAATAATGTGGTTTCTCCCATAGTTGCCCAAGAGAATAGAAAGTTCAAGTCAAAAAGAGCACTTTTTTTGAAAAAAACTGAGTGAAAGCGGTGGTATAGAAATAAAACAGGATAAAAAAGGCAGGAAAATAATTAAAATTAAGATAGGAATTTGACAGTTGAAGCAGTTAAAACCAGTGTATATCAGCAAAAAACAGAAACAAATATGTTTCTATCATATTCCAAGTCTTGCTCAAAGTTTCTAAGATGAATGATTTTTAGAAGTGAGGATTGGAATGGTCATTTCTGATGGTGACAAAAGCATTGAAATGGTCAATGACAAGGAAGTGAAAAATAAGCAATCTTGGCAATAGAGCAGATATAGTATTCAACATAGCAGGATCACACAAGGCTGGGAGATTATAAATTAACAATTTTTATAGTCAATCAAGTAGCCAGCGAGGGGAATGGGATATAGGAAGTTTGTGACAGCAGTTAAAGTTAATGGTATCAGTCTTATAGATGTGGGTACAGGGGCTTTACATAGAGGCATGACATTATTTTAAAATGGAATGCAGAAAATCTTTCCTGTTCCTCCAGACCCCACACATAGCTGCTATTCTTCCTGCTCAGTCAGCATCTACCTGGCAGATACCGCCACTGCACTTATGCTCAGATTAACATTAAAATGAAAGTCAGGAACACATACTGTGATCAAAACAAAAAAAAAGAGTTATACTTTCAAAAATCAAATCAAACTATACCTCCATATACATCATTCATACAAATGATGTTATCACCAGACTTCAACAAGTGTGCAATTGTCATTGTAGTTGCCAGACCAGATGCAAATGCTAAACCTGCAGAAAGAAAAGTAAAGACAACATATAAAAAAAATTCCAGATAGGACAGTCAAATACTTTTACACTTGATTGCACAGTATACGTAGCACAGAAACAGAGTATTTAGCCTAATTTATGCTTCTCTCAAAATTCCCATCTTTCCTTATCTTGAGTCATCATAACCCTTCATTCAAATGGACATAGGCACAAGAGTAGGCCATTCAGGCCCTCAATCCTGCTCCACTCAGCGAGATCATGATGGGTCCGTGACCTAACTCCATACACTTGCTTTGTGCCAATATCCTGTGTTTAATAAAAAAAACATTTAAATCTAACAAATTGATTTGGCATTGACTGCCATTTGAGGAAGCGTTCTACAATCTTCAATTACTGGAAAGAGTTCATCTTTATTTAACTTGTTTATCATGTTAATACAGGTAGTTCTTTTACAACACTGTAGCAGAGTTCCAGGGAGACCTCACTTACTAGAAAATTGCTTAATATAGATAATGGGGTGTATGGGAAAATTGGGCGAGGGACACATTATGACACAGTAAACCCTTCCACTAATTTAAACCAGACAAAAGCTCATCTCACCTTGTACTCTGTACAATGCTTTAAGCCCTTGCCAGTTTTCACAAAGGTACAGTAAACACCTACATAACAGACCAGCAAAAAAAGCTACTCAAATTGCTCAAAGGAACCACCCAAACATCTATCACAAAGCATAGCGCAGCATAAAGAAAGTTGAAATCCTATTTAGTAACAGAAAATTTACAGTACATTTTAAAAAAAAAAATAAGAAAGCTGCTCTGTTCACTACCTCTCACAGAAAGCTGTTTGTCAGAACTGGTATCAGCACATGCACAGAACAGCACAAAAACTGGCACAAACGCAAAATGAAGCACGCAAACCAATCCCTGCTGGAATTGCACTATTGCCAATGGAGGTAAGCAGTCTCAAAAATCCCATTCCCAATTCTTCAACATTATAACCAAAACATGTTATGCCAAAACTACCTGTATCCTGAAGACTGCAATTACATTAACTATCAGTCCGAATTGGAGGGCCTCACACACACCTTAAAATTTATCAGCCACAGATTTGCCCATTCAACTAATCAATACCCTGTTAGAATTTGACACTATCACCACCACTGTCCAATTTTGGCTTGTCAGCAACTTTGGCCACTTAGTCATATGTACAGCACAGAAACAGACCCTTCGGTCCAACTTGCCCATGCTAACCAGTTTTCGCAACCCAATCTTGTCCCACATGCCAGTACCACCCATATCCCTCCAAACCCTTCCTATTCATATACCTATCTAGATGGCTTTTAAATATCACAATTGTACCAGCCTCCACCACTTCCTCTGGCAGCTCATTCCATACATGTATCACCCTCTGCATGAAAAAGTTACCCCTTAGGTGTCTTTTATATCTTTCCCCTCTCACCCTAAACCTACGCTCTCTAGTTCTGAACTCCACCACCCCAGGGAAGAGAGACTGTCTATTTATCCTATCCATGCCTCATAATTTTATAAACCTCTATGGACACCCCTCAGCCTCTGACACTCCAGGGAAAAACAGCCCCAGCCTATTCAGCTTCTCCTTGTAGCTGAAATCCTCCAAGCCTGGCAACATCCTTGTAAATCTTTTCTGAACCCTTTCAAGTTTCACAACATCTCTCCGATAGGAAGGAGACCAGAATTGTACGCAATATGCCAACAGTGACCTAATCATTGTCCTGTACAGCTGCAACATGACCACCCAACTCCTGTACTCAATATGCTGACCAAGGAAAGCATACCAAACACCTTTTTTCACTATCCTATCTACCTGCGACTCCATTTCCAAGGAACAATGAATCTGCACTCGAAAAGGTCTCTTTGTTCAGCAACACTCCAAGACCTCACCATTAAGTGTATAAGTCCTGCTAATATTTGCTTTCCCAAAGAGCAGCACCTCACATTTATCTGAATTAAACACCATCTGCCACTTCTCATCCCATTGGCCCATCTGATCAAGATCCTGTTGTAATCGGAGGTATCCCGCTTCACTGTCCACTAGAACTCCAATTTTAGAGTCATCTGCAAACTTACCAACCAAACCTCCTATGTTAATGTCCAAATCATTTATATAAACTAAAAGTAGTGGAGCCAGCACTGATCCTTGTGGCACACCACTGGTTACAGTCTGAAAAACAACCCCCTCCACCATCCTGTCTTCTACACTTGAGCCAGTTCTGTATCCAAATGGATAGTTCTCTATTCCGAGAGATCTAACCTTGCTAACCTGTCTCCCATGGGGAACCAGGTTGAGCAACTTACTGAAGTCCACAAATCACATCCATCGCTGTGCCCTCAACTTGACTTTTTATATCATTAGCAACATAAATAATGAATATTGTGAATAAAGACTCAAACACGGATCCCTGCAGGATACTAATTGTTATGTGCTGCCAATTAGTGTACTTAATTATTCCAACTCAGTTTACTGCCACACAACCAATTTCCTGTCCATGTCAGTAATTTGCCTCACGGGTTTCCACCTTGGCTAGCTTTATCTTGAGTGCATGAGGGGGAAATAGTTGAGTGCAACATTTTTCAATTATACTTTGTGGTAGAGTTCCACGTTATCACCCAGTTTAGAGAAAATAAGTTTCTTCTGAATATCCATTTGGATTTCTCAGTGACTATTTAAGGCTGGAATTCTCTTGCTACACAACACAAAAATTAAGCTTAGTCACTATCCACGAACAAAACCTTAACACTTTAAGAGGGGAAAGAAAGAGAATACTGTAGATGCTGGAAATTAGAGTTGTGTGGGGTGCTGGAAGGGCACAGCAGTTCAGGCAGCATCCGAGGAGCAGGGAAAAAAATAACAATGTTTCGAGCAAAAGCCCTACATCAGGAAAGGGCTGAAGGGCTTTTGCCCAAAACATCGTTTATTTTGCTCCAGCACCGCTCTTGACAAAATTTGAAAAACCTCTTAAGGGCATCCCCAGCCTTTTTTCAAAAAGAAACCTAATCCATTATTTACTGCTATATCCGTGCATTTCTGGTATTATCCAGACATGCTTTTCTTCATCCATTCGAGCACCTCAACATTCTTTTATAATCCTGTCACCAGAACCACGTCCATAAAGTTTTATGTATGGTCTAACCAAGGTTTGGTATCGGTTTAGCACAACTTGTCCACTTTTCAATTCTACCGTTCTGGAAATAAAACAGTGTTCAGTGCCTTTTCTGGCTTTTTTGTGGCACAACTATCAAGATCAATAAGATCATGCCTGAATCACTAAACCAACTCTACACACTGCCTTTGCAATTTGCCAAGAATTTTAAATAGTACTTTTGCCCTCAAGATCAAAAGATAGTATCCAGTCTTCCAGGACTCAAAAAATGCCCAACCTATCAGAGTGAAGTAATTTCTCATTTCTAAATGGTTCTACTCTTAACTGGAAATGGTGATATTGGTTTGTAGACTTTCCAGTCAAAGGAAGCCACCTTTTAGCATCTATCCTCTCCAGCAACAAGGAAATACACAGGAACCTCAAATTATCCAAACGAGACAGGCAGGCACTATTTCATTCAGATAACTGATTATTTGGTTAATTAATTTATTGCCTCTCCTCTGGGGCTCGGGAGTTTTCGATCAAGTCTACTCCCTGTTCAGGAGGCAAGGCAGCAGCACAGCACATACGAGTCCCCACCCGCCCCGATCCCCAGCCACTCTGATCCTGTTCCCAATCCCCCCCACCACCCACCCACCGTGCGACTCTTGTCTGCAGCCCCACCCTCAGCCAGCCCCCTCCCCCAGGGAAGCCAGACTGGACACCAACAGTAAAACTGCTGCTACATTTCTGGGGTAAGTCTCCAAATAGCACACATACATAACTTTTTAACTGCAACATTTTGACAAGTTCCATCTCTGCCTGTACAGGACAATGTTAGAGAGATTATCTGGGGAAAGGAGACCCACCCTTACATAGAAGTCCAGGGAAAGTGTGGGGAGAGGGAGAGAGAGAGGACAGGTGGTCAGTATTTGGAGACAGTGCCTGGGCTCTCATCTACATCCAGGACTGTAGATTCCCCACACTGTGGAAACAGGTCCTTTGGCCCAACAAGTCCACATTGACCCTCTGAAGAGTAACCCACACAGACCCATTTCCCTCTCACTAATGCACCTAACACTATGGACAGTTTAGCACATCTTTGGATTGTGGGAGGAAACCGGAGCACCCAGAGGAAACTCATGCAGATACAGGGAGGACGTGCAAACTCCAGAGTTGCCAGAGGCTGGAATTGAACCCGTGACTCTGGTGCTGTGAGGCAGTGCTAACCACTGCACCACCCTGAAGATTGTTTTTAAATCGATGTAAACAAAACACACGATCGGGTTGAAACAGCTCTTTCACGTAATGTTTCTATCGTAACCTCAAGATCTCCTTTGGAAAATTGATCTTCAGATAATTGGTTGCTAATTGGGGAGCCTCAATCTGAACAGTTTTTGTTCCTTTTATATAGCACTAGTGGTAAATACAGAACCTTTCATGCATGCTCAGAGAGGTTAAAGAAATGACATTAACTCCAAAATGAGTGTTCATGGCAATGCCATGACCTCCCTTTCTGCATGCCGCTCACGTACATCTTAATTATTTACCACAGTGACATTTGATGCACATTTCAACATTTTTGAAAATGAGTCTCACCATGCCCAATTTCACCCGCATCCTAGTATTTGACATCGACAAAGAAACTTGCGCATTTCTCCAACACTTGAGATATTTATGTCTAGAGACGAAAAGAGCCGTTATATCCAAAAACGTGCTACTCCTCCCACAAAACAATTCAAAATATCAGGTACTGCGTGGCTTACAGTATTTTGCTCCATCAACTGCTGCAACAGCTTTCTCCAAACAATTCCGCGTAGGATTGCCACTGCGGCTGTATTCAAAGCCCTGCAGAAAAATCCAGTAACAGACACTTTAGCAACATAATAGATCCACACAAAAAAAAACTTTGCAAATGAAACAAAACAAATCCTCTGCCACGTGCAGTTAAAAAGGGAACAAAACCAACATTAGTTTCTCAAATGCCTACAGTTTCAGTCTAAGTGCAGCATTCACCCATTGTTAGCCATTATCCTTGGGCTGCTGGAGAACCATTTCGCTCCCATTACCAATTCTATCCCTTCTCACTCAGAAGTCTAAAAATAACTCGATGTGCCAACATGTCACAAGCTGCTTTGCCATCTCCCAGACACCATCTCAAAATGTGCCTGGTTAATCTCTCCTCCCTATTCCAACCCCGCACTGCTCTCTCTCTCTCAAATGATCAATAATCACCATTTTATTCTCCAGAACATATTGCTCAAACAAATCTCATGTTGTCAATGACAGATTAAACTATTGACATCCTTCCATTAACAGAAGCCAGCTGCATTAATTTCAAGAGCCATCTGTCTTCATAACTCAACATTGGGATAATCCCAAGCACCTTTTCAGACCACAACTGGGAATACTGTGAACAGTTTTGAACCCCTTAAAAGCAAAAACTGATATTTCTTCGTTCATTTTAAAATTGTCCAAGAACTCCTGATTCTGTCCTTCTAAGCTAACATTGGTTGAAATTTGCAACCATCAGTTTAGCTTCCCTTCTGGGTGCTTTAACAAACTCTATATCACCACTAATTTTGCCAAATACATGATATCTGATTGCCTTATTTCGGAGAAGCAATCTTTTACTCAATTTCTATATTATAGGCAGCCCATAGAAGGAACATTAGGTAGATACATGATATGGAGGGATTTTGAGGGGTGGGGGGTTGAGTAGGTTGGGTTTTTACGCATTGGAATTTAGTAGAATGAGAGATAACCTTACTGAAACATTAAAAAGGTATTTTAAAAGAGAACTTGACAGGATAAATGCTAGAAGGTTGCTTCCTATTGGAGATTCTAGAACCAAAGGGTATAATCTCAGTAAAGGGGCGGAGAAATATTAACAAGATCAACATTAAAGTTAGAGAGACTCTTTTCAGTCTAATAATGGCAGGGAAGCTGTTCTTCAACCTGCTAAGTATTTGAGATTCTGTCTCATGGAAGTTTTTGACAAACACTACTAGGGTGGGATGGGTTTTTGGATATTGGCAGTCTTTTTGCAGCAAAAGCAGGACTAAATGGAATCCATGATGGTTTAGACTGTGCACACAACGTCCTGTAGTTTCTTGCAGTCCCAGGCAAAGTAGCTGCCATACGAGGCATTTATGCAAGCACACAATATGGTGCATCTGTAAACGTTGAGGGTCCTTATGGACATGGCAAATTGCCTGAACTGCCTGAGGAAGAGACATTGTCAAATGCTGCAAATGGCACAATCATTGCTTCTTCTTGTCCAGCTCCGTGCAACTATCTACATCAGCATTGTAGGAGATAAACCACTATCTTTCTTTGCTCATTTTAAATATGTCCAAGAACTCCTGATTCTATCCTTCATAAGCTAACATTGGTTAAGTTTGCAACTATCATTTTAGCTTCCCTCTGGTGCTTAAACAAGCTCTATATCGCCACTAGTTTTGCCAAATCCTGATATCAGATTGCCTTATTTCAGAGAAGCAATCTTTTACTCAAAATTTCTAAACTAAGGGTTTGGTTAAGAAAAAGGAAGCCTGTCAGGTATAGACAGGATGGATCAAGTGAATCCTTAGAGTATAAAAAGGTAGTTGGAGTATACTTAAGAGCGAAATCAGGAGGGCAAAAATGGGACATGAGGTAGCTTTGGCAAATAGGGCTAAGGAGAATCCAAAAAGGTTTTTACAAATCCATCAAGGACAAAAAAAAAAGGTAACCAGGAAAATAATAGGGCCCCTCAAAGATCAGCAAGGTGGCTTTTGTGTGGAGCCGCAGGAAATGCAGCAGATAATAAAAGACTATTTTCCATCAGTATTTAATGTGGAAAGGAACATGGAAGTATTAGAATGTAGGGAAATAGATGGTGATATCTTGCAAAACATTCATATTACAGAGGAAGTGTTGGATGTCTTGAAATGCATAAAAGGTGGATAAGTCCCCAGGACCTGATCAGATGGACCCTAGAGCTCTGTGGGAAGCTAGGGAAGTGATTGCTGGGCCTCTTGCTGAGGTATTTGTATCATCAATAGCCACAAGTGAGATGCCAAAAGACTGGAGGTTGGCTAATGTGGTGCCAATGTTTAAGAAGGGTGTTAAGGACAAGCCAGTGATCCTGACCTCAGTGGTGGGCAAGTTGTTGGAGGGAATCCTGACGGACAGGATTACATGTATTTGGAAAGGCAAGGACTGATTAGGGATAGTCAACATGGCTTTATGCGTGGGAAATCACATCTCAAACTTGATTGAGTTTTTTGTAGTAACAAAGAGGATTGATGAGAGCAGAGCAGTAGATGTGATCTGTAAGGCATTCGACAAGGGTCCCCATGGGAAACTGGTAAGCATGGTTAGATTTCATGGAATAAAGGGGGAACTAGCCACTTGGATACAGAACTGACAAAGGCAGAAGACAGAGGATGGTGGTGGAGGGTTGTTTTTCAGACTGGAGACCTGTGACCAGTAGAGTGCCACAAGGATCAGTGTTGGCTCCACTACTTTTTGTCATTTACATAAGTGATTTGGATGTGAGCATAAGGGGTACAGTTAGTAAGTTTACAGATGACACCAGAAATGGAGGTGTAGTGGACAGTGAAGAGGGTTACCACAGATTACAACAGGATCTGGACCAGATGGACCAATGGGCTGAGAAGTGGCAGATGGAGTTTACTTCAGATAAATGCGAAGGGCTGCATTTTGGGAAAACAAACCTTAGCAGGACTGATACACTTAATGGTAAGATCCTAGGGAGTGTTGCTGAACAAAGACACCTTGGAGTGCAGGTTCATAGCTCCTTAAAAGTGGAGTCGCAGGTAGATAGGATAGTGAAGGCAACGTTTGGTATGCTTTTCTTTATTGATCAGAGAATGGAGTACAGGAGTTGGGAGGTCATGTTGCAGCTGTACAGGACATTGTTTCAAGTGGTCTAACCACAGTGTGCACTTCTGGTCTTCTTATCAATGATGTTGTGAAACTTGAAAAAGGCTTAGAAACGATTTACAAGGATGTTGCCAGGGTTGGAGGATTTGAGCTATAGACAGGTTGAATAGGCTGGGGCTGTTTTTCCCTGGAGTGTCGGAGGCTGAGGGGTGACCTTATAGAGATTTATAAAATCATGAGGGGCATGGATAGGGTAAATAGACAGTCTTTTCCCTGGGGTTGGGGAGTCCAGAGCTAGAGGGCACAGGTTTAGAGTGAGAGGGGAAAGATATTAAAAAAGAGAGACCTAAGGGGCAACTTTTTCATGCAGAGGGTGGTACGTGTATGGACTGAGCTGCCAGAGGAAGTGGTGGAGGCTGGTACAATTGCAACATTTAAACGGCATCTGGATGGAGAAATTAATAGAAAGGGTTGGGAGGGATATGGCCAGGTACTGCAGGTGGGACTAGATTGGGTTGGGAGCTGGTCGGCATGGACGAGTTGGACCAAAGGTTCTGTTTCCATGCTGTACATCTATGACTAACTGAAGTTCGGAAAACTAACCACAATTTTTAGTTATCAAGGAAAGCATCAGCAGTTTTATGCCCATGGACAGTCCTAGTAGTAAGCAACATTAATTCAATTAATTGGTGAAGTTACAAAAGATACAATCAAGCCAGCCTGATGTACAGAAACTTAGATCATAAAACAAAGCACAGTAGCTTTTTGTCCCATTGTAACACTGAAATAAAGAATACACTTAGCACTAAAAAAGGTGCTTAAATGAATTTTTTGGCATCAATGTAACAGGCAGAAAGTTTTGCTTTTAAAAACAATTAGACTTTTGAATGAACTTAAATGCTCTAAAAAGCTGATGATACCTTCAGTGAATGCAGACAAACCTTAGTATCCAGTACACATATGGTACAATTTTACAGGTCACAATGTGTTCACACATCAAAATTAAAGCTTGTTCTTCGTTATATTAGCCTGTTCAGTTTTACAGTGGTAGCCCTGGAGAGGTTGGAAGGAAGCAAGTGAACCCAACTTTACATCAGGAAGCCAGCAGCCCATCTGCTCATGCAGGAAAGCGGAGGGTTGGTTTTGTACATTGTCTGATTCAAAACATGGTGCTAGCTATTGAGCAAAAAAATGCTAGTTTCAACAGTTTCCTATAATTAAGCATTGTGTGTTTAAAAACTCCAACCATTCTGTTAATGATTAGTGCTTTCCTTGTTCGAGCCCTCAGCCAGATAAATATAAATTTTAAAAAAAGGTCTTTCCCCACAGAACTTCTCCTTGAGTTCAATTAACTATGTTTCCTAAACCAAATTAGGTTAGCCTCAAGATTGATCACAAATGCTCACCTCAATGAGCATGCAATTAATTCGGATGCAGATTTGAAATTTAAGTCAAAGCAACATTTTTTTCTTCAAAAATGTTTACTAATACATGCTTAAAAGATTAAAAAGTAACAAGTTGTGCAATTTGTGAAGGTTACAGGGAACAAAAGTTTAATACGTGTACATGGTGAGAAAAAAATTGTTTTCTTTGCAGGTGTGCTGACACTTATGAACATTTATTCGTTTAGAAGTGAACATTTTGCAGCTCTAAAACTTTAAGTTGGTCAACAAATTATTATTAATCTTAACATTACAGGGTAGAATGATTAAAACATTCTTGCTAGTTATGAACAGATGGTAAATTTCCCATTTGAAACAGCTTTTTAATGATTTTAGCTCAGGACAGAGTATTGGTCTTGACTAACACCACCCCTAGTCTTCAAGAGCCCTATTTACACAGCTCACTTAGAAGTCAATGTCTCATCAAAAGGGCACCAGTTTGTACAAAACAGCACTTCCATCAGTACTTTGTGTCCTTCTGCAATGTTCGACCTTGCAACTTTTGATAAAGAGCTAACATTACCAACGGAGCTAAAACAACCATGCCTACCCATGAAGAGTCTTCACAGTAAGAGAATGTACATACAGCTGAATATGTCTATCTGTAACTGCTGCATACTAAAATACTTGTTTAACTTTTTATCTCCATTAAAAGAAAAACCACATTAACATTCATTGCTAGATTTGTGTTTAAGTGATACAATTTTACTGATATTAAAATTGATATTAAAATCATCTTCTGAAAGCTGAGAAAGAAGCATTAAAAAAGGGATAAAAGGAAGAAGAGATGACTTTATTCGATTCACCTCAAAACAAACAAAGAAGGAATTCTTGACCAGATATTTTCTTTTAGGCTTCACTTCCTTTTTAGTGAGGAAATACCATAGTTCCTAGAATCTCAATCTGATCTCTTCGTGAACTGATTCTCATAGAGGGCTTGAGAAATCTGCAGTTCATACTAAAGCCAAGTTTTGTAACTACGAAACATGATTTACTACACTAACACCAGTTTCAGCACCCACATACAAATCAATCGGTTCTCGCGCTTTATTTTCGACCCAACTGGAAGTCAAATAGCATGGGGGAGAAAACGTTCACCAAATATGCAGAACAAATGAATTTGGTCTCAAAATGACGAGCGAGTCACTGTAATACTAAAAATAAAAGTAAAACATATTTAAAGCACACGCCAAAGTTTATATCGCTGGTAAGCCATCTTTAAAATACAGATCAATTATCAGCATATTAATAATGCACTTGCTCCCACCTCAGCCCCCAACCGCTTTAATAGAATCAAATAAAAATCTAGGTTGATGAAATCTAAAGAGGAGTCCGAGGCGTTTGCCTCTTCATAATAGTCGAGACTATTACTGGAAACCGAAAGCGGTCTTGCCATTCACACTTACTGCATGCTTTCCCGGCGCATCCTGTTTAAAGGTAGTAGACAGTGATATTGGAGGCACCACTGCCATCGACGTCCACTGTTCGGCATCCTGTCCCGCATGAAGTGCCTGGGTAGAAAAATGCTCAAAAGGTGGCTGGAATCCGCTCTCCAACCCGCCTTTCTTGCAATCGCCAGACATCTTATTTTGCTCAGTTTTGTTACAATAACCTTGCCCAGAAATTAATACACAACCCGCTTTCGATAGGGCCAAGCTCAAAATACACGAGCCTCCTCTCTTCCTCCAGTAGCACTCAGTTCATTGGCAAGCGCTGGAGGCGGATTTCTCCCCCTCGTGACTGAATATGTAAAACAATCATCTCTTAACCTTTTAAATGCCGTAAACTTCTACCATAACCGTAGATATAATACTTTCTCTGCTCCTATTGGCCAGATAGAACATGCACGTTCGTCAACGCAAATAAAATGATCTCATAAAAATCGCCATTTCAAAAAAAAGTTACCACATTATTATCAAATTCATTAAACCTTTTTGACCAAAGCAACGGGGAACAAATGGTTGTATAACAGACATATAATTCGCCCATAAGCTTCCTGTGTGTGTATTTTGGTTTGATAATTTTGGATGTTAAAAAAATTTTAAACACAATGACCCTTACCAAGATCTTGGGGACCTAGGAGGACAATCAAGGAACTGTTTCTCCTTCACCAAGCAGTTTGAAGATTCTGAGAGTTTCAGTATCTGGAAGTGTAAGTTAGAATAGTTCAATAGTTTGAGCTGGAGGGAGAGACTGAATCGGCTTGGGCTGTTTTCCCTGGAGATTCGGAGGCTGAGGGGTGACCTTATAGAGGTTTATAAAATCATAAGGAGCATGGATAGGGTAAATTGGCAAGATCTTTCCCCTGGGGCGGGGAAGTCCAGAACTGGAGGGCATAGATTTCAGGTGAGAGGGGAAAAATTTAAAAGGGACCTAAGGGGCAACTTTTTTATGCAGAGGATGGTGCATGTATGGAATGAGCTGTCAAAGGAAATAGTGGGGGCTGGTGAAGTTACAACATTCAAAAGGCCACTAGATGGGTATGTGAATAGGAAGGGTTAAGAGGGAGATTCCTGATGAAGGGCTCCTTCCCAAATCGTTGATTCTCCTGCTACTGAAGAAGGGCTCCTGCCTGAAACGTCAATTTTCTTGCTCTTCGGATGCTGCCTGACCTGCTGTGCTTTTCCAGCACCACTCTAATCTTGACTCTAATCTCCAGCATCGGCAGTCCTCACTTTCGCCCAGGGTTTAGAGGGATATGAGCTAAGTGCTGGCATTGAGACTAGATTAATTGAGGATATCTGGTCAGTATGGATGAGTTGGTCCAAAGGATCTGTTTCCCTGCTGTATATCTCTATGGCTTATGATTTGAGTCTTGCTGAAAAGAAGACATGTTTTGTTGAAGCTTTTCCTCTTGCACTCATCAGGAAATTTCACAAGTATACCAGTTCAACATTTATACTGCACATAAACAAATAGTAATTGATTGGCAAGTGAACTCTTACAGGTAGAGGTATGGCAATGGAAAGGGCATCTACTCATATTAATCAATAGTTAGCATTATTTGTTATTTTTCTTAACCAGGAAAGTTGACTCTGACTAATCAGGACATTGCCCTGAGAAATGAATTTGTGAATAGTGTCACATATTTTGTTGAGATGAAAATGGCACAGTGACTGTATATGTTTTAACTGCAAAGAGCAGAATTCCTTGGATTAGTAAGCTCCAGAACATGGAAGTATGTTACACTGAAAGCCTGACTGACAATTCTAAATTAGTTGTCATCATACATCCTTGCACATTCAGGGGTATTCAGCAAATCTTGTCTAATTGCAGAATCAAATATAATGTCATCCACTGTCTTGTGAGTTTGACAAGCCCAGGCTGGTTAATTACTATCACTACGTTGCTTGTTGTGAACAACTGAAGGACATGCTGTTTGATAATATCTGCTAAAGCTTGAGATGTATAACCTACATATCTGGCATTTTACCAGCACTAAAATTCACATACCACTTTGCTAAGCTTTGTGACTGGCAGAAAGTCTTTTTGAAAAAACAACTGGAAGAATTGCAGCTGCTGGAAATCAGAAAGAAAGACAGAAGTTGCTTGAAAAACTCAGCAGATCCGGCAGCATCTGTGGACAGAAAGCAGAATTAGCATTTTAGGTCCAGTGACCCTTCTTTGGAACAGACAACCAAAATCCTTTTTGGCTTGATAATAGAATCCTGTTGATGGCAAATACCACTTCTGCTGCTACTGCATCGATTGCTTAAATGATTGAAATGCTTTAGGGTAATCCAAAGAAAGTTGTGCACTTTTCAGGACCAAAAGTGGCCATCTCATGGCCTTCCATCGGTTTGCACATTATACAAGAAATGATCTGATCAGGGTGGCAATATCTTGCAGGACACCCTTGAATGCCGTAATGCAGCATTACATTTGCTCACCTTGGGCTATATTTATACACTTTACATATTTGCTGGACTTGTGTAAAAGCAGTCGGCTGTTGGGTTATATATATTGTCAGATTCAACCTTCTGTCTCATTGTGATCAAATATATATGGGCTGTCAAATCCACACAAATATCCCTTTATTCCCTACCTTACCTATGACAGGTTTTGCACATGAACTGGCCAAATGTTTGGGTAAACTGCTAGAACCAGTTTTAATCAATTTCCTCACTTACACAAAAAGAATTTTGGGAAAGCAAATCTTAGCAGGACTTATACACTTAATGGTAAGGTCCTAGGGAGTGTTGCTGAACTAAGAGACCTTGGAGTGCAGGTTCATAGCTCCTTGAAAGTACAGTCGCAGGTAGATAGGATAGTGAAGAGGGTGTTTGGTATGCTTTCTTTTATTGATCAGAGTATTGAGTACAGGAGTTGGTAGGTCATGTTGCGGCTGTACAGAACATTGGTTAGGCTACAGTTGGAATATGAGTAAAAAGTGAGGTCTGCAGATGCTGGAGATCAGAGCTGAAAATGTGTTGCTGGTTAAAGCACAGCAGGTCAGGCAGCATCCAAGGAACAGGAAATTCGACGTTTTGGGCCAGAGCCCTTCATCAGGAATGAAGGGCTCTGGTCCGAAATGTCGAATTTCCTGTTCCTTGGATGCTGCCTGACCTGCTGTGCTTTAACCAGCAACACATTTTCAGCTACTGTTGGAATATTGCTTGCAATTCTGGAATTCCTTTCTATCGGAAAGACGTTGTGAAACTTGAAAGGGTTCAGAAAAGATTTACAAGAATGTTGCCAGGTTTGGAGGATCTGAGCTACAGGGAGAGGCTGAACAGGCTGGGGCTGTTTTCACTGGAGTGTCGGAGGCTGAGGGGTGACCTTGTAGAGGTTTACAAAATTATGAGGGGCATGGATAGATAAATAGACAAAGTCTTTTCCCTGGGGCCGGGGAGTCCAGAACTAGAGGGCGTAGGTTTAGGGTGAGAGGGGAAAGATATAAAAGAGACCTAAGGGGCAACTTTTTCATGCAGAGGGTGGTATGAGTATGGAATGAGCTGCCAGAGGATGTGGTGGAGGCTGGTACAATTGCAACATTTAAGAGGCATTTGGCTGGGTATATGAATAGGAAGGGTTTGGAGGAATATGGGCCAGGTGCTGGCAGGTGGGACTAGATTGGGTTGGGATATCTGGTCGGCATGGATGGGTTGGATCGAAGAATCTTTTTCCATATTGTACATCTCTATGACTCTAATTCCTTCATATTTATGAAGACCATACAGAACTTGCAAATCATTGCTAATGAAATATTTAATGTACGTATTTGTCATTCCTAGCCTGTTCACCAAAGTACTACTTAAAGAAACCATGGACATTGTGCTGCAAAACTCTATCATGGTAACTTAGACCCATCACCATTGTCAGAATCAGTATTCATTAAACCTATGAACTCAACAACTCGTGCAGTTCAGTTTCAGCCTATGTGTACCCAGATTCATGGTGTTGTCCTGGGATCTCCACCAAACTCCATGAATGTTAATATCTTCCTTGGATTCCATGAAAAAGATGTGTTTTGATAGAATTTCACATAACCTGCTATATATGGATCTTGTATATTTCCAATATGTTGATGATGCCATTTGATTTGACTTGACTTGATTTCTTACTGTCACATTTATCTAGGTGCAATGAAAAGTTGTTTTGAATGCAATTCGGGCAGAGCATACCATACAAAGTGTGTTAGGATAGTAGATCACAGTAAAGAGTACAAAGTTATGGCTGCAGAGAAGGTGGACAGAGACCGAGATCAACATTAAATTTAAAATTTGAGATGTCCATTCACAAGTCTAATAACAGCAGGAAAGATGCTGTTCTTGAATCTATTCGAAAGTGCATACAAACTTTTATAACTCCTACCTGATGTTAAGATGGTGGAAGAAAGTATAACTGGGTTGGGAGGGGGACTTTGATTATGTTGATTGCTTTCCCAAGGCAGTAGGAAATATAGATGGAATCAATGGATGAAAGGCCGGTTTGTATGATGGATTGGACTGTGTTCGTGACTCTCTGTAGTTTCTTGCGGTCTTGGGAAAGCAGTTGCCAAACCACACTGTGGTGCATCCAGGTAGAATGCTTTTTTTGGTCCACCTATAAATGTTAGTAAGAGTCCTTGTGGACATAGTGATGCTTTTACAATATTTGAATTAATGGTTGCATGTGAGAATTTTCTTAAATGTCGTAATGGGTTCCATCTTGTGCTCAAATTCACATTTGAAATTAAACAGTTCCAATGAGCTCCATTTTCTCAACATCCTAGTTGAGAAATTGTCCAAGAGGTTTTCTAACCACAACTCCAGCTTCACCGATCAGTTCACAAGTTGGAATTTCTACTCTTCCACATGTTTTAGAATTGGCCTTATATTTTAAGTAGGGCTCAAGCCATGTGTTCACCATGCAAACTTGATGCTGAAATAGATTATGGTTTTTAGATTAGATTAGATTCCCTACAGTGTGGAAACAGGCCCTTCAGCCCAACACATCCACACCGACCCTCCGAAGACTAACACACCCACACCCATTTTCCTCTGACTAATGCACCTAACACTATGGGCAATTTAGCATGGCTAATTCACCTGACCTGCATATCTTTGGACTGTGGGAGGAAACCAGTGCACCTGGAGGAAACCCACACAGACACAGGGAGAATGTGCAAACTCCACCCAGAAAGTCGCCCGAGGCTGGAATCAAACCTGGGACCCTGGTGATGTGAGGCAGCAGTGCTAACCACTGAGCCACCCCTTTGTTGGAGATAATCATTGCTTGCTAATTAGATAGCATGAATGTTACTTACCACTTGTCATACCATCCTTATATGTTGGTCAGGTCTTATTTCATTACTGTGAATGGAACTGAACACTGAAATTGCTATCAAAGATCAACTCTTCTGACATTATGATTGAAAGGTCATTGATAAATCACAATTATTGCTTGAAAACTGCTTCATCTCTTCGCTGAAGAGTGTGAAAAGATTGATGAGCTGGTTATGGCTGAATTAGATTTGTCCTGCTTTTTCTAGACAGAACCTACCTTGGAAACTATACATTCTTGGATAGTTTTCTTTCAGATTTGTGGGTTACTAAACAACACTAGCTGTTAAAATTTAACTTTCAAAACTAACACTTGACCCTTTCATGTAAAATAATAATATATGGGATTGGAATCCACTCCAACTGGACCTCATGAACCATTGAAAAAAGAAATAAAACCCAACTTTTGGGACACAAGTACAAGCCAAGCCTCAATGCAAAATATACTGAGTGAGCGATAAATGTCAAACATTCTAATATCATAACAGAATGGATAATACTAACAGACTGGAATTTGGGATGTTATCATGGCTGTAACAAAACATAATTGGCAGCATGTAACTCAATTAAAAAATTGAGGAAGCCACTGTTTTAATCAAGTAGCTCCAGACAATAGCCATTTACTCCTGTCAAACAAGAGAAGAAATCTTTTACCTACGTACCAGGGAGCCGTGATGGGGTTAATCATTTCCAGTTATGGAAACAAATTTATCATTGAGTAGGTCTGCTTGTAGAAGACTAAAAGAATTTAAAAAGCTGCAAAGTACTTACTATCCCACAGGAAGGCCTCAGAAAATGTGTGATAAGGACCATCATAAGAAAGACAAGATTGAAGGTTTGGACACTGCAGTTAGCCTGTCCCAGACCTAGAGTCCACACCAGATGTACCAGCATGTTGTGGATTATTAGTGTATCAACCAAACTGTACTTATCTTGGTCAAGACTGGTGCTATTGGTTGTGGTGGGGAGGTATGGTGATGCAGTCAAACAGATCATCAGGAAAGTCAGCCTGGTTTACAGACCTATAGTTCTCAACAGAAGGGTGAAATGCATGGAGGATTGAAAATTATCAGCCAAATCTTAAGGTTTGGGTCGAAATTAAGTAGGAGGTCGGGACAGAAACACGAGGTTGTGCTTGTGGTTTTTCAATAAAGTTTTTCAAAAAAAGTCATTTTGTGTTTGAATGGGTGAAATCATGGAGGTACTTGAATTGGACAAATCAATCAAGGTACTGTGAAGTGTAATCCAGACGAGCCTAGAAACGTTTGCATCGGGACAATTTTTGTTTATTATAAAATTTTGAAGTCCAAGAACCTTTTTTTGGGGGGTGTGCAGTGTGGTGGAGACTAGCAGGAATTGAAACCACTTCCAAGTGAGAAACTCAGAAATAAGCTACAATATATAAATGCTGTCCAGTTGGTGAAACTGTCAGAAAACAATATTGAATTGCTTTTTAAAAAACCTATTTGCAGTGAAACTCAGTATCTTGAAACCGTGGGAATTATTTTTGCGTACAAAAGTGTAGGATTGGAGTGTTTGAGTCCCTTTAGGAGGTAGGACCTTTAAGTCTTGAGTTAAGAGACAATAGAAAAAAAGACAGTTGTGAAAACCATCACACAATTGTAAAGCACACATGAAAATCCTTGGATATACCTCATCGGGTCCCAATGTCTTATCAATTTAAAGTATTCACAATCCATCCAGGGCTTCTTGCTTATTAGTTCTGAACTTTCTAGAGGCAGGTTCTAGACTAGAGTGGTACTGGAAAAGCACAGCAGTTCAGGCAGCATCTGAGGAGCAGGAAAATAGACATTTCGGGCAAAAGCCCTTCATCAGGAGTAGAGGCAGAGTGCCTGCAGGGTGGAGAGATATTCTTATAGAGAGAGGAGGAAAACTTCTTCAGGGCAAGCATTCTTGCAAGAGGATTCGCAGTAACGTTAAAATCAACTAAGTAAAAACAAGGGCTGCCAATGCTGGAAACCAGATTCTAGACAAGAGTGGTGCAGTTCAGGCAGCATTCAAGGAGCAGGAAAGGTAGAATTTCCTCCTCTGTTACCAGGCCTGGGCAGCATCCTCCCTTTGTAAAGACGGATGCATTCATTTAACACCTCAGGCATGTCCCTTGCCTTCATGTATAAATCTCCATTTTTTTTCTCGCATTTTCTCCTCCTTTAACCACTCTTAGTGTTTATACATATGTATTTTTGTAGTTTCATATGTTCCATGATGAACATTACTGGTTCTAGTTTTCTATACCAGATTTGGCTAACTAAGTTAAATTGTTCAGCTGACCTCATGGGATCATTAATCCAAATATCTGGATTACATGTCCAGTAACATAGTCGCATGCTTCTGCTAAAGGTGACTCGTTCTTTATTATATGCTTGTTTCAGAACCAGTTTGGACCATTGAAGTCCTCCTGCTGGTGTTGTCCTTGATGTAGTTAACAAATGAAACAAGCACTTGCTTGAAATACATTCTGGCCTTGACCAGGGTTTCTGCGCAATACCATTTAATTTCAATACAGAGGAAATCAGTCAAAAAGATGGCCTTTTAAGGAGATTTGGAGCAAAGGCTGAAGTGCTATTCCAGACTATCCATTAAAAAGTAATAAAAAATTATATCCGCTGATTATATGATTCTAAGTTGTGGTAAGAAACTGCAGGGATATGTTTGTGCTAGTTCAGATTCCAACAGCATGTCTCCTCTTAAGGACATTTTTTACAATAGGAGGTTTACTGAGTATGATAACAGAATAACTATACATGTGATAGTATTTTCTCAATTTGAGGCCTTTGAATCAAATTCATGAAATTAGAAGGCCTATCATTCATCATACGCTCAGGTGGTAAAAGAAATTTTCAGCAAACATGCAATCGAGCAACTAGATTGGAGGAGGAACTGAAAGTTAATTTCCTGACTAATCAAAAGTTTACAAGATAATCACAAAATGTTACAATTGTTCATGGGATGACTTGTGTTAGAAAGTTGTTTCAAATTGTTAGCCATTGAGGGATCTATAAGTTATCACTGATGGCACAGTGGAAACCAACAATTAGAAACCTCAACTTCATCCCCTGAGAAAATTGATAGGAAATCAGCAATTATGAAGATCTTTAAGCTTTAGCATACTTAAGTGGTGTTCAAATAGTTAGCAGATAGCCTGGTTCTAGTAGGCATTAAAGCATACTGTATCTAACAAAGGAGAGAGTAAGAACTTCAGATGAGACAGCTAAACTTAACTTATAAAAATCTATGACAATGCTGACCTCTGGTGTCCACTATGGTAGTGAAATCCAACTGCCTTCTAGATGAATAAAAAAATTAAAGAACTACGGATACTGTAAATCAGAGAGAAAAGTAGAAATTGCTGGAAAAACTCAACATGTCTGGCAACATCTGTGGAGAGAAATCAAAGTTAACGTTTCAGGTCAAGTTCTGAGGAAAGGTCACTTGATCCAAAATGTTAACTCTGATTTCTCTCCAAAGATTCTGCCAGATTCGCAGAGCTTTTTCAGCAATTTCAAGTTTTGTCTTCTAGCTGATGTTGATACTGCCAAAAGCGGTTAGTTCGTGTGAGTACTGAACATATGATTGAGTGAAATGCTAATAGGAGGAGGAGAAATAGGAGGAGATGGTTAATGATGAACAACAGTGAGACTCAATATTTGAATTGATGCAAAGTAATATGGAAATTCAGAATATGGAAATTCTGAATTGGAATAAATAATGGATACAGTGTTAAGAAGATTTTTTCTTCAACTGAACTTTACATTTAGATTTAAGAAACAATTGTGAGTTGCTTGGTCATAGAAAGTAGGTGACAATTCATCATTCGTTCAGTGCTATATAATCTACTGTGTATCTGAAATGATAATTTAAGTGAATCTAGTTTTTGATACATTATAAAATATTTATTGATGAGAACATTACTTCTGGCAAACATTGAGCAAGATAGGAAGAAAATAAGAACAGTGCAATTACTCCTAACTACCACCCCTTCATATTCAATGCCTTTACCAATTAAGTTACCCCACTACCAACATGCCAGAAATAGCCACTGGCCAGAAAAATCAACTGGTTCAATCATTTAAATATTGCAACAAACAGAAATTGCTTTAAAACCTTTAAACGTCTGGCAGCATCAATGGGCAGAATGCAGACTTAACATTTCGAGTCTAGTGACTCTTTATCAAAATTGATAGCAGCTAGGAAAATGCGGTAAGAAAAATGTGAGGAGGTGAGCAGATAGGTGGGCTTTTGAGAACCACCTTCATGAGGTGAACGGATACGTGGTTTTTGAGGGTTCTTCTGTGCAGTAATAGTGTCTCTACCTCTGAGCCAGGAAGCCCAGGTTCAAGTCCCACTTGCTCCAGAGTCATTTGAACATGATTCAATTAAAAATAATTTGTATTTGGACTCTGTCTAACCAGCTTTTTCAGCATTTTAAAAGCAGGGTATTTACAGTAAACTTACACAGCAATCAACTCTTTTTCTCTCAGAGCATAGCTTATCCATTCTCTCATACTCTCAGCTTCTCTTCTGTGCTGGTCTACTATCAATAACTCCACTGTTTGCCTACCCCTTTTATATCCCTCTCAAGGTTCCATCTCCATCCCACCTCCACCATCTCTTCAGCATAAATACAACTTTTTCCTAGCTGCTATCAGCTCTGAAGAGTCATTGGACTCAAAGTTAACTCTGCTTTATCCCCACAGATGCTGTCAAACCTGCTCAGTTTCACAAGCAATTTGGTTTTGTTTCAGATGTCCAGTAACCACAATTCTTTGTTTTACATAAATGTTGTAGCTATTAGAATAGGTCATCGCTTTGATATTCTGCAGTAAGTGGCTCATCACACCTCCCTCCTCACCTCCATCCCAGGCACTAAAGGAGCCTTCCACATCCACCAAAGATTTACCTGCGCATCCACCAATATCATTTAATGTATCCATTGCTCCTGATGCGGTCTCCTCTAACTGGGGAGACTGGACCCCTCCTAGCAGAGCACTTTAGGGAACATCTCCGAGACACCCGCACCAATCAACCACACCGCCCTGTGGCCCAACATTTCAACTCTCCCTCCCACTCTGCCAAGGACATGGAAGTCCTGGGCATGCTTTACCGCCGCTCCCTCACCACCAGACGCCTGGAGGAAGAACGCCTCATCTTCCGCCTCGGAACACTTCAACCCCAGGGCATCAATGTGGGCTTCAACAGTTTCCTCATTTCCCCTTCCGCCACCTCACCGCAGTTCCCAACTTCCAGCTCAGCACTGTCCCCATGACTTGTCCTACCTGCCTATCTTCTTTTCCACCTATCCACTCCACCCTCCCCTCACCTTCATCCCCTCCCCCACTCATCTATTGTACTCTATGCTACTTTCTCCCCACACCCACCCTCCTCTCACTTATCTCTCCATGCTTCAGGCTCTCTGCCTGTATTCCTGATGAAGGGCTTTTGCCCGAAACGTTGATTTTACTGCTCCTCGGATGCTGCCTGAACTGCTGTGCTCTTCCAGCACCACTAATCCAGATCCTGACTTTCTAAAGTCTCTCCATCAACTCAGGCATTTGCTGAAGTACTTAGCTGGATGAGTGTCCCTGTAATATGATATGAAAAGCTTGACATTCATTTGATTAAATACCACAACCATTGGCTTACTATCTTCCATTGACAAACCATTGATACAATGTAAACTATCGGCAGAACACACTGCAAAAATTTGCCAAATCTTAATCTGTACCTCAAGCCAATGATCTTGATTGGCTAAGTTAATAAAGACTGGATGTGCATGGGAATATCCTCTCCACATCACATGCCATTCTGATTTGGACATGTACTGCTACTCCCCTCTTATTGTTTGGTGAAAACCCTGGATCTTGTTGATCTATTATTTTTGCAAATCTTCACTCATTTCTTCAGTAATTCAAATGAATTCATTTTTTTTTGTAGTTGTAAGTTTTAAAGTTATTTTAGCTCAAGTATGATTTGGCAAACTTACATTTTCTATTTCATTATATTTGGCAAGTGTGGTAAACCATGTACAATCTTTTTATGAAGTATTGTAGAAAGAGGTATAATCTTAACATTTCATCTTAAGTAACATTCTTTTGACCTTTGAAAACAAAAAAAACTTGAAGGTTTTATACATTCAGGGTTATTAGGGGGTTTCAGCAAGGACGAATGATGTTTGCCTAATTTCTCAGTGAACTACCTTTCATTTCTGGTACAGTGTACTGATTAAGGAGTTATTGGTCTTTGTGGTCTATTGATCTTCACAAGTCATGAACTGGGAACTAATAAAAAGGAAAACAATTCTAAGAACTTTTGGAACCATTCTTTGGCAATCTAAATTCTGACACCTAGAAGTGATCTGTTTCAGGCAAGGTCCTCAGGTCATTTATCCACTGTAGACAGTTCTACAGATGCTTTTGTGAATTTCCAATTTCAGTTTCAAACTGTCTAACAATTTCTTTATATCCTTCTTGACCTATACTCACAAACTTACCTTGAATCACTTCCTTCAAAATGCCTTAGCGTTTAGCCAGTACAAACTTGTTAATTCTTCATGATGTTAATTTATAATCTTTTGCCCTCCACCATTGAGAGAACATCTTCAATGCTTTGTCTTCTGTCCAGCTGATCCATTCCATCTTCCTCCAGAACTATGTTTTACAGATTTCAATCTCTGGATGTCCACTTTTTTCCAAGGTCTACATTTCAGTTCCATAAACACCAAGCTATTGTCATTTTCTAAAGAACTCTACTCATGCTAATGCTCAGCAATTCTTTGTTTGGAGAATGCATTCTTTTATATTGCTATTCTGGTTTTGATTTCTATATGGTAATAACCATCATCGAACAAAATGTGTCTCAGGTACTTAAAGTAATCGATGGTGAATTAACTATTTATATACAGAACTGGCTTAAAGCTAGAGGACAGAGGGTAGAGATGGAGGGTTGTTTTTCAGACTAGAGGCCTGTGATCAGTGGTGTGCCACAAAGACTGGTGCTGGGTTCACTGCTTTTTGTCACTTATATAAATAATTTTGTTGTGAACATAGGAGATACGGTTAGTAAGTTTGCGGATTACACCAAAATTGGTGGTGTAGTGGACAGCAAAGGTTACCTCAGAGTACAACAGGACATTGATCAGATTGGCCAGTGGGATGAGGAGTGGCAGATGGAGTTTAGTTTAGATAAGTGTGAGGTGCTGCATTTTGGAAAGGCAAATTAGGACAGGACTTATACACTTAATGATTAGGTCCTGAGGAGTGTTGCTAAAGAAAGAGATCTTAGAGTGCAGTTTCACAATATGTTAGTTAATTATTCTCTGTTATACTTTAAGAAATAAATTTGTTAATTTTTACTTTAAATAGTTCTTGGCCACTCGAATTTTTACAGATTACTGCATAGGATAAACCTTTTCTGTGTTGCTAGTTTTAAATTAAGTAGAAGGGTTTACCCTCTGTCGTAATACCGATAAAACCCCCCCAAAAAATTCAAATTTCAAAATCAGCCAGCAGTCAACTCTTCTTATATCTTCCTCGGTAGATTTGCTCTCCAGGTCTGTGTTGAAGGTTTTCTCTGCAAACTCCTTCTCTAGACAGGCACCTTTCAGAGAGTTCTGACTAACAGCCTACATTTGTTGGTATTTTGGCAGTTCTACCTCAAATATTCAATTTTTCCCTGGTTTTATGCCCCCAAAGCATTGAATTGGGTCATATGCTTTTAATATTGTCAATATACTAAATTCAAACTTGATTGGAGTTTGTTGGTTTTTGGGGCATAATTTAAACTGTTGGCCTAATTTGAATTCTTTTGTTTTGAGGCAACCAGCTACACTAGCTGCTGGACCAAAAGGTTACATTGTATTTTGTTCAGAATACATGATGCTGTCAGATAGTTCTGCTAGCTTTTAACTTTTTTAATAATCTTCATAACACGTGTAACATAGAAGATTGGAGCCGGAGGAGGCTATTTGGCCCTTTGAGCCTGCTCTGCTATTTATAATCATGGTTGAACTTACAACTCAATAACCTAATCCTGCTTTCTCCCTGTAACCTTTGATCCCATTTGCCCCAAGTGCTAAATCTAGCCACCTCTTGAATACATTAAATGTTTTGGCATCAATTACTTATGGTAGTAATGAATTCTAAGGGCTCACCACTCTTAGGGTAAAGAAATGTCTCCTTATCTTCGTTCTAAATGGTCTACCCCAAATCCTCAGACTGTGACCCCTTGTTCTGGACACACCCACCATTATGAACATCCTCCCTGCATCTAGCCTATCTGGTCCTGTTAGAATTTTATAAGTCTCGATGAGATCCCCCCTCATTTGAATGAACTCCAGCGAAAACATTTCTAACCTAGTCAATCTCTTCTCATATGTCAGTCCCTCAATCCCCGGAATCAGCCTGGTAAACCTTTGCTGCACTCCCTCAACAGCAAGAGTATCCTCAGAAAAGGACTCGAAAACTGCAAATATGCTAAATGTAACCAAGGCCCTGTATAACCGCAACAAGAAATCTCTGCTTGTGTACTTGAAACCTCTCGCAATGAAGGCCAACATACTAGTTACCTTCTTTAACACCTGCTGCACCTGCATGCTCACCTTCAGCGACTGGTGCATGAGGACACCCAAGTCTAAGTGGACACTCCCCTCTCCCAATTTACTGCCATTCAGGTAGTAAACTGCCTTCTTATTTTTGCTTCCAAAGTGATTAACCTCAAATTTACCCAAATTGCACTGCAACTGCCATTGATTTGTCCACTCACCCAGCCCGTCCAGATCATGCTGAACAATCACTGCATCCTAATCACAGTATGGAAAGTGCTGCCAGAGAAAGTGGTGGAGGCTGGTACAACATTTAAAAGGCATCTGGATGGGTATATGAATAGAAGGGTTTAGAAGGATATGGACTGAATGCTGGCAAGTGGACTAGATTTATGTAGGATAACTGGTCAGCATGGGTGAGTTGACTGAAGGGCTTGTTTCTATGCTGTATAACACTATGATACCTGTTCCAGCTGTTGACCAGTTACTTTGACCTCTGTTTTCTCTCCATTATTTTACTGATTTTAAAAACTTCCATCTAGTTAACATTCATGTTTATTCCATAATTTTTCTCCACTTAAATCATTCTATTTGTAGATCTTCTGCTATGCTAGCCACTAGGATCTGGAATTTTGTTACCAATTAACTTCCTATTGTGACACCATTCTCTGCTTCATCTAATGTTCCTTTTTCAAGATATGTATATTGATGTTAAAAGAACAGTTGTGATAGTAGACATCCTTGTTTCACCTTACATGTGATTACTCCAGGCTTAGTTTCACCAAACACTGTCTTGATTGTCGCAGTCCATCCCATTCGTACAGCGACAAAAATTTTTTGTCTATCAAAGCAACTCGAATCACCTCCAGCAGTTTAAATTGTTTTTGCTCGTTTACTTGGATGAAGATTTCTTTCAAAATCTATAAAGCCTGTGTACACTTCCTGGAATCAGTGTGTCTTTTGTATAATACTCACCATTGCCATATCTTCTCTAGTTCCTCAACCCTTCCTTAAAACTGCATTTCTCACAGTCAATGTAACAAATTGCATTGGCTTGGATGTTTACCATTCATTTGGACGCATATATAATCAAAGTTGTGAAAGTCTACACATTTTGTAGTATTTGCCTTTGTCTCCAAGTGAACCATTATGAGCCTCAATTCTCCATTTGCATACCTCCTTTCTCAAGTGAATTAGTTCTCTTCTTGCCTGCTTTCAAGGTCCTTTGGATTTCTGGAGAACCTCCATCATAGCCAAATTTCCCATGCTTAGGATTCTAAGCAATGGCTGACAGTGGAATTAGCACATTTTCTGTCATGATGGTGAAACAGCTTGAACCTCAAAAGAAAATAGTAGAGGATCCTTATGGGCAGGGACTTACATTTCTTTTAAGGACCCATGAGAAAGACAATTGGATATCATCTCAGGTATTTTTTTTCCTTCAGTCATATTACTTATTGTTGACACAACTGTAAGGTTTAAAACTAAAGGTATAAAAGGAACCAATAAAATGGTGTCATGTTTAGGAGGATAAGGTCTCCCTGGTTAGCAATGTGCAAAATCTTTATGGAAAATTTGGTGGGAAAGAAAAATTGTATTGCAAACACAAGATGAGAGATGGGGGAAAATATCAAGGGAGTAACTGTAAGGAGTACTTCCTGAACACTCTCTGTACAATAGACGAAGAGATTGTGGTGATTTTGAACGTTGAGTAGTTGATTCTGCCAAAAAGATATTGCTATATTGTTGGTGATAAAATAGTGAAGTGTAATGATGATAATTGATCAACATAGTTAGTGATAAGACTGCTGAAGATGGTGCTCCCTGCTGATCCAGTGGTGAATGCTCAGATGAAAATGCAGTTTGAAGTTATCGACTGGATATGAGAAACAGCAAAGGAGTAATAGTAGAGTCATAGAGATGTACAGCATGGAAACAGACCCTTTGGTCCAACTCGTCCATACCATCCAGATATATGAAATTAATCTAGTCCCATTTGCCAACATTTGGCCCATAGTCCTCTAAACACTTCCTACTTATATACCCATCCAGATGCCTTTTAAATGTTGTAATTGTACCAGCTTCCACTGCCTCCTCTGGCAGCTCATTCCATACAGACACCACCCTCTGCATGAAAAAGTTGCCTCTTAGCTCCCTCTTTAATCTTTCCCCTCTCCCCTTAAACTTATGCTGTTTAGTTTTGGTCCCCAACCCAGGGAAAAGACCTTGTCTATTTACCCTTTCCATGCCCCTCATGAATTTACGAACTCTATAAGGTCACCTCTCAGCTCCTGATGCTCCAGAGGAAAAAAAAACGCTCACCTATCCCTGTTGTTCAAATATTCCAATGCCGGCAACGTCCTTGTAAATCATTTCTGCACTTTTTCAGATTAAACAACACAATTCCTATAAACAAGGAAACCAGAACTGAAAACAAGATTCTAAAAGTGGCCTAACAAAGGTTTCGTAAAGTCGCAATCTGACCTCCCAACTCCTATACTAAATGCATTGACCAACGAAGTCAAGCATTCCAAACACCTTCCTCATCACTCTGTCTGCCAGTGATTCCACTTTCAAGGAACTATGCACCTGCATCCCCAGGTCTCTTTGTTCGGCAACACTTCCCAGGGCCCTACCACTAAGTGTATATGTACTGCCCTAGTTTGCCTTACCAAACTGCAGCACCTCACATTTATCTAAATTAAACTCTATCTGCCACTCCTCAGTCCATGGGCCCACTTGAGCAAGGTCCAATTAGATTCTGAGATAATCTTCTTCCCAATCCAATCATGCCATTTATTTTGGTGTCATCTGCAAATCTATTAATCACACCTCCTATATTCACAGTCAAATCATTTATATCTCCTGTAAGAGAAGCTTGGAGGAAATGGAAAGCAAACTGGAAAATGAAATTTTGCAGCAAACTTCTATTTGGAGGTATTTGGATTTCTTTTTAAATGTTAATGGTCTCAACCAATACAAGCTTTGAAACCACAGATTCCATCACGACACAAAGTACATTTGTGGAAGAATGCTCTTGTATGTATTTCAATTACTTTTGTATGGTCGGTTGCTGTTCTTATAAATATGTGGTTGCAAAATGTACTTCAGTTTAGCAAGCATATCATGCACTAATATCGCATATAAAACTTGGCAAATATGTAAAAATTAAGCCTTTTTGCAATCATAATTCTGAAATTGATATAAACATTATCCTAAATTAATATATTAGATTTTAAAAAAACTTAAATAGATGCTTGGCCATGAGTATTGATATGAAAAACATGATGGACTAATTCGTAAAAATGATTAATTTAAAAGAAAATGACAGAAACTTTATTAGATTTTTACTTTAACTTCAGCAGAAAATCAACTGAAATCCCACTTACAAGCATACACAGGTTTCTCCAAAGAGGGTGGTGTTTGTTGATGAGAAGAATTGCACAGAAAATACCTAATTGTGAGAGTGCACATTTCATGTTCTAGTTAAAAGCACAAGCATGGTAATGACTTATTTTGAGAACAACTCACCCACAGTCAAAATCAACCCAAACGATTGTGGAATTTTATGTACAAATTATATTTTGAGCAAATTCATGTTCCTACAATGTTTTGTACTCGAAGTTGACTCCACCCATAAAACTAGTCATGCATCCAGGGTTATGTAATTAATCACCAATGGGAGATGCCACTTATTGTGCCTGTTTGCAAGTCTTAAGGAGGTTTTAAAAATTAATCTTTTTAGGCACAAAGTCATTATTAAAATGTACTTAGAAACTCACTATTGTACCCCATTATAATTAGTTGTAGATTCTCTATTTTAAAAAGTAACCTTCAAAGAAAGACTGCGTAATCCAAAATGGAGGATGGGAAAAAATTTCTGGCTGTAACAGGCTGCTTCTTTTTTGAAGTATTTTAGGTGTTGCAGGTGATTTCCTTGAATCTCAGGAACAACAATTACTGTTTTATATGCTTTGCATTGTTTTGGAACTTTGGAGAAAAAAAAGTCAAAACAACAGCAGTTTTAAAAGGGAGAGGAACAGACAAAGGAAGCACATGGTGGGGTCAGTGGAGGAGAGAGTGAGAGAAAGAAACTGACAGAAAGAAACTGACAGAGCAGTGAACCTGCACAGTTACTGTCTTTGCTGTTTGAACTCATATATCGCTGGACATCGGAGTGCATCTGGGAAAATTGACAAACAGTGAAATTCACACCTAATCTTGGAGGACCTGTTTGTGAGAGGTCACAGCTCAGAAATAGAAGTGAATATTTAAGCATAGCCTTACAGCAAGTTTGCAGTAGTGAGTAGAGTGGGTTCTTTCTTGATTATATGTTTTATTGAGATATGTCTCTTGATTAAACTTAAAATATAACTTCTTTTAATAAATATTTTTATTGAAAACCTTTTTAAATATTTTACAAAACATTTACATACAAAGAAAAAGAATAACATCATCACAACAAAAAAAGCACTACAAAAAAAGGCCTTAGCACAGTACCATTGTTAATGAACAATCTACTATTCCACCAAAACAAACATATCTACTCAACTTAAACTAAACTGCAGGTATACTAAATAAATACTAAATTAAACTAAATTTAAATAACTCCGAACCCCAGAGGAAAGGCATTTAATCGATTGACCCAATAATCGATTATCTGAATGTAATAGTGCCTGCCCATCTCGTTCAGATAATTGAGGTTCCCCTGTAACCACCAATTCACTCAAGATCTTCCCCCTTGCCCATAAGGGGCACCCCTCCCAATCCTTACTACCATCTTAACTCCCTCCAGCTGAGGCCTTGCCCTAGCCCCAGGCAATTCACAAATGAAGAAAACGTGTTATTTACATTCTGAAAGTTAATAATGGATACCGAACCCCCCTCTTCCAATCATCTTAGTCACGGATGTAGTCACTCCAATACAAAATCAGGAGGACAGCACTAAGAAAAGGGGAACCCTAGATAGTACCAACCGACCAATATATAAAACAATTCCAATTTTACAATTTTAAAACAAACTGTACATATAAAACCAATAACCACAAAAAAGGGAAAGGGGGAGAGAGAAGTAGAAAGGGGGGTAATAAAAAAAACCATTGTCTGCAATAATGACCCCTCCCCTCCCACTCCAGCTCATTTCAAAGACTGCACAAAGTTCTTCGCCTTTTCTGCAGAGTCAAAGTTAAATACCGTTCCCCTATGGGCGCAATGCAACATGGCCAGGTACCTTAAGGAGTGCTGAATATTTAGGTCCCATAATTCTTTTTGACATCATCAAATGTTCTCTTCTTAATCAAGGCTCCTGAAAAGTCCTGAAAAAATATTATCTTTGAGCCTTTATACATTAAAACTTGTGAATTCCTTCCCAATGTTCTTGCTGCTTCCACTATTAACTGTTTTTCTCTATAATGCAGGAGCTGCATTATGACTGCGCAAAGATATGGATCTGGCTTGGGCTTGCGCATTGCGATCTGGTGAGCACGCTCCATGCTTACCAGGCCTAACTCCAAGTCCAGCCCCAGGAACTTCAGGAGCCATCCCTGCAGAGAGCCAACAAGGTTCTCGCCACCTTCCTCGTGTTCAGGGGAGACTCATGATTTGTAAGTATTTCCTTTTATTTTTGTTTTCTAGGTCATCGACTTGATCCTGAAGGATCCGAACCTGGTCTTCCAGCATTCGCATTCTTCCTCCCGAGACCTCCGCTATGGTCACCAATGCCGGATCCTCTATTCCACTGAATCCTCTCCTCCTGCTTTGTTCCATCACCTGGATTTCCTGCACATGTTTTTTTAGCATGTCAGACAGTGGCTCAGCTACTGCTTGAATCCACTCTTGGAGTTTGGTAAACTCTGAGAGTAAGTGCTGCTGTCCTGCTGGATCCAAAGGGTCATCCTGGGAGACTGAGCACTGGCTGCAGGCACCCCCAATGCAGTAGGGGAGTATCCGGTCTGCTGTCCTCCTTTAGGCCCCTTTCTTTTACTGGACTTCATCCCGGCAATAAAGCTGTCCCAGACGATTTCATCAGCTCCAAATGTTCAGTAAGTTTAAATTAATACTTTTTTCTCCTGGGGGTGGTTGATAAGTAGGGGTAAAGGTCCAGCTTGCCTGGCGATATGGCACAGAGCCCAGCACAGCAGACCACTTAGAATGGCGCCATCTTGGATCTCCGTAACTATTAATTTAACTTGGAGCAATGCTTTGTAGAGAAATAAGATGGAGTTATTTTCTGGGTCTGTAGATTGTGAAGGAGCAAAAATGGCCCTCAGTAGAGTGATATGCTCTTCTTGTCAGATGTGGGAGTTTAGGGAGAGTTTACAGGTTACTGAGGATTGTATCTGCACTAAATGCCTTTGGTTGCGAATCTTATAAGATCGAATGGATCAGTTAGAGAGACACTTAGAGGCAATGACGAATTTACAACAGCATGGAAATATGATGAATGACAGTTATAGGAAGGGGGAAAAAGTCGCAGATACAGTCACATAGATGGATTAACTCCAGGAAACGTAAGAGAGGGAGGCAGTTAGTGCAGGTGTCTTCTGTGGCTATCCCCATTTCAGGCAAGTATGCTGTTTTGGAAAATGTAGGGATGATTGAATTTTCAGGTGAATGTAGCATGAACAGCCAAGTTTCTGGCATTGAGACTGGCTCTAATACAATGAGGGGTACATCGGATTCCAAGAGATCAATTACATTAGGGGACTCTCTAGTCTGAGGTACAGACAGGTGTTTCTGTGGCCAGCAGTGAAAAATCAAAATGGTGTGTTGCTTCCCTGGTGCCAGGATCAAGGATGTCTCAGAGAAGGTGCAGAATGTTCTCAAGGGGGAGAGGGGCCAGCAGGAGGTTATTGTACACTTTGGAACCAACGACATTGGAAGGGAAAAGGGATCCTGAAGGGAGATTACAGACAGTCAGGCAGGAATTTAAAAAGCAGGTCCTCGAAAGTAGTAATATCTGGATTACTCCCAGTGTTACGAGCTAGTGAGGTCAGGAATTGGAGGATAGAGCAGCTGAATGTATGGCTAAGGAGCTGGTGTCTGTGAGAAGGATTCACACTTTTGGATCAATGAAATCTCTTTCTGGGGTAGAAGTGATCTGCACAAGAAGGACAGTTTGCACCTAAATGGGAAGGGGACAAGGAGTTTTGCTAGAGCTACTCGGGAGGATTTAAATAGAAAGGTGAGGGGGGGGCTGGGACCCAGGGAGACAGTGAGGAAAGAGATCAATCTGAGACTGGTACAGTTGAGAACAGAAGCGAGTCAAACAGTCAGGGCAGGCAGGGACAAAGCAGAGAACGAGGTATAACTGATAAATTAAACTGCGTTTATTTCAATGCAAGAGGCCTAACAGGAAAGGCAGATGAACTCAGGGCATGATTAGGAACATGGGAGTAGGATATCATAATAATTACAGAAACATGGCTCGGGGATGGATAGGACTGGCAACTGAGGTGGCTCAATGGTTAACACTGCTGCTTTGCAGTGCCAGGGACCCAGGTTCGATTCCAGCCTCGGGTGAATGTCTGCATGGAGTTTGCACATTCTCCCTGTGTCTACGTGGTTTTCTCCCCATAGTCCAAAGATGTGCCGGTTAGATGAATTGGCCATGCTAAATTGCCCATAGTGATAGGTGCAATAGTAGGGAGTAGGTGAGTGGGTGGGTTACCCTTCAGAGGGTCACTGTGGACTTGTTAGCCCGAAGGGCTTTTTTCCGTACTGTAGGGAATCTAATGTTCCAGGATACAAATACCACAGAAAGGGAGGCGGGAGTGGCGTTTTGATAAGGGATAGCATTACAGCTGTACTGAGAGAGGATCTTCCCGGAAATATACCCAGGGAAGTTATTTGCGTGGAACTGAGAAGTAAGAAAGGGATGATCACTTTATTGGGATTGTATTATAGACCCCTGAATAATCAGAGGGAAATTCAGAAACAAATTAGTAAGGAGATCTCAGTTATCCATAAGAATAATAGGATGGTTATGGTAGGGGATTTTAACTTTCCAAAAATAGACTAGGACTGCCATTGTGTTAAGGGTTTAGATGGAGAGGAATTTGTTAAATGTGTACAAGAAAATTTTCTGATTCAGTATGTGGATATATCGACTAGAGAAGGGGCAAAACTTGACCTACTGTTGGGAAATATGGCAGAGCAGGTGACTGAGGTTTCAGTGGGGGAGCACTTTGGGGCCAGTGATGGAAAATAGTGATGGAAAAGGATAGACCGGATCATAAAGTTCAAGTTCTAAATTGGAGAAAGGCCAATTTTAACTTCATTAGGCAAGAACTTTCTTGCACCCCTGGGTGGCAAATGTTCACAGGTAAAGGGACGGCTGGAAAATGGGAAGCCTTCAGAAATGAGATAACAAGAATCTAGAGAAAGTATATTCCTGTTAGGGTAAAAGGAAAGGCTGGTAGGTGTAAGGAATGTTGGATGACTAAAGAAATTGAGGGTTTGGTTAAGAAAAAGAATGAAGCATCTGTCAGGTACAGACAGGATAGATCGAGTGAATCCCTAGAAGAGTATAAAGGCAGTAGAAGTATACTTAAGAGGGAGATCAGGAGGGAAAAAAGGGATATGAGATAGCTTTGGCAAATAGAGTTAAGGAGAATCTAGAGGGTTTTTACAAATACATTAAAGAGAAAAGGGTAACTAGGGAGAGAATAGGGTCCCTCAAAGATCAACAAGGCAGTCTTTGTGTGGAGCCGCAGAAAATGGGGGAGATACTAAACGAGTATTTTGCATTAGTATTTACTGTTGAAAAGGACATGGAAGATATAGAATGTAGGGAAATAGATGGTGGCATCTTGAAAAATGTCCATATTACAGAGGAGGAAGTGCTGGATGTCTTGAAATGCATAAAGGTGGAAAAGTCCCCAGGACCTGATCAGGTGTACCCGAGAACTCTGTGGGAGGCTACAGATGTGATTGCTAGGCCTTCTAGTGAGATATTTGTATCATCAATAGTCACAGGTGAAGTGCCTGAAGACTGGAGGTTGGCTAACATGGTGCCACTGTTTAAGAAAGATGGTAAGGACAAGCCAGGGAACTATAGACCAATGAGCCAGATGTCGGTGGTGGATAAGTTGTTGGAGGGAATCCTGAGGGACAGGATGTACATGTATTTGGAAAGGCAATGACTGATTAGGAATAGTCAACATGGCTTTGTGCATGGGAAATCATGTCTCACAAAGTTGATTGAGTTTTTTGAAGAAGTAACAAAGAGGATTGATGCGGGCAGAGTGGTAGATGTGATCTGTATGGACTTCAGTAAGGCGTTCAACAAGGTTCCCCATGGGAGACTGGTTAGCAAGGATCTCATGAAATACAGGGAAAACTAGCATTTGGATATAGAATTGGCTAAAAGGTAGAAGACAGAGTGTTGTTGGAGGGTTGTTTTTCATACTGGAGGCCTGTGAGCAGTGGAGTGCCACAAGGATCGGTGTTGGGTCCACGCTTTTTCATCATTTATATAAAAGGTGTAGTTAGTAGATTTGCTGATCACACCAAAATTGGAGGTGTAGTGGACAACGAAGAAGGTTACCTCAGAATACAATGGGATCTTGATCAGGTGGGCCAATGGGCTGAGAATTGGCAGATGGAGTTTAATTCAGATCATTGTGAGGTGCTACATTTTGAGAAGGCAAATCAGAGCAGGATTAATCACTTAATGGTAAGGCCCTAGGGAGTGTTGATGAACAAAGAAACCTTGGAATGCAGGTTCATAGCTCCTTGAAAGTGGAGTCACAGGTAGATAGGATAGTGAAGGTGGCATTTGGTGTGCTTTCCTTTCTTGGTCAGAGTACTGAGTACAGGCGTTGGGAAATCATGTTGCAGCAGTACAGAACATTGGTTAGGCCACTGTTGGAATATTGCATGCAATTCTGGTCTCCCTCCTATCGGAAAGATGTTGTGAAACTTGAAAGTATTCAGAAAAGATTTACAAGGATGTTGCCAGGGTTGAAGGATTTGAGCTATAGGGAGAGATTGAATAAGTGAGGGTTGTTTTCCCTGGAGTGTCAGAGGCTGAGGGGAGACTTTATAGAGGTTTACAAAATCATGATGGGCGTGAATAGGATAAATAGACAAAGTCTTTTCCCTGGGGTGGGGGAGTCCACAACTAGATGGCATAGGTTTAGGGTGAGAGAAGAAAGATATAAAAGACGCCTAAGGGGCAATGATTTCATGCATAGGGTGGAATCAGCTGCCAGAGGAAGTGGTAGCGGCTAGTACAATTGCAACATTTAAGAGGCATTTGGATGGGTATATGAATAGGAAGGGTTTGGAGGGATATGGGCTGGTGCTGGCAGGTGGGACTAGATTGGGTTGGGGTATCTGATCAGCATGGACGGGTTGGACCGAAGGGTCTGTTTCTGTGCTGTACATCTCTATGACTTTAATTATCAAAAGCAGAGCTCTAGATGTGGACTAGATATTGTTTAAAACGTTTATTTTTGTGACAAACCCATTTCAAATGTATTAATCAACAGTCTTATCACACTTAAATGTGAAAGAATATTTTATAAAACATCTTTAAAGGTTCACCCTCAACACTTGCCCAACTGACTGAATTATAGCACATTTTACATTCAGCATTATGCAGATACATGGAATATAGCTTTCATGAAACATCTCAAAACTAGCACAATTTCAGGGCAGCAGAGTGGCTGTAGGCATGAAGTGGAGCGGGCTGGAGGTCTGACTGGAGCGGGATGGCCATTGCGATGTACGCCTGACCTGAGTGGGGCAGCCAGCGGGAGAGTTATACAGCATGGAACAAATCCTTTGCTCCAACTTGTCCGCACAAACCAAACATCTCAGTCTGACCTAGTACCATTCGCCAAAATTTGGCCATATCCTTCAAAACCCTTCCTTTTCATATACCCATCCAGATGCCTTTTAAATGTTAATTGTACCAGCCTCCACCACTTCCTCTGACAGCTCATTCCATACACGCACCACCCTCTGCATGAAAAAGGTGCCTCACCGGTTCCTTTTAAATCTTTTCCCTCTAACCTTGAAGTCCTTTAGTTTTGGACTCCTCTACTCTGGGGAAAACACCTTGACCATTTACCGAGCCATGCCCCTCACCATTTTATAAAACTCCAAGGTTACCCCTCAGCCTCTGACACTCCAGGGAAAAAAGCCTGAGCCTATACAGCCTCTCCCTATAACTCAAACCTTCCAGTCCTGGCAACATCCTTGTAATCTTTTCTGCACACTCAAGTTGAACAACATCATTCTTACAGAAAGGTGACCAGACTTCTATGCAGTATTCTAAAAGTGGCCTGACAAATGTCTGTAGAGCTGCAACATAATGTCCCAACTTCTATATTCGGTGTTCTGACCAATGAGGGCAAGTGTGCTAAATGCCTTCTTCATCACCTTGTCTACCTGCGACTCCATTTTCAAGGAACTATGTAACTGCACTCCAAGGTGTTTAGTTTGACAACACTCTCCAGGGTCCTACCATTAACTATATATGTTCTGCCCTAGTTAAGTTCAGTTTGAGATGAAAGCAGTGCATCGTCAACTCCTAGTTTTAAGCACAACAACCAAAGTTCTATAGTTCCCAATTGATGGTACCTGATGATCTGAGAAGGTACTGAATTCATTACATCCTTGACAAGCAAAGACAAAGTCAAGTAAAATTTCTTCAGAAAAGAATCAAGAAATGAATCAGAAGGCTAGGGTTAAAGAGAAGAAATCAGAAGACTAGGGCTCAGAGGGGGATGTATTTTGTGAAGCAGTAGAGAAAACGTTCGAAGTTAACAATAGTTTGGAAGGCAGTTACCAAGGTCAGTAGATTCAATTAAAAAGCATCAACTTTAGAAAATGATAAAAACTTTTGTAAGGAAAGAATGTTGGAGAACAAAGAAAATAGGCAAAGAAGAATGTGGAAACTGAAAAACATTAATTCACCTTGTTATTGTATTGTAAATTTAACAATAAACAGACTGACTAGGAATGAGAGTGTTGATGTGTGAAGGAGTGCACAGAAATGTAAGAACTGCATTCTTTGTTCACAGATTAATTGTCTAATTTTTATTAAGCTTTTACTGAAATGCTTGTAAGATGGCTGCCTCCAATGAATGTGTCTCATACTAGATGTCACATCACTAGAGTAAGTCAAGAGGTACATTGGTACAAACTGCATTTCTACCCCAAACATCCCAGTTTTCAAACATAGCATAGCATGCTTTATCATGTATATTTGAATTACCCATATTATTTAATATACACATAGCTTTCTTCGTGTGATAACAGAGGGAGATATTAGGCTAGCAGCATTATTGCTAGACTATTAATCTAGAGATGAAAATGTGTTGCTGGTTAAAGCACAGCAGGTCAGGCAGTATCCAAGGAACAGGAAATTCGACGTTTTGGGCCAGAGCCCTTCATCAGGACCCCGAAAAGTCGAATTTCCTGTTCCTTGGATGCTGCCTGACCTGCTGTGCTTTAACCAGCAACACATTTTCAGCTCTGATCTCCAGCATCTGCAGACCTCACTTTTTACTATTAATCTAGAGACCCAGATAATGTTCTGGGAACCTGGGTTCAAATCTCACCAGATTTGATGGTGAGGTTTGAATTCAATAAAAATCTGAAACAAAGAGTCTCATGATGACCATGAAACTATTGACAATTGTCAGGGAAAAATCCATCTGGTTCACTCATGTCCTTTAAGGAAGCTCCTGTCCTCACCTGGTCTGGCCTACATGTGACTCCATGTCCACAGCGCTGTGGTTGACTCTAACTGCACTCTGGACAATTAGGGATGGTTAATAAATGCTGTTTTAGCCAGATATATATCCACATGCTATGAATTAATTAAAAAACATAATTATTCATGTCAGTCTTTTCATATGCCTTGCACATGTAGTCTTTAAATGGTGCTGGTCTTTTAACATTATACACGCATGGTTTTAGCTTTTATTTGCATGATGTTCTTTTCCAGGGCAATGGTGTTTTCATTATTTCTGTGGTATCCACTGTTGTTCCATTTCCGTTGTTGGATTGCTGTGGACCTCTGTCTTACAGTTGATCTAAGGACTGTGCAGTTGGTGAGCGCGCATATTGCTAATAAGCAGTTTGCAGTTTAGGAATACCTTCTCCAATTGTGCATGTGTCTGCAGATATCCTCAAAGATGACCAAGCTTCCAGATGATTTCCACTTCAACATACCATCTTATTTCCATTTCAATGTTTCTGTTGCATGACTGCATTGTTCCAGCAAGCTTCAGTGCAAGCTCAAAGCACAACATCTCATTTTCTGCTTGGGGACCCAAAATCCTTGAGGAATCAACCTGATTCCATCCTTTCATGTTTTTTTTAACCTAGCCTAGACCTAGTCCTGGTATGACATGGGTTGCTTTTAGCAGTCACCCATTCCTACATACCACATTTTATGGGTTGCATTCAGCTCATTTTCTCATGCTTGGCTCTTATTATCTCTTATTTATCTTTTCTACTATCCTGGCTTGCTATCTACAATCTTCTTGTTACCTACCGCTTTCATATCTCTCTCTGGGCTCCATCTCCACCTATCTACTCACTTCTCTCCGCCGCCACTTTGGCTTCAGCATAAATACCAGTCTTTACTAGATACCAACAGTTCTGAACAAGAGTTAATGGCCCTGAAATGTTAACCTTGCTTTCTTCCCACAAATGCTGCTGACATGCTGAGTTTCTCTAGCAATTTCTGGTTTTGTTGCAGGTATGTCTGGTTGCTCATATCCATCGTGTGTAATTGTCATCATTGGCAATCACTTACTAACAAGTATGATTGTCCACATTGGAAATTCTGTGTCACTGGTCATGGATTCTGTTGGTCATTGTGTTGTTGATGAGCCCGATCCAAGAGCTGTATCACCCTGATCACATGTTTGGCAGGTGTTTCTGGGAAGTGGAAGTGGTCCCTGGCTTGAGAAAATTAAAGAAAAAATAATGTAGAACGATAAAACAACAAAAAAATCTGGAATTAAGAATTTACTGATGACCATTGTTGGTTGTCAGAAAAATCCATCGTGGTTATACTAAAGTCCTCCAGAGAAGAACATCTGCCATTTTTACCTGGTCTGGCTTATACGAGACTCCAGATCCACAGCAATGAGCCTCTAGGCAAGTAGTGAAGGGCAATGAAGGCTGATGTCCTGTCAATGATTTTTTTTAAAATTGTCACTCCCGCCTGTTACAGTAATGAAGTAACGAAGAATACATGGGAAAAGAATATCAAAGACCAATACGGCAAAGATGACGTTAACAGAATTAGAATAAGAAAAAGCAAAGGCATTTTCGGAGCAGGAGAATGGACGTTTCGGGCAAAAGCCCTTCATCAAGAACATTCAGAGCTATTCTAGATGTAGTATAGTTGACCAACGTGCAGTATAGTTGATCATCTTAAATCCCACATTTGCCGATCATTGAATGCGTAAAACTTAAATTCAAAGCATTTATGCACCTGAGATCATTTAGTAGAATTTTGTGAAGACCACTGACGGTGCGAGGAGTTCAGCGAACTCTGTTCCTTCGCCTCTGTGTGTAAATTCCAGTTGACCATCGCCGTGTGTGTATTTGTGTATGTTTCAGTATAGTCACACCTCATCACTTCCCATCCCAACACCAGCATCCCAGTGTGAACATGTCCCCTTAGCGTTGGAAACAGTTGGCATTGTCTGGGTAAAACGCAGCGTTCGTCGCCTATTTCGTTTTTCTCCTGCCGCTAACTAGCTGTGGGTGTGGGGTTTTGTTAACTGTTATTTTGTATGATACAGAGATCATGTCTAAACACGTGACCTCTCCAGCCTTTCCCAGGGCGGGGGAGAGGAGCAAACACGTCGTTGCCTTGGTTGTCATAGTGACCACGCCACGCGACAATCGGCACTTGGGAAAGATCGCGATAAAATTAAAGGCCGCGCAAAACCTCGCGAGATTTAACGGAGGGAGTGAGGGAAGAAAAATGGCGGGTTTGTCTTGAGTACAGATTGAAGAGTTTGCGAAACTGGATAGTGGCTCTGGTGAACAGTGGCCGTTCTACTTTTTAAACCTGCTCCTATTTATTTTGCTTTGAAGCCATCTTTGGTGTCTCTTTTCTTTCCTCGCAGTGAGTCTGCCAAGTGATTCCTGTGTTCCTTCTGGCTCTCGGTGCCGTCCCCACCCCTCCAGGCCACTGTGTTTTTCTTTCCTATGTTACCGCAGCCTCCGAGCCCCGCGTTTGACTGCCCTACATGTCGTTGTGTGGTCGTCGCGGCGGAAAAGCAGCTGAGAGTGCGCCCTTTAACCTCCGAATCTCTGCGAGGTCCGCGGCAGCTCTACTGCCGCCGTCCCTTTTACTGTTTCTCTCGTCGTCATGACAGGAGAGAAAGCGGAAAGGATTTCCAACGGCCGTTCGGTGCGTAGGGATCACAGGCTATTCAAAGAGGAGGCTGGGGCTGAACAGGACGACGAGGCGGCAAGGACTAAAAACCGGGCTAAGCTCTTTACGAATCACAAATTGATCAAGAGCCCGACTTTGACCACGGAGGCGTCCACGACTAGAAATGAGGATTTCCCAGTCCACGAGTGCGTCTTTAAAGGCGATATCCGTAGATTATCGTCATCGATAAGGACACACAATATAGCTCAAAAAGATCTCCACGGTAAGTTTTTTTTTGTTACAATAATCTCGGCCTATTGAGATACCAGTTGCTCCAAGCATTGATTGCAAACTGAAGTTGAGTAAATATGCATTCTTGGATATTACGAAATCTGGTTTTTTTTACAAACGAAATTAGGCAATAATAACTATCTTTCCTCCTTTTATCATTTCCTATGCCCAGATTTCAGCTTAAATTTACGATATAAGGTTGACTAAACAGTTCTTCCTGCGTGAGAAAAATACAGAATCTGTTTAGTTACCTGGTCTTATGCTTAAATCTTTAAGAACTTTGGAGTAACGGCTGTGGTTTTTATAGTCATCGAACGTACATTTTACAATCGTGCTTACTTTTGTACAGATCCATTAACAGTACGCTGTGACACATAAGCCTGTATTGTGTTAGCAAAACTGTAAAGGAGATTTGGTTCAAGTTTTAAACACTTTTGTGTGTATTTACAAAGCAAAGAGCAACTGCGAGAATTCACAAGTGTATTTTAATCACCGAGATGACCTAGTTTTGAGTGGATATTCCTGCTGTTTTCGTTCAGATATATTGAAATATTTCATTACTGGTAAAGCTCACTCTATGAAATAATAGAATCTAACTGTTTAATATTTCAACAAAATAAAATGAGGCTATTCACTTTGACAGCTTTTCAAAAGAACTTTTCTTATTCTGAATCGAGAAACATTTACAGACTTGAAATTTAAAGGACTTGTAAAGTTGAGTTTCTGGAAGCTATGTATCAATAGTTTTTGCCATCTTTCTAGGCTGTGTTCTGCTCCATGACCTAATAAATTGAAAGTCACCTTGTTGTTCCTCTTTCTTATACTAGTTACTTTTAAAACTGTTTTCTGATTCTCAATCATTGGAAACAAAGTACGTAAGGGGAAACCATTAAAACTAGGATTTTAAACATCCCTAAATCTCTACCCCAACCTCACTTGCTGAAATGACTGCAAATTTTGTTTCTTTAGCATTTCCATAGATCTGATATCTATTTTTATTCTGGTCAATCATTTTAGTAAACTTTCTGTACACTTACTTAAAATGCCATAATGTTGCAAAGGCTGACTTTGCTAGCTGTTCATCACTGAATCAGCTATTTGCTACATGTTTACGTGCAGATGAGCTTTTGCACTGAAAATTGAGGTTATTAATGTCTAAATAAGAGTTCCTTCTATAGAAGAGCTAGTACCCTTGGGATTAGGAAAAAGAGTATTTTACTAACCAATCTGTTAGAATTGTTAACATCTTTCACAAAGAGTGGGAATCATTAATTTGATGGTAAATTAGGGTGTAGGTTTGATATGCAGACATTTCATTACCTGGCTAAGTAACATCATCAGTAGAGACCTCCAAGTGAAGCAAAGCTGTTGTCTCCTGCTTTCTATTTATGTTTGTCTTGGATGGGGTTCCTGGGGTTTGTGGTGATGTCTTTTCCAGTTCTTTTTCTGAGGGGTTGATAGATGGCATCTAGATCTATGTGCTTGTTTATGGCGTTGTGGTTGGAGTGCCAGGCCTTGAGGAATTATCTGGCAAGTCTTTGCTTGGCCTGTCCCAGGATAGATGTGTTGTCCCAGTCGAAATGGTGGTTTGTTTCATCCGTGTGTAGGGCATCATCAACAACACACACTCTCTCACAGGCATAAAGTTCACCAAGGAGGAAGAAATTGACAACAAACTCGCATTTCTGGACGTCACAGTAGAAAGAAAGGACAAAGGAGAATTACAAACCTGCATATACAGAAAACCGACAAACGCTGACCAAATACTCAACTACACCAGCAACCATCCCAACACACACAAACGAAGCTGTATCAGAACACTATTCCAACGAGCCACCACACACTACAGTACAGACGAACTTCGAAAAACGGAGGAGAACCACCTATATGACGTATTCAAGAAGAACGGATACTCAAAAGGCACAATGCGCAGATTCTTCAAGAACAAACCACGACAAGCAGACAAAACCCAGCCAGAAACACTAACCACCTTACCATATATCAAAGAAGTTTCATAAATGACAGCCAGACTACTGAGACCCCTCAGAATCCTAGTAGCACACAAGCCCACCAACACTCTCAAACAAAAACTAACAAACTGAAAAAACCCAGTACAACCCATGGACAAAATCTACGTATCTACGAAATTCCATGCAAGGACTGCCACAAACACTACATAGGACAAACCAGAAGAAAGTTAGCCACCAGGATACACTAACACCAGCTAGCCACAAAAAGACACGACCCCCTCTCCCTCATAGCCCTACATACGGATGAAACAAAACACCAATTCGACATGGGACAACACATCTATCCTGGGACAAGCTAAGCAAAGACATGCCAGAGAATTCCTCGAGGCCTGACACTCCAACCACAACGCCATAAACAAACACACAGATCTAGATACCATCTATCAACCCCTCAGAAAACAAACAGGAAAAGACATCACCACAACCGCAGGAACCCCATCCAGGACAAGCATATAAATAGAAAGCAGGAGACAACAGCTTTGCTTCACTTGGAGGTCTCCAGTGATGGTGTTACCTAGCCAGGTAATGAGACGTCTGGATAGCAAACCTACACCCTAAACCTCAACCTGAGCTACAAACCTTCACAAAGCTTGATGGTAAATAATGTGAAAGATGGGAAAAATGGAATGGAGTAGATGAACCTGTACATAAACCCAAAATTTTAACTTTGAAATCTTCAGCAATAAACCTGAAGGGTTGGGACTCCACTCTTTCAAATTAAATATGCCAACTATATTTTGCAGTATTTAAGTCTTATTGTGACAAAGAAAATTCACGTATGCATTGGTGGACAAGACCAAACTTTTTTCCCAATGTCTTTAGTGGCTATCAAGTAAATTTCCTAACTTCGCATTCCTTTAATTTCAATTTAGAGATATCTATGTAGTGAGGTTTGTGGAGGAGTAGTGAACAATTTCCATGTTTGACAGCACATTGTATGAATGCTCTTCAAGATATTCTGTGATAGTTTTGCTACTATTTCTACTACAAAATATAGTATATTTACAACACTTTGGCCAGGAGCTACTGTTTGGTACCTAGCCATTGATTGATCAAGATTTAACATTACTTCCTTGCTTTTTGTACTCTTGTGCATTCATCATTTTTTTTTTGTGTAATGTCAATTCCATGTGCTTTTAGATGCCCTTCTAAACTTGTCCTGCCAGGCTCCTCTGTTCTGAACTACTTAGTTTATCTTGTTGCTTTTCATTTTTGTTCTACCAAGATATGTATTTCAGAGCAATCCAGTTAATGGACACTCTTGCATAGTTAGGGTAAAGTTTTGGTACTTTGGTAATCACTTTGCATCACCTCCAAAATTGTTCCTAGACCTTCACCTTCTCCACACAGTGCCAGTATACCCCATCATCTTCAGATGTGCCTTTGTTTACCAACCACAAATTTTTCATTGATCGTGTGCTCATCTCTAAATGCAATTTGACCTTTAGGCCTCATTGCAATTCAACAGACTCTATCTTTTAAGCTGTCTTTATTCATTCACATGATATGTTTCTGCATGTGCCTAATTGATTTTCAGAAAAAGGTGATGAATTACTGCCTTGTATTGATGTAATTCACGTGAGGAAGAACCAACTTTTTGTTCAGATCTAAGTCCTGCAGTTCAGAACTATTGAGCTGTGATTGGTGGAGGACAATCAAAAAGTAACAGCTGGATGGATCTCTACAAATACCCTCATTCTCAGTGATTGGGGAGCCAAATATATTAGTGCAGAAAGATGAGGCGGAAGCCTTTGCAATTGTCATCTGCCACAGGTAGCCAGCGTATAACCGAGTTGTGCATCACAGATGCATGTTTGATCAGACTGAAGCATTCACAATTTTTCAATGAAAATGCTGTGTGGAGGATCCATTTCAGCCACCTCCAGAGATCTTTAGCATCTTGGATGTTTGTTTTCAGCCAATTAGATTCACTCCATGTGATCTCAAATGACTGGAGGTGCTTGGTACTGCAAAGGCTGGCAACGTTTCAACTATTCTAAGGAGTTAAGCTACAGAGTTTTGCTGTGCCTGTAGCCAAACTGTTTCGGTACATCTATAACCTGGCATCTACCTAACAATGTGGGCACATGTGCGCGCACACAAAACGTGGCCAGTCTCTGCTAGTTGAAGTCAAACCTAGTATAAAAGATGATTGTGGTTGTTGGAAGTCAATCATCTCAGCTCCAGAATATCTCTGCTGGACTTCCTTCAATGGACTCACCTAGGTGCAACCATCTTCTGTTTCATTAATATCCTCCCCTCTATCATAAGGTCATGGGAATGCTTGCTGATTTGTTCATTGCATTGCACAACTCCAATACTGAAGCAGTCCGTGTTGAAATGCTGCAAAACCTGGACAGTATCTAGGGTTGGGCCAAAAAGGTGACAAGTGACATTTGCTCCACACAAATGCCAGGAAATAGCTCTCGCTCCGAGAGAATCTATTGCCATCACTGAAATGCCCATCATCCACACCCTGGTGTTTACCATTGATTCGAAAATGAACTGGACTAGAAAGCCTGTCCACCATGTAAAAGTCAGGAGTGTAACAAAATGCTACCCACTTGTAGGTTTGAGTGCTCTTCCAACAACATGCAAGAAGCTAGACGTTTTCAAGGACAAAGCAGTTTGCTTGATTTGCACAATATCTACAAACATCCGCTCCCTCCAATACTACTCCACAACCATGTAGATGATGATGATCAACAAGATGCTTAGCAGAAATTCACCAAGGCCCCTCGGGCCACACTTTCCAAACCCATGGCGCTACCATTTAAGGAGGCGGTAAATTGGCATATACAAACACCTCCACCTGCAAATTGCTGTCTATTTACCTATCTATGCTTGATGATTTTATAAATCTCTAAAGTCACTCTCCGCCTCTGACACTCAAAGGAAAACAGCCCCAGCCTCTGTTCGTATTTAGTTGTGGGAGTTGGAGGTTGCTGGCTGGCTAGCATTTTATTGTTCGTCCTTAGTTGCCCTTGAGGTGGTGGTGAGCTGCCGCCTTCAATTGCTGAGTCTGCCTGCTAATGTATGTTGTATGTAGAACCTAGACACTTAAATTCTGATGAGCAATTCAAGCTGCATCTTATTTCAATATTTTTCAATGATAGCTAAATGCTTGATTGGTTGAGAGATAATGATTTGGAGATGCCAGTGTTAGACTAGGGTGTACAAAGTTTAAAAATCACACAACACCAGGTTCTAGTCCAATAGATTTAATTGGAAGCACATTAGCTTTTGGAGCGTTGCTCCTTCATCAGGTGGTAATGGAGGGCTCAATCCTAACCGAATTTATAGCAAAAATTTACAGTGTGATGTAACTGAAATTATACATTGAAAAATTGATTGTCTGTTAAGCCTTTCATCTGTTAGAATACTGTGATAGTTTTACTTCTTTCATGTGTAAATCACAAAACTTTTTAAAACATTGCATTCTCAGGTTAGCTGTTAACAATGATGATAGCTAGACACTATGTTGAATGAATGTGTTGGCCCCCTGTGTTCTATCTATGCCATGATGTTTAGATTGATTTTAATCTAAAAAGTGAGATAATGGAGTTCTACGTGAATGTATGCATTTTTTGAGCAAAGTACAATGTAACCCTGAAAGTACAAATTCACCCTACAAAATAGGTGTGCATGTGGGTCTTTGGGTTGAGGGTTGTGAGTGTCTTAAGTCTGTGAGGGTGTGTGTGTGTGCGTGCGCATCTTTCTCGGGTATTTGGAATCCTTGTCTTGAATTTATTTCCATCTATTTTTGCCCAAAATACACTTTTCTAATAGTAGAACAAGTTGTCAACTTCTGGACTAGATCCCTCCTAATTGTTAAATCTAGTCCAGTCTTATTGAGCTTTAAAGTTTTAAAACAACTATTTTGAAATCCTGTGTAGAGATTCTTCCTTTTTCTTTTAAGTGTTTACTGATAATCCTACTGCAAAATTTTATGCAATTTATTTTAATGCTCACTTTTCTTTCTCTAGAAGAGAGAGGAATTGGAGGGGTGATTGAAAGCTCAGTTACAAATATTGCTTTGAGCTTTCCTCAATAAGAAGGAGCTGTGAAAGAATTGTACAACAGAAAAGAGGTTCATGAAAGCTGCCCTTAGGATAGAAGAAAAGTAGATTGTCCCAAGGGGCAGAATTTTACAAAAAACTTATTGAAAGGTGTGTTACGTTAAGCCCATGAAGGGATTTGAAATCCATTGTAAAAACTATTTTGGTGGCCTGCAGGGATAGAAATAATGGATGTATCCAAGAAACTCCAATTTAACCAAAATACAGTTTGAAGCTTTTATGAAGTGGAGGAAATGCAAAGAGAAAGTTTTGAATAGTTGAGCCTGGAGGTAACAAATGCAGTGGTGTTTGTGCAAAGAGTGGAGATTAAAATTATGATCATGCTAATACATCGAATTTAGAAGTACACCCCGGATCATAGAAGAACCTTACATTGTACATAATTTCTCTTCTTGTTCAACATTTAACTTCAGGCTAAGCATTTGTGGTGAGCACTTGAATATATAGCTTCAGTTGTCTTCATGTTTAAGTTGAAGAAAGTTAATCCTTTTTGAGTTAGCTCTGCTGCTTGATAATAGCATGCTTTATCTGATTGTATTGACTTCATTTCCTGTCTCTCCCGTCCCATAATCCTTGATTTCCTTGTCTGAATAATCTATCTAGCTCAGGCTTAAAAGTTAAGAGTCAGCGTCCCCAGTTTTCTGGGGAAGAGAATTTTGCTGACTAATTAGCTTTTTTTTAAAACAGAAGTCTTTTTTTTCATCTGAAGAGAGTCCTCTCATTCTTGCACTTCATTCCTATAACTGATCCTTCCCAGAAGAGTCCTGTGATCTGCTTAATCAAGCAACATTAGGATCATGGAAATCTCTCATTCTCAACTCCTGTGCTTAGATGATTTGAGTTGGGAACCATGTGTTCTGTGTCAAAGTTTGCAGATGACACTAAGATGAGTAGTAGAGCCAGGTTTGCAGAGGGATATAGGTAGTTTTGAGAGTGGACGAAGTTCTGGTAGATAGAGTACTATTTGATAAATGTGAAGTCATTTGTTTTGGGAGGAATAGCAGTAAGAAGGACTATTATTTCAATGGTTTTAAAAAAGTTGCAGTATGTTGCTGTGCAGAGACACCTGGATGTCCTTGTCCATGAATCACTGCAGAAAGTTAGTTTGCAGATGCAGAAGGTAATTAGGCCAACAAAATTTTGTTCTTCATTGCTAGAGGGATTGAGTTTAAAAGCAGGAAGGTTACATTATAGCTGTATAGGGTGCTAATGAGGCTACACTTGGAGTACTGCATCTCCTTACTTGAAAAGATGTATTGGTACTGAAGGGGATGCAGAGGAGATTCACTAGGTTGAGGGGGTTGGCATATGAGGAGAGACTGAGTAGACTGGGATTATATTTATTGGAATTTAGAATGAGTTGGGATCTCCAAAGAAATCCAATTATGAAGGGAATAGATAAGATAGAAATAGAGAGGTTGTTTCCACTGGCAAGTGAAACTAGAACAAGAGGGCAGAGCCTCAATTGGAGGTTTGGGGGGCGGCGAAGACTTGGGTTATGAATCTGTGAAATTCCATGCCCAGTGAAATGGTTAAGGATTCCTTGTTAAATGGAGTCTTTGAACAGTAAAGGAATTTAAGGTTATGGTGTGAGGGTGGCTAAGTGGAACTGAGGCCATCAAAAGATTATTGAATGGTGGAGTAGGCTCGAAAGGCCAGATGGCCTACTCCTGCTCCTGGTTCTTATGTTCGCTGTTCTAATTTTAAGGTAAGTTATCATCCCAAGAATGAGTTAAGTGCATAACCTTTCAAGTGCTTGCAGCAAAATTAAATGTCCTTTGATTTTTCAAATAAGGAGACCAAACTCTGCATAATACTTGTGTTGTGGTCTCACCAAGGCCATAAGCAGCTGCAGTAAAATACATGACTTGTATTCCATTTCCCTTGAAATATGTAACAGTTTATTTGCCTCACTAATCACTTTACCTGCCTACTACGCTTTATGACTGGTAGCAAGACACACCCAGATCCCTTGTGTTTATGGAGGTTTTATTCTTCTGTTTTAGTGTATTACTGCTGAAGTGGATAAGTTCACATTTTTCCCACACCAGATTGCTCTGCTAATTTTTGCCATCTTACTTAATCTATAATCCTTAGTTTTCTACCGATTTTTGGTATAAAGAGGAGCTTGAAAAAAATAAGTTTGTCAGCAAATTTAGTTACCATATTTTTGATCCCTTCATCCAAATAGTTGGTAGTATCTTTTTAATAGTAGCAGGAGTAGGATATTTGGCCTGTTGAGCAGACTAAGATCATGGCTGATCTATCTATCCTTCTCGCTCCTCCTACCTGCATTGTCCCCAAAACTACATGTCTCAAATATATTTAATGAAGCTGCCTCTACTGCTTCCTTGTACAGAGAATTCCAAAGATACACTACGCTCTGGGGGCAAAAAACAGTTCCTCCTCCTCAGTCCTAAATCTATTCTCTTTCTCCCACCCACTCCACCCCATCCCCCACTAATCTTGAGCCCATATCCCCAAGTCCTAGTCTCACCCAAAAGTAGAAACAATTTGCTCACCTCTATATCCCTTAATTTTGTTTCTATCTAGTACTCTCCCCATTCTTTTAAATTCTAGCACGTCCAGTCCCAGGTGACTCAACTTCTCCTTGTAGGGTAACCCCTCATCTCTGGAATCTCTCATGAGGACAGGGAGGGCTAGCTATTTGGGCACAGAACCGGCTTGAAGGTAAAAGACAGACCGTGATGGTGGAATGTTGCCTTTCAGACTGGAGGCCTGTGACCAGGGTTGGTAGAGTAGCTCCATTGCTACTCTTCCATGTATAAATAATTTGGATGCGAGCATAAGAGGTACAGTTAGTAAGTTTGTAGATGACACCAAAATTGGAGGCGTAGTGGATAGCGAAGAAGGAACCTTGGATTACCACGGGATCTTGATTAGATGGGCCAGTGGGCTGAGGAGTGACAGATGGAGTTTAATTCACATAAATGGGAGGTGCTACATTTTGGAAAAGCAAATCAGGACAGGACTTGTCCATCTTCATGTTAAAGTCCTAGGGAGTGTTGTTGATCAAAGAGACCTTGGAGTGCAGGTTCATAGTTCCTTGAAAGTAGAGTCGCAGGTAGCTAGGATAGTGAAGAAGGAATTTAGTATGCTTTTCTTTGTTGGTCAGAGCTTGTTACAGGAGCTTTGGAGGTCATGTTGCGGCTGTACAGGATGTTGGTTCGGCCATTTTTAGAGTATTGTTTGCAAATCTGGTCTCTTTTTTTCTATCAGGAGGATGTTGTAAAATTTGCAAATCTTTCTGAACCCTTTCAAGAATATTTCCAGGGTTGGAGGACTTGAGCTATTGAGAGAGGCTGAATAGGCTGAGGTGATCTTTTATAGAGGTTTATAAAATCATAAGGGGCATGGATAGGGTACATAGGCAAGGTTTTTTCCCCAGGTTTTGGGAGGGGGGGCTGCGTTCAGTTTAGTTTCCAATTCCTTTATTGGAGGAGCAAGTTACTGCAGATGCTGGAATCTGTACTGAAAACAACAAAAATGCTGAAGATCAGAGTCAAGTCGCATCCTTAGAGTGTAAGCAAGCTAACTGTCTCTAGATGACTCTTCACAGCACTTAGCAGTTTACACTTTACACTTCTGTGGATCATCTAGACTCTAAGCATTAGCTTTGTTTCTTCCTAGTTGCTGCCTGACTCAGTGTTCTCCCATATTGGTTATTTACCTTTATTGGAATTTAGGATGACATTGAGTAAAATTAAGAAATGAGCTTTGCTTATCCAAAGGGGTGTGCATTGTAAGCTTTGAATTATTTTTAAAAACTAATCAAATTGAGGTGTTGCAACCGTGCGCTCTTGTTTTAAGACCTAGTTGTGGAAGGCCTAAAATGTACTGGCGGGCATTACATGCTCACACTCCATCAATATTGAGACTCAGGATGGATTTAATCCCATTCACAACTTCCCGCCTCAGGTGACTGTGCAAACTCCACACATTCTCCCCGTGTCTGCGTAGCTTTCCTCCGGGTGCTCCGGTTTCCTTCCACAGTCCAAAGATGTGCGGGTCAGGTGAATTGGCCATGCTAAACTGCCCGTAGTGTTAGGTAAGGAGTAAATGTAGGGGTATGGGTGGGTTGCGCTTCGGCGGATCGGTGTGGACTTGTTGGGCCGAAAGGCCTGTTTCCACACTGTAAGTAATCTAATCTAATCTAAACTCTTATCAATTTCTTTCTGTTACCAAAAAACTGTGCCCAAGGAGGTCCTCTAAATTGCCTGCCTTCCTGTGCACCAGTTGGCCAGAAATTAGGGCCGTGGATGTGAATTACAACAAATTTGGCTATTTCGTAAAGTAGTTAATTGCCCTTATCCCATGAATGAATTTAGAGTCAACCACATTGCTGTGGGTCTAAGACGCATGTATGCCAGACTAAAGGACACGAAAGAATAGATATATTTTTCTGATCATCGACAGTGATCATTGTCAGACTTTCAATTCTCTAGATTTTGAGTTTAAATCCCACCATCTTCTATGGCAGGATTTGAATCCAGGTCCTCGGAACCATTATTTGGGTCTCTGGATTAATCGTCCACTAATATCACAAGGCTATTGCCTCCCCTTGTTTTCTTACCTCCCCAGAATAGCACTCCCAATTCTACTCCTTTTTAATCTATCAAAATTCCTTCCATTAAAATATTCTGGGTATCGCTGTTCCAGTAGAAATAGTTTCAATGTCTGTATTGTTTGAATCCAGTGTAGCTGAGAGGTTAGCACTGCTGCACCACAGCGCTAAGGACCTGGTTTCAATTCCAGCCTTGGGCGACTATCTGTGTGGAATTTGTATATTCTCCCGGTGTCTGAGAGAGTTTCTTCCGGGTGCTTTGGTTTCCTCCCACAATTCAAAGATATACAGGTTAAGTGAATCAGCCATGCTAAATTGCCTGTAGTGTTCCAGGATCATGAACCATGACTCAAAGCTACAGTTTCCATAATTATCTTGAGTTCCTATTATTTACATCGCTGGTCAAAAAGCAATGGAAGATAATAAAAAATAAGTTCAGATCACCACAAGTTTCCTCTCTTGCTTCAGTCTGAGTCCTTGCATTCCAGTTCACTCCTTAACTTTTTTGTTCCCCTTAATCTTTGTTTCACAAATTGTTTTATTAGAAATCTGGCAAGGTGTTTTTCTCCAACACTTCAATTTTTAAATTATACTTATGACTTTCTTACACTTTCATACAGTATCAGCTTTGTCATTTCATGTAATAAACTATAATATCTTGCTTGGTCTTAAACACCCTTTTTTTAAAAAATCATTTTCATTGTTCCCCACTATATTATAGCTATGTGCTTTGGTTTGGCACAGGAACCTAAACATTAATTGAATATTACTAGGGCAAAATTTACCTGCAGGTCTTGATAGACAATGTGGTTCAGAAATCTAAAACATTAGGATAGATAAATACAATTAAGCTCCTGTTCTTCTGTATTAAGCCTTTTTTAAATGGAAAAGTATGAAAATAAATTTGGAGTGGTTCTGGCCTAATTAGCCATTTTGATTTTGTAAACTTATGCATGCAAAATAACTAACACATTATTGACATCTGATTATGAATACTTTTGTTTTCTAGGAAACACACCGTTGCACCTTGCTGTGATGCTAGGGCACAAAGGTGAGTTTTTATTTTCCCTGGTACCTTTTTTAAATATTCCATTAAGTACACTCTGCTCTAGTTGATCACGTAATTATTAAAGAGTATTTCTGAGCAAGGTAGATTCACGCAAATCTAAAATGCTGTCAGATGTATAGTTGTGTTGATTTGCATATTGAAAGATCTTTTTAAATCTAAAAACTTAGAATCGAAGTATCTGTAGACCGATGTTTCTTGAAGGATTGAGCCAAAGTAGTTAAAATCTAAATTGAATTTAGTTTTCATTTATTTCTCCTTAGAGAATTAATGTATTTAGGTTTTTGATTTGATATAGAAGTGTAATGACTATTTAGTGGATTATGATTTTTATCTGATTTCCTTCACATAAAATTGGTTGCTGTATTACTGTGTACAGAAACTTGCTGTATAATAACAAGACTTTTTTTTTGGTTCATAAAAAGATTGTATAGATTATTACAACTTGGCCAGGCAGTGAACAATTGGGCTGGAATCCAATTGGAATGCATTTTATTTAGAAACTTTTTTTTTTATTTGGAGAGAGACAGAGACACTTTGTATCTGCATCTTCAATTCAGAACGCACTGTTTCAGCTAAAGTACTTTTTAATAAAAAGTAAAGTGAACATGTTATGGCATACTTCTCTGGACAGGTGGGACTTGAACCCAAACCCTCTGGATCTACCACACGATCCTTGAGCCTCGTGAGTACAGAATATCCCCCAATGGATAAACACTAACTTGGAGTCTTACAGTATGACTACAGAACCTTCTGTCCAACTCGTCCATGCTGACCAAATATCCCAACCTAATTTAGTCCCACCTGCCAGCACCTGGCCCATATCCCTCCAAATGCTTCCTATTCATGTACCCATCCAGATGTCTTTTAAGTGTTGTAATTGTACAAGCATTCACCACTTCGTCTGGCAGCCCATTCCATGGACGCACCACCCTGTGTTTAAACGTTGCCCCTTAGGTCCCTTTTTATATCTTTTCCCTTTCACCTTAAACCTGTGTCATCTAGTCCTGGACTCCCTCCACCCCAGGAAAAAGACTTTTGTCTATTTATCCTGTCCATGCACCTCATTATTTTATAAACCTCTAAGGCCTGCACCCCAGCCTCAGAAAACGGCCCCAACCTATTCTTGAATACAATTAAATAGCTGATTAATATGTTGTAATATTGTAATTATGAAACTAATTGTTCACATTGCTACTGTAGAAAACTAAGTAAATTTCTTCTGGCAGTGCTCTGTCAAAATGCATTGTTTTGGGTTCAGTGTACAGTGCATTATTGTATTTTGCACAAAAGTGTTGCTTAAATCTAAATTTAACTGACTTTTGCGAATATTCTTTGGTATTGTTCACAGATGGAAAAAATAATTTTGAATTAGTGTGTACTTGTATAAAAGTCAGTGGCTCCATTTTTGCATGTGTAATGATTTTTGAAGGGCTTAATTTTGAGTAAAATGTGTTCCATCTTAACTTAGAGTAAAATGCAAAACTTTCCTTAAGGGAACAAAAGGAACAAGAGCTATGTCATTTGATATTCCTAGTCTTTGAACTAGCATATGCAAGGACCTGATTGAAATGACCTGCGCATCCCAACTCCTCTCCACTCCTGTCACCTCCCACTTAATGACAAACAGCAGAAGCAGCAGGTAGTAGTCCGAATTAAACTATCATACAACCAACTAATCAGATCTAGACCTTGCAGTCTTAGCACATCCAGCTGTGAATGGTGATGGATGACTGAATAACTAAGTGAAAGAGATGACTACACCTAATATTCCCTTCCTCAACAATGGGAAAGAGAGAATCTTTGTACAGATGAGGATCAAGTATTTGCAGTAATTTCTTTGCCAAAATTGTTTTTTCCATAGCCCATCCAGGCTGCTGTCTCCTGAGGTTCCCAGTATAATGGATGCCACTCTTCAGCCAATTTAAATCACTCCATGATATGGCGGAATACTTGAAAACACTGGATACTGCGCAGGCTGTCCTGACAACATTTTTAGCAGTAGAATTGTTGCTATTTTGGCAATAGCAAAAGAAAAGACCCTTTAGGCTCAATGACTGTATCCCAAAATACGCCATACCAATTCAATGCAGGAAAGTGGAACTAAAAACTTGTGCTGCATAACTGCTAAGCCCATAGTCCTACTTTTCTACTGCTGCTATAGTGCAGACTTGTATACCCAGCAATGTGGAAAATCCTTCAGGACAACAGTCTTTACTTGGTTCATTAATGAACTGATGCAGTCACGTTTGTTTAACTTAGCACAACATTCAAAGCCATTTGTAATGTAAAGTTTTCTTCAGGCATCGAGCCAGCAAGCAGACTCTAGACAGCAAAGAAGCTCTACAAGGTTTCTGCGTGGTGCAGCTGTTATTTATGTATTGATCCAAGTCTGGTTGGTCTCAAGTCTTGCTGCATACAATCACGCTGTATTAGATAAGCCATTTGACTGAGGCTCAGCCTTGTTTTGGAGTTCTGCTGTGGGCTGACCTAGGATCCCTCTTCAAGATATGCCCTATATGGGGCTGTATGATTGCCTTCACTCAAGTGGTGTTCCTGAAGCTCTGTCATACAGGTGATAGTATCCACTTCCGTTGGGGTGCCCTGTATCTCCACGCTCCACTTATTGCATATTCTCATGAGCAGGCCAGTTGCCATGTCTGTTTGAAGTTCAGTTTGGCTTCACCTAGTCGCTGCTTGTGAATGGTTGTCATTAATCCCATATACCAAGTGGTTGATGAGCATGTCATTCAGGGTTAAACCAAAATCACATTCCACTCCCAAAAATCCCAATTATGGGTTCTCCTTGTTCTTGAAAAGTCAAATAAAGCAGATGGCATGTCAGAATTAGGTGGTTTTGGGGTGGCAATATTCCTTCACTAAATCTGTCAAGTCTTGAAAGGTATCAGTATCTGCCTCTGGGAAAGTTAGGCTCCTAGTAACCAAAAAAAAATGCTGAGTGTCCGCAAGCAGTCAGAAGGATGACTCATTGCATTTCATTTGCCCAAGAAGCAAATAACACATTCCTTCCCCATACTGGCCCAGTCTTCAGAATCAAATGAGTCAGAGGGAGTTGATGGCCTAATGATATTGCCACTAGCCTGCTAATTCAGATACCCAGGTAATGTTCTGGTGACCTGGATTCAAATCCCACTGTGGCAGAATGTCATTTTAGTAAGAAGAAAATCTAGAATTAAGGGCCTTGTGATGACCATGAAATCATTGTTGATTGTCCCAAAAAACCCATCTAGTTCACTACTTTTTGGGAAGAAACTGTCATTCTTATCAGGTCAGGTGTCGCGTAAGCCAGACGAACACCAATGTGATTGACTGTTTCTGGGCAGTTAGGGACAGGCAATAAATGATGGCCCAGCCAGTGATTCACTCATGGAATGAGGGTATGAAAACAAAATACTTCTCAAATGAAGGTATTATGCTAAAAATGCTCACCCGACTCCAATGCAACCATTGCAAGCAGATTTTCTTCAAGCCCATAACTAGAACCACTGAAATAACTTGAGGCCAGTGTCCCATCACCAAGTCACCCTTTATTTATATGTGCAGAGTACGTCGGCTCTGATCAGTCAGCTCAGAACCATCTCTAGAATCAGGAGTCTCTCTAAATCTCCTGTTTGTATCAGTCAGCCAGGGCTCCGATTTGGCCCAGGTTAATAACACCAATCAAGGATCTCCTGGTCAATGAGATTCACCTGGCAATTGTTCCAATCAATGCATCTCCAGCTCATTTGCTTTGTTTAAAAATCACTGTCTTTGCATTCTTGATCCTTCTATGGGGAGCATGAACAGTTTCAGCCCCTGTGTGCTAGGCTGCCCCATTGTGATTGTGAAAATGTCTATCAGTTCTCCTCTTAGTTGTATTTTGTCAAGTAGAACTCTGAGCAGCTTGAGCCAAATTCTGTCCTTCAGCAATGAGACAAAAAAAAGGTGCAGTTATGCTAATTGGTAATCTATGGACTACACCAAAGGAGGGATGTAGAGAAACTTTGCAAGGAAATTGGGGATGCCAACAATTTAGTGGTCATAATGGGTGACTTTAATTAACTAAATATAGACTACAAATATTTAGCCTAAGGGGTCATGGGCCATTCAGTCCCTTGAGCCCGTTCTGCCATTCCCTGAGAGCATGGGTGATCTGTGGCCTAACTCAACTTACCCACATTTAGCCCATATCCCTCTAATGTCTTCGATAAATATTTGTTAAACAATCTCTGATGTTTAACACTTAACTGATTTAGTGTCAACTGTTGTTTTTGGAAGAGTTCAAATATCTGTTGCCCTTGGTGTGCTTCCTAACATCACTCCTGAATGATCTGGCTGTGACTTTTAGGCAACGCCCCTTTTGTTTTAGAGTTTCCAACCAGTGAAAGTCATCTTTTGATCCACCCTGTTTTTTTCCTGTTAATATCTTAATGGCTTTGGTCAGATCACTCCAGCTTCAGAATTCTAGAGAAAATAGGCCTAATTTGAACAATCTCTGTTCCAACCCAACTCCTGAAGCCCATGTATCATTATGTAGACCTATACTGTGCTCCCTTCAACACCAGCATATCCTTCCGAAGGTGTGGTGCCCAGATCTACCCTTGGTATATAATGTGGGTCTAACCAAGGTTTTGTAAAACTACAGCATAGTCTTTGTGTCCTTGTATATAAAATCTAGCATAGACAAGCAAAGCGTAGAACATTATAGCGCAGTATAGGCACTTTGACCCACGATGTTGCACTGACCTGTGAAACCAATCTGAAGTATATGTAACCTATGCTATTATACATTTTATCCATATATTTATCCAATGACCATTTAAATTACCTTAAAGTCGTCGAGTCTACGACTGTCGCAGGAATGGCATTCCATGTTCTTACTACGTTCTGAGGAAAGAAACTACCTCTGGCATCTGTCCTATATCCTGGATGTAGGTTTACTTGCTGAGCTGGAAGTTCATTTTCAAATATTTCGTCACCGTACTAGGAATATCCACCAACCTCCAGATGAAATGCTGGTGGTATGGCCACTTTCTATTTGTGTTTAAGTTTCCTTGGATTGGTGATGTCACTTCCTGTTCTCTTTTTCTCCGGGGGTGGTAAATGGGATCCAAGTCAACATGTTTGTTGCTAGAGTTCCTGTTGGAATGCAATGCTTTCAGAATTCTCGCGCATGTCTCTTGTTTAGCTTGTCCTGGAATGGATATGTTGTCGCAGTCAGTGGTGTCCTTTCTCATCTATATGTAAGGATACTAGTGAGAGTGGGTCATGTTTTTTTGTGGCCAGTTGATGTTCATGTATCCTGGTGGTGAGTTTTCTGCATGTTTGTCCAATGTAGTGTTTGTTACAGTTCTTGCAAGGTTTTTTTTGTAAATGACATTTTTGTTTGTCTATATTAGGGTCTTCGAAGTTCATTAGCTGCTGTCCTATATCTGTGACCCCTCAATTTAAAGCTTTGTTGCCTTGTGCTACCCATCACCATCTGATGAAAAACGCTCTCACTGTCCACCCCATCTAACCCTCTGATTATCATATCAGCCTTATTTTTTCAGTTGGTTCTTGGCATTTTAAAGATCTGTGCTCCTGAAATCTCTCGTTTCTTTGGATATGTACCGTATTTTAACTTCATACCATTTAAAAGTATCCTAATCAAGCATCTTTTTTTTAAACTCCAGTGGCTAACCTCACAGTTGCACTGAAATCCATCTGTCACAGTTTTGCCTGGTCATCTAGGCTATCAATATTTTTGTAATTTTGTTATCATCTACAATGCTGCCTAACTTTGTCATGAGCAAATTTGGATGTTCCTTTCTGCCATTATCCAAGTAGTTAATAATGTGAATAATTGAGGCCCTAACACATTCTTGTGGGGCATCACTGGTCACATCGTCCTGCTAAATTGAGTACCTACCCATCATCCCAATTTTCTGTTGCTTGTCACTCGACCAATTTCCCAACAATGTTAGCAATTTATCCTTCATTCCATGATATTGTCAGGCATGACTTACCTGTCATGAATCCATGCTGACTTTCCTTGATTTAACTGATAATTTTGAGGTGCTTAGTTACTCTATCCTTGATTTACAGACTTCAACAATTTACCTTCAACAGATCTGTAATTTTGCCCTTCAAAAAGAATGATGTACAAATTTCCAATCCAGAGGGACGACTCCTGAATCTAGGGAGCTCTGTAGATGCCCTAACTATAATCATTCAATTTGCTTCCCAACTTTCTTTAGTATCCTTGGATGAAAACCAAAACCTGTGGATTTGTAACTTTATTGTTCCATTAATTTCTTCATTATCGATATTTAACTGTTAATTTTATTTCATAAGTCACCAATCCACTATTAATTTCCCTGGAAATTCCAGCAAGTGTTTTTTTTTAGACTTACAGTGTGGAAACAGGCCCTTCAGCCCAACAAGTCCACACCGACCCGCCGAAGCGCAACCCACCCATACCCTTACATTTTACCCCTTACCTAACACTACGGGCAATTTAGCTTGGCCAATTCACCTGACCCGCACATCTTTGGACTGTGGGAGGAAACCGGAGCACCCGGAGGAAACCCACGCAGACACGGGGAGAACGTGCAAACTCCACACAGTCAGTCGCCTGAGTCGGGAATTGAACCCGGGTCTACAGGCGCTGTGAGGCAGCAGTGCTAACCACTGTGCCACCGTGCCGCCCTTCCTTCTTTCTGTTCTGCTGTAAATAGAGGTAAACTAATTATTCAACATGTCTGCCATTTTCCCACTGTCATTGACAGTATTCCTACTTTCAGCCTTTAGTAGGCCTACATTACTCTTGGCCACCTACTTTCCTTTTTATGTAACTATAACATTTTCTTTTTATTGATTTTTGTTCCAGGCAAACTTCCTTTCATAATCCCTTTTAGTAGTTCTCAAACTGCTGCAAGGATGGTGCAGGAGAGGGAGTTTCAGGTACTTGGATAATTGGGGCTTATTCTGGGGAAGGTGGGACCTATACAACAGGACGGTCTTCCCTTGAACCAGAAAGGTACTAATATCCTAGATGGGAAATTTGGCTGGGTTTAAACTAGCTCAGCAGGGGGATGGGAACCTGAGGTATAGTTGCTGTGCACAGGAGGATGAGTGTAGGGAGGACAGGGACAAGGTTTGATGGTCACAGGAACATGCTGGCAGACAGCAAGCTGGTTTGAAGTGTATCTACTTCAATGCCAGAAGTATCCAAAATAACGTAGGTGAGCTTGCAGCATGGATAGGTACCTGGGACTTCGATGTTGTGGCCATTTCAGAGACATGGGTAGAGCAGGGTGAGGAATGGATGTTGCAGGTTCCAGGGTTTATATCTTTCACTAAGAACAGGCAAGGCAGTAAAAAAGGGGGAGGTGTGGCCTTGAGTCATCGATAATGTAATGGTGGCTGAAAGAACTTTTGACAAGGACTCGTCTACTGAGGTAGTGTGGGCTGAGGTTAGAAACAGGAGACAAGAGGTCACACTGCTGGGAGTCTTTTGTAGTTCACCGCAATCTTCCACGGAGGTGGAAAGAACAGGATGGTAGTTATGGGGAACTTTAACTTCCCCAACATTGACTGGAAATGCTATAACACTAGTACATCGGATGGATCGTTTTTTTTTTGTCCAATGTTTACAGGAGGGTTTCCTGACACAGTATGTCAAAGGGCCAACAAGAGGGGAGGCCACATTGGATTTGGTGCTTGGTAATGAACAGCAGGAGGAGGCTTATGTGTTGTTGAGGCAAGATGGTTCAGCTAAGGCGATGGAGAGTTACCCATCAGCTAGGAAGGATTTCGAGAGAGTTAAGAAGCATAAAGAGAGGTCAAGGGCAGTCTTTAGCAAATAGAATAAAGGAGAACTGTAATACTTTCTATAAGTATGTGAGTAATGAAAGGATAACTAGGGTATGTCAAAGACAAGTAGGAAGTTGTGTGGGCTCTGTGGAGATGGGAGAGGTACTAAACGAACATTTCTCATTTTCTCACTCAAAAAGGAGAAGAATGAGTTGTGAAATATTAGACTAGAAATGACAGACGTCGGTTATGAACAAGTGTTATCAATTCTGAGGAGTGAAAGTAGATGCGTCTCCTGGGTTGGATGGAATTTATCAGAGGATTCTCTGGAAAGTTAGGGAGGAGATAGCAGTGATGATCCAGGTAATTATAGACCAGTGAGTCTTACGCACGTTGTCGGAAAGATTTTGGAAAGGATTAGAAGAGAGAGGATTTATAATCATCTAGCAAGCAACAATTTGATTGGAAATAGTCAACATAGTTTTGTCAAGGGCGGGTCGTGTCTCTCAAACCTCATTGAGATTTTTGAGAAAGTGACCATGAATGTAGATGAGGGTAGGGCAGTTGACGTGGACTTCAGTAAAGCTTTCTATAAGTATGAGTGTAATGAAAAGGTAAGGATAAATACATGGACTTCAGTAAAGCCTTTGATAAGGTTCCATATGGTAGGCTGTTGGAGAAAATGCAGAGGCATGGGATTGAGGGTGATTTAGCAGTTTGGATTAGAAACTGGCTTTCTGAAAGATGTCAGCGAGTGGTGGATGATGGAAAATATTCAGCCTGGAGACCGTTTACCAGTGGTGTATCACAAGGGTCTGTTTTGGGTCCACTGCTGTTTGTCATTTTTATAAGTGACTTAGACGCTGTCATGGATGGATGGATTGGTAAATTTGCAGACAACACTGAAGTCAGTGAAGTAGTGGACAGGGTGGAAGAATGCATATTGCAAGGAGACTTGGATAAACTGCAGAATTGGGCTGAGAGGTGGCAAATGGAGTTCAATGCAGCTAAATGTAAGATGATGTACTTTGGGAAGAATAACAGGAAGGCAGAATACTGAGTCAATGGAAAAATTCTTGGTAGTGTGGATGTGCAGAGGGATCTTGGAGTCCATGGTACCTAGATCCCTGAAAGTTGCCACCCAGGTTGATTGTGCTGTAAAGAAGGCATACGGTATGTTAGATTTCATTGGTATAGGGATTCCGTTCCGGAGCTGCAGTATCATGCTGCAACTGTACAAAACGCTAGTGTGGCCACGCTTGGAATGTTGTGTACAGTTCTGGTTGCCATATTTTGGGAAGGATGTGGAAGCATTGGAAAAAGTGCAGATGAGATCTACCAGGATGTTGCCTGGTCTGGAGGCAAGGTCTTATGAGGAAAGGCTGAGAGACTTGGGTCTGTTCTCATTGGAAAGAAGAAATCCAAGAGGGGATTTGATAGAGACATACAAGATGATCAGAAGATTAGATAGGGTAGACAGTGGAAGTCTTTTGCCTAGGATGATGACGTCAGATTGTATGGGGGGGGGCATAACTACAAATTGAGAGGTGATAGATTTAAGACAGATGTCAGAAGCAGGTTATTTACTCGGTGGTAAGGGAGTGGAATGCACTGCCTGCCAATGTAATTAACTCAGCCACGGTAGGGAAATTTAAACAATCCTTGGATAAGCGCATGGAGGATGATGGGATAGTGTAGGGGAACGAGCTGAGAATAGTTCACAGGTCAGTGCAACATAGAGGGCTGAAGGGCCTATTCTGCACTGTATAGTTCTATGTTCTCTGCTAGTTTGTTTTTATTGTTTTTGGTTTGGCAGGATGTGCTGCTTTTTTTTCATTTTGTGCAACTTTTCTTTAGTTTTGTGCTGTCCTTGTCTCTTCAGTTGTATATGGCGGTTTTTTTTGGTGATGTGTAGTCTTTCCCTATCTGGGTTATAAGCTGGCTCAGCATTGCATTAGTGTTTGTTTAAAATGTCTATCAGGTCATCCTTCAATCTCCATTCAAGTGCAAACCAATAGTTTTCCACTCTATCCTCCTAGCTAATAACTTCCTAATGAGCAATGTCATTCTAAGCCTTTTCTGTACCCTCTTCAAAGCCTCTGCATCCTTCTGATCATGTGACCAAAACTGTATGCAGTATTCTAAATGTGGTCTGATTAAAGTTCTATACAGCTATATCATGATTTCAGAATTTTATTTACTATGGCCTGACTGATGAAGCCAAGCATGCAGTGTATCATCTTGACTACCTTATCCACTTGCATTGCCACTTTCTGGAAACTGTGAACCTATATCCTGAGTTCCTTTGTGTCAGTGTTTCTAAGAGTTCTGCCATTTATTAAATATTTCCAGTCAAAAAAAATCCTTCTACTGTCTTCTATTACCAAGCCAGTTTTGTATCTATTTTATCAGCTCACTGCAGATCCCATGTGACTTTACCTTCTGTATTAGCCTGCTATGTGAGTGACTCCTATGTTATTCTCCAATAATTTCCCTACCCCTGAAATGAGGCTCACTGCCCTGTATTTTTATGGATTATCCCTGTTGCTGCTTTGTTTAAAGAGGGCAGTATTGGCTATTCTTCAGTTCTTTGGGACCTTGTCTGTGACTAAACAGGATAAAAGATTTTTCAAGGTCCCAGTAATTTCCCCTCCCAGTATTCTGGGATAGATCCAATCATGTCTTTGGGGCTTGTCTACCTCAATACTCTTCAAAACATCCAAAGTTAAAAATCACCCAACACCAGGTTATAATTCAACTGGTTTATTCAGAAGCATTGCTGCTTTGCCAGGTAGCTCGTGGGGCCCAGAATGGAAAATGTTAGAAAAATGAAGGCTGGGCACAAAGTGGGCAGTTTCTGATGTTATTAATTTGATGTTGATGCCTCTTAAAATACTTAACCTCATTTTCTGCTTGCTTTTTGTCCCTGGGTATGTTGTGCTTTGTTGGGACATTGCAACAAGTCCAGGGATTCTCCAGGTGACCATGTATGACTATGCAGTTTTCAAAAGGGAGCCATAAACAATAAACAAAAGGTTTTACTCAAGACTTCTTTATTAAAGACTTCATCTAATTTATCAGTGATTTAAACCACCCAGATCTCCAGGATTAGATGGCATTTATCTCAGGAGAGGTTGGAGATTTGCATGCACTATCATAGCCAATGCATGCTGATGACATACCATTATGCAATGTTTGTAGCTCAGGTTGAGGTTTAGGGTGTAGGTCTGCTCGCTGCGCTGTAGGTTTGATATCCATACTAAGACCCCTCAGAATCCTAGTAGCACACAAACTCACCAACACTCTCAAACAAAAACTAACAAACCGAAAAGACCCAGTACAACCCATGGACAAAACCAACGTCATCTACAAAATTCCATGCGAGGACTGCCACAAACACTACATAGGACAAACCGGAAGAAAGTTAGCCACCAGGATACACGAACACCAGCTAGCCTCAAAAGGACACGGCCCTCTCTCCCTCGTAGCCCTACACACTGATGAGAAAAAATACCAATTCGACTGGGACAACACATCTATCCTGGGACAAGCTAAGCAAAGACATACCAGAGAATTCCTAGAGGCCTGGCCCTCCAACCACAACACCATAAAAAACACACAGATCTAGATACCATCTATCCACCTCTCAGAAAACGAACTGGAAATGACATCACCACAAACCCCAGGAACCCCATCCAGGACAAACCTATAAATAGAAAGCAGGAGACAACAGCTTTGCTTCACTTGGAAGTTGCCACTGATGATGTTACCTAGCCAGGTAATGAAACATCTGGATATCAAACCTGCAGCTCAGCGAGCAAACCTACACCCCACATACCATTATATTGAAAATTGGCACAATATGTTTACATTTGAAAGGAGTAGCATACAGAACATTCAGGTAACACAATTGTGTGAATCTTTTATTAAATCGATTTGGTTACTTCACATGGAATTAATGAGTAAAATTTGATGTAGTAAATAACTTCACCTACTTCCTTGACTACGTTGTAAGGAAGTGAATATCTAAATAATTCCTTGGTAATCTTTTAATCTTGTGTACGTAGACTTTCAAAAGACACTTGATATGACGTTGCACAGAAAGGATTACTAATGAAACTTAAAGCTGTGAGAATTTACTAGCTGTTACCTATAGGTAAACTAAATGGTTGAAACAAACGTGCTAGAAAGCAGAAAATGAAGGGATGCATACTAAGTATTGGAAACTTTTTTAATGTACGTTAAATTATTTAAATTCTGAACATGAAAGCAAATGAGTTGATATCCTAATCGTGTATCCAGTGACTGCTAGTAAAGAACAAGAAGCAATTCAAATTATAGAATGATCTAAACAAAATGAGTGGACTAAACAGTAGTTGAAATTTAATACAGATCAATGATTCATATTATATACAAAACAAAAACCATGTACATTTCATGAATGGTGAAATGAGTACAGATGAGATTGAGACACCTGGGAGTCTGGAAAGACACTGTTCTGAATCTATGTTGCCAACAAAGAACTACAATTTTAAAAAATGTAATGACGCAACTAAAATAATAAGAAATGAACCAAAGGTAGTAATGCATTCTGAGCAAAGCTTGCTTTGAGTGCTGTTTAGATACTGGATTACTACTGAGTCATTAGTCAAACAAAAATCTACAATTTTGCTCAGTATTGTTTGGCTGTGAGAATGAGGAGCAGGAAAATGGAGCAGTAATGTTTTTCAGCTTATTTGCTTAAAAGCAAAGGAATTTGGAGTGGTGTCGAACTGTATTAATAATAGCTTAATAGAATGTGATCCTAATGATTGGATGTCTGCATACTGCATTTGAGGGGTATGGTTTGTGTCAACTGAATAGCAGATAGATATTGAGGTCAAGTCCTGTCTGGTGCTGATGTCTTCACAAATGCATTCACCTGTTTGTGGTGAACTCTGTCATGATGTACTGGGTCAGGAGCAGCCTGATGCTACAGATCCTCTTCCAGGGCAACAAACTCCATGAACAACACTTGCTTGATGATGTCATCTTGCACTAGCTTTTCATTTGAGTTCTCTAAATATGCAGCTTGAATTTATAATCTGGAATACCTTTAATATTCTGGTGATCAAGTCCATTTTACCGAATTATTTTTGAATGATTTCTGCAGTCTTTATTCAGAGGTTTTCATAGTTTGTTTTTAAATGTTTGGAAAAATAATCTGGATTGAATGTTCCTTAGAAATGGGATGTGGTAAATTTGATTTTTAAAAAAAATTCAGGTAAATCAGTCTTGCATAGCAAAACTATCAAATTGATTTTTGAGCTGTTGCCTTGACGGGACTTTAATTGTAGGCAACTAAAATCTGATTCCCATAGTACAGGTTGGTAAGGATAAAGGCACACATAGTGAATAAGACAATTTGAATGATATAAATTCAAAATGAAGGAAATGGTAAACGTTTTGTATTTTCTGACAAAGACAGCAAAAAGGAGAGTTTAGAAGAAGGGGCTATAGTTGGAATTTTGGTGAAATCTATTAATCTGGAAAAGACATATCCATTCCTACATTCATCAACTCCGACTGCTTTTCTTTCTAAATCTCGCTGTAGTTTAATTGGAAAATTTGACATTTATCTTGCTTCAGCTAGTCATCCAACTGACTCACTTGAGAAAATAGCATTTATAAGCTTGAATACCTAAAACAGCTTGCAAGTGGTTACTCTGCTTATCTAACATCTAGAGTTGAAAAATGTGCTGGTAAAACACAGCAGGCCAGGCAGCATCCGGGAGCAGGAGAATCGATGTTTCGGGCATATTCCCTTCAGGAATTAGGCTGGTGTGCCAAATTGGCTGAGATAAAGGGTGGGAGGTGTGCTGGGAATGCAATAGGTGGAAGGAGGTGGGGGTGGTGGCTGAGAGATCGGGAAGAAGATTGCAGGTCGAGAGGGTGGTGCTGAATCTGGGGGTTGGGACTGAGATAAGGTGGGGGGAGAGGAAATGAGGAAGCTGGAGATATCTATATTCATCCTGTGTGGTTGGAGGGTTCTTAGGCGGAAGATGAGGCGCTCTTCTTCCAGGCATTGTGTGGCCAGGGTCTGGCGATGGAGGACGCCAAGGATCTGCACGTCCTTGGTGGAGTGGGAGGGGGAGTTAGTGTTCAGCCACGGGGCCTGTCTCAGTGGTGGCTGTTGTCTGTGCGGCGGTGGAAACGGAAGTGACGTCACCGTTCGCGGCGGTGGTGGCTGCAGCGGCCATGTGGACAGTGGTACCCGAGCAGTTCCGGAAGTGGTGTGAAGGTTCAGGAATGGTCGAGGAATCTGAGCGAGGGTAAGTACATGAAAGTTTTTAGTACTTACTTTCCTTGTTCAATATGGCTAGGAAAAAGCATTTGTTCAGTATATGAATTCTTCTGAGGATGAAGAACAGCAAAGTCCTTCGCAGGTCTGGGAGAGTGTTGTCCTGAGGTGGTGCAGGGCTGACTGCAGGGAGTGTAGGCAGCGGCACATGGCTGCGAGCGTGGAGGGGAGGATCCGGAGGGAGGTCTGTTGCCGCTACGTACACTCGCTGCAGTCAGCCCTGCCCCACCTCAAGACAACACTCTCCCAGACCTGCAAAGGACTTTTGCTGTTCTTCATCCTCAGAAGAATTCATATACTGAACAAATGCTTTTTCCTAGCCATATTGAACATCAAAGAAAGTAAGTACTAAAAACTTTCATGTACTCACCCTCGCACTCCGATTCCTTGACTGTTCCTGAACCTTATCGTAACCTCCGGAACAGCTCGGGCACCACTGCCCACGCGGCCGCCGCAGCCACCACCGCCGCGGCGAACAGTGACGTCACTTCCGCCCCACTGCTGCACGGACAACAGCCACCACTGACCATGCAGCCTCCACAATCGCCGCCCAGGCTACCGTCTCCACGATTGCCAGGAAGACCATCGCCAACAGATACGCAGTCGCCGCGGGATTCACAGCTACCAGATCCAGCGACATTTCTGCTTGGCGCGCCACTTTCGCCCCCGGAGCTGCCGCTGTCGCAGCCACTTCCGCCCCCAGTGACGTCACTCACCTGCTCGAGGACCATACCGTACGCTACACTACTCCCGCAGTCTCCGCCCCCACGACCAACTCTGCCCCCACAACTAGGTCCCAGCTCCCAGCCCTGCCGTATTTTCATCATACCTCCAGACCTCCCCCTCTGAGGATGAACAATCAGTCCTCAGCAGAGGTCTCACCTTCATCCCCCTACGCTCCCGGATCAACAAGTTTGACACGTGGCTAGACATCGAGCATTTCTTCTGTCGCCTTCGCGCCAACTTCTTCAACCAGGACACTCTCTCCCACCCTCTGATGACCCCTTCTCCCGCCTCCAACACACCCCATCCACCTGGACACCCTGCATTGGCCTCTAACCCGCCCTCGATCTCCATATTCAACTGCCACCATGATATTGACCGCCTCCACCTGTCCACCCCTCTCACCCACTCCAACCTTTCACCCTCAACGTGTAGACCTCCACTCCCCTCCCCGCTCCAACCCCAACCTCACCATCAAACCAGCATACAAGGGAGGCGCAGTGGTAGTTTGGCGCACCAATCTTAACACCACTGAAGCTAGACGCCAACTTGCGGACACCACCTCCTACTGTCCCCTTGACTGTGACCCCACCTCCCACCACCAAACCATCTCCCAGACCATTCGTAACCTCATCACCTCAGGAGATCTCCCATCCACCACCTCCAACCTCAGTCCCACAACCTGCACCGCCTGTTTTTTACCTCCTGCCCAAAATCCACAAACCCGACTGCCCCGGCCAACCCATTGTCTCAGCCTGCTGCAACACCGAATTCATTTCTGCATACCTTGACACTGCTGTTCTCCTTAGTCCAAGAACTCCCCAGCTACGTTTGGCAGCCCTTCGATTTTTCGCTACCCCGGCCCCCAACGCCTTAGCTGCACGATGGACATCCAGTCCCTATTTAATTCCTTCCCCCATCACGAAGGCCTCCAAGCCCTCCGCTGCTTCCTATCCTGCCAACCCAACCAGTACCCTTCCACTGACACCCTCCTCCGACTGACTGAACTGGTCCTCACTCTTAACAACGTCTCCTTCCAATCGTCCCACTTCCTCCAATCCAAAGGAGTAGCCTTGGGCACCCACATGGGCCCCAGCTATGCCTGCCTCTTCAGATATGTGGAACAGTCCATCTTCCGCAGCTACACTGGCACCACCCCCCTTTTTCCTCCGCTACATCGATGATTGTATTGGCGCTAGCTCCCACGAGGAGGTTGAACAGTTCATCCACTTTACTAACACCTTCCACCCCAACCTCACATTTACCTGGACCGTCTCAGACTCGTCCCTCCTCTTCCTAGACCTTTCCATTTCTATCTCGGGCGACCAACTCAACGCAGACACTTACTACAAACCGACTGACTCCCACAGCTACCTAGATTACACCACCTCCCACCCTGCCCCCTGTAAAAACGCCATCCCACATTCCTAATTCCTTCACCTCTGCCACATCTGACCCCAGAAGGACCAATTCCACGACTGAACAACCTAAATGGCCTCCTTTCAAAGACCGCAATTTCCCCTCTGTTGTCGACGATGTTCTCCACCGCATCTTCTCCCTTTTCCCTGACCTCTGCCCTTGAACCCCACCCCTCTAATCGCCACCAGGACAGAACCCCACAGGTCGTCACCTTCCACTCCAACCTCCGGATACATCGTATCATCCTCCGTCATTTCTGCCACTTCCAAACAGACCCCATCACCAGGGATATAGTTCCCTCCCCACCCCTATCAGTGTTCCAAAGAGCCCCCCCCCTCCCCGCAACTGCAAGAAGCGCAAAACCTGTGCACCCTCCCCCGCCTCCCTCCAAGGCCCCAATGGATCCTTCCATATCCGTCACAAATTCACCTGCACCTCCACACACACTTACTGTATCCGCTGCACCCGAGTGGACTCCTCTACATTGGGGAGACAGACTGCTACTTGCGTAACATTTTAGGGAACACCTCTGGGACACCCGCACCAACCAACCCAACCGTCCCGTGCCTGAACACTTTAACTCCCACTCTGCCAAGGACATGCAGGTCTTTGGCCTCCTCCATCGCCAGACCCTGACCTCATGATGCCTGGAGGAAAAGCGCCTCATCTTCCGCCTAGGAACCCTCCAACCACACGGGATGAATGTAGATTTCTCCAGCTTCCTCATTTTCCCCCTCCCTCCACCTTATCTCAGTCCCAAACCCCGGATTCAGCACCGCTTTTTTTGACCTGCAATCTTCCTTCTGACCCCTCTGCCCCCCGCCCCCTCTGGCCTATCACCCTCACCCTCACCCTCACCTCCTCCCACCTATCGCATTTCCCAGCACCCTTCCCCCAAATTCCCTCTCTTTCCCCCCACCCTTTAACTCTGCCCACTTGGCACACCAGCCTCATTCCTGAAGAAGGGCTTATGCCCAAGACATTGATTCTCCTGCTCCTTGGATGCTGCCTGGCCTGCTGTGTTTTTCCAGCACCACATTTTTCAACTCTGGTCTCCAGCATCTGCAGTACTCACTTTTCTCCTCATCTAACATCAGTACTGTGTGAACAGAGAGACCCTTTAATCAGATATTAGGAGGGCTAAAACAATTGTCTTCAGTCCCTGCTATAACCTCCATTCTGTTCCTTGAGTTACCAACTTCATCCCACAACATAACTGCCTGAAGCTGTTCCAGACTTTGCAGCATTGATATCATGTTTGAAGCCAATATGAATTTCTAACCGCATACCATCTCACAGGCTACCTATACATACTCCTTCATATTATCTAACTTTTTTTTCCCCTGTTCTTATCTGCTGCAAAAACCTTCATCCACCTCCATTGCCGCCACCTACATTTGACCACTCCAATAAACTTTATAGCGAGACACATCAAAGCTTACTACACAGAGTAAAGGGTCCGGTGCACTAGGATGAACAAAAGATTACTTTGCTAACAGAAGTAAAGATTAATAGGTCTGTTTCAGGTTGGCTAGCTGTAACTAATGGAACATCACAAGGATCTGTGCTCAAACCTTAATTATTTACAATCCAGGTCAATGACTTGAAGAGAGAATGGGAGCTAAATTTATTGATGATAGCAAGATAGTTGGAGAAGTAAATTGTCCAGAGGTAAGGAGACTGCAATGGGATAATAAGTTGAGCAGGTTTTTAGGCTTGCAGTACCATTTAAATTTTTAATGTGGAGAAAATGTGAAAATGTTTACTTGGACAGGAGGTATACAAAAGTGGTACAGTATACTGTTCAAAAGTCAGATTGCAAAACTCAAGTGATTGGGTTCGGAGTGCAGTTCTTTTCCTTCTTTCTCTTCCTCTGATTCAATTGTCGTATCCTGTGAAGATAGATGAAGTACTCTCTCAAAACTTCTGGTCCTGAAAATGAAGATTTCCTCTTTCATGGCTTAACTGTTACCCAAGCAAGCTGCTTATACTTGGGGCATAAAATATTTTGAGGTGTTGCCTGCTTATATTTTCTATACTCAAAATATTGCAATTTCTTTCTGTTTCTTGATCTTTCTGATATCAAATGATTTGTACTCCTGAGCCAAATTTGTCTGTTAATATAACCTCTCATTTGGCATCTTGGGCATATTTTAGTTTTGGATGCTTTACCTTTTTTCCCTTCAAAGGAATGTTACTTGCTTCCTTGAATGCATGCACTCTCTACCTTCAATAATACATCACCCATCAATCAAACCCTTTGTAAATCTCTGGTTACTCTTCTCCAGTTGGGCCTTTTCTACCTTTCTTTTTCAGTAAGGGCAATGCAAAATCTGTTCGGTATGTGGGATTCTTTTGTATGCTGTACTAGTTTGCTAGGAGATGGAGATGTTTATCTTTGGTTATAGAAGGTAGTAAAGTGAGTTTGCACTGGGGTGAGAAACTTCCTCCAATCACTGAATAAGATGTGGCGTGGGTGGGTCGATGTAAGAATGCTGTTGCAGGTTTGGCAAAGATTTGCACGTTTCTTAATTTAAAACGTCTTAAGTAGTAACACATGATTGTGTCGGAAGCTATTTCTCAACACAAGTACAATGTTGTATTGTTTTCTCTCTTGGCTGTGAGCCCATCAGACTCTAGGATTCTAAGGTGTATGTGTTGCTGCTTGTTTTTTAAAACTGCTGATGAGAATGGTGTTCTGCACCAGATAAATCAGGTCAATGCTACATGATCTATTACACTCTTGTATTATATTTACACAGGAAGATTAGCTTGTGTAGATTTGGAACATTCAGAAATGTTGGCTACTGAATTGTATAAGTCTTTTTGAGTCACCTCATGATGTTTAGTATCTAGTTTGAATGTTGGTTTAACAAGTAAATTTTAAAATTTTTGTTTGTAACTGAAACTTGTGTCCTTATTTCAAAGATAACCGTAGAGCTGTTTTGCCAATAATTTTGGTACATTTGTTCTCACTTTTGTAATTTGTAGTATTGTTACTTTAATTGATTCATGAGATGGTAGTGTCACTGACTGGGATGAACAATAAATGCTGACCCAGTGTTCATAGAGGATAGTGGTGAACTGCCTGTCTTGCCCTCTGCTGTACGCTGATAATACTATTAGAAAGGGAGTTCCAAAATTCTGATCCACTGACAGTGAAGAAATGGCAGTATATTTCAAAATCAATGATATGTGGCTTGGAAGGAACATGCAGGTGATGGTGTTCCCGTGTATCTGCTGTCCCTGTCTTTTTTCCAGATGTTGAAGTCACAGGTTGAAAGTTGTAGTTTTAAAGATCTTGATCAGCTGTTGCAGTGGTGAAGGGACTGAATGTTGAAGATGTTACATGGGGTGCTAGTTGAATGGCTGCTTTATCCTGAATGGTGTTGAGTTTCTTGTGTTAGAACTGCATATGTACCTGTTACACTCCTGACATGTATGATGAAACTTGTGTAGCTTAAGGCAGGAGCACTGTTTTATTTTCTTTTGTCCAAGTTTTTGAAGTGCAATGCTTGTAAGGAAAGAATTGTACATGGTACTTGCCGCAGTGTTAAGCTGGTAACTCTTCATTCCTCAAGAATCTATTCTGTTAGCTTGGTGGTTTAAATTTTGTCCATTACTGTAAAAGTACATCTGACATTGACTTCTGTAAAACTAATTTTGTATTTTCAAAAAGAGTATTGCAAAAGCTCTTGGGTTGCATGTCTATGAAGTAAGGAATTAGTTCCACTTCTAAGGCACTGCTTGAGCAGAAAAAGGTATGAGGAATGTTGGTTTATTTGTAAAATTTGAACATTGAAATGTTTTATCTAAAACAAACATTCAAAACTAATTACTTTCCTGGAATCTATCTTCTCATGTCTTATTGAGCAACCCTAATCTTTTGAAGTATGGGAATTAATTGAAACCTTGTTTTGCAAACATGTTTGCCACTTTCTCTAATTTTGATCCAATATAATGGGCCAGCCAAACCTCTTGTGAAGTTGCTGGTACTAAGTTGTACAACTGGAATTTTTTAAGTAGTAATCACACTCCAAGGTTTCTTTCCTTATTAAAATAAACCATATTATTTCCTTCAGTTGGAATGCTTACCTTGTATGTTTAATGTCTACAGCAAGTTCTTACATGTTAGCATTAACAATTCAATTTGAGTCTACTTGCTCTGACCCACCAAACATACCTGAGCCTCAACTTCCTGTAGTAGGTACAGTCTGTTTGGAGATCTGGACCCTGGTGGTGGGGGGTGTTCCCCTCTGTTCAGTAATTGGTCAATAAGCCCCCACAATTGATCTGGTTCTTTAAGATTTCATTCTTTATTTCTTCACACGGCTGGGCACAGATCATCCAGAAACCGGTTGTGTATATCCATATTCCTCAGAGGAGCTTTACACATGGCTTAAAACCAAGACATTTTTATACTTAAAGAATGGTACAGGCCATAATCATATAAAACATTCAGACAATTACCAATCAATTTACTATATAGTTTTATTTGACAGCTACTCGGCCCAATGATATCTCCTGGGAACCAACTTTGTGTTTTCCAACACTCAAACCACCTTTTATCTCAGAGTTTTTGCACCTGCACTTGAATGTCAGTTAGGATAGCCAGTAATGTCTCATCTAGTCTAGTCATTTCTTTGCTGTAAAGGTAGCATTGTCCGCTAATGTCTGTTGAAGTAGACTGTGGCTAGTCAATTATGCAGCTATAACGGTTAAAAGCCATTTTATGCAGCTTTTAGCAGAATTGTCAATTTGTAGCCTAGGAGCCATTTTGTCATACTATTTGCATTGACGAGCCATTTTCTTGCCACTTTAGAAAGAGCATGTGTTAAGTGGTTGTTCCTGATGACAACTAGTTATCTCAGCCTCTATTCAAGTTTCAGGTCATGTTCTGATCTAACATAGTTCCGTTCCAGTGCGATCCCGCGTTCATAAGAAAATCTGTTTTCTTATAAATAGCAACACTGTTTAAACAGACTGGCACCAGCATCCCATTATAGCCAATACAGGTAAGGAAAGCCAATACAAATGGTCTAAATTATTCAATTGCAAATGTGTTGCTGGTCAAAGCACAGCAGGTTAGGCAGCATCTCAGGAATAGAGAATTCGACGTTTCGAGCATGGGCTTATGCTCGAAACGTCGAATTCTCTATTCCTGAGATGCTGCCTAACCTGCTGTGCTTTGACCAGCAACACATTTGCAGCTGTGATCTCCAGCATCTGCAGACCTCATTTTTTACTCGTAAATTATTCAATTGCATTACAGCCAGTTTGGTTTGGCGAAATAGGTGTTTATAGCAGAACTGACTGCATTAAACAATTTATCATTTCCCAAAGCAGTCATTATGCAACCCCTGTCTTTTTTCACATTTTTTTACTGTTAGTAAAACGCTAAATTGGATAGAGATTATTTGAGCAAATTTCGCATGTACTGGATAATTATCACAAAAAGGTTGTGCCTCTATCAGTCTGGATTGATTTGAACTGGTATACCAGAAGACCTCTTTTATTTCTCAATATCACAAGTGAGGATTGTCAGACTTAGGACACATGCCATAAATTGACACTTGTATTGCTGTTTGTGCTTAGCACTGGTGGGCAGATTGGTGGTGGTGATGGTGGTTGTATTGGTATTACTGTCATTAACCTGTTAAGGTTTAGGTACTGTGTCGGGATCAGACATTATGTCTCAGCATCAGAATGCCCGTGCAAGGCCAGGCGAGCACAAGACTAAGATTGAGCCCTAACTCCGTTTTAAAAGGATGTTCGTACATCGAGATCTTGCCACATTTTGGGATGAGAAATTTCCAGTTTGTTAACCCAGTGTTGTACACTCTGCTTGGAATATATAATTGGCTTCCTGGCATATGGAACTTTACTAGTAAATCAATACAGGCAGGGAAAAATCATGTTCCTTCAGTCAATTATTATCCTTTTTTTAATTGCCACTTGTGTTCATTGTCTGTGATATAAGGTATCTGTCAAATTCCATTAAATGTTTTGTATTTTTCTATATGCATTGAAACAAATGTGTCCAAAAATGGGCAAATTGCAACTTTTAAGTCTTCTGACCCAATGCTGTGCTGCAGTTTGTTTCTTGACATTCTGTCTCTAGCAAGGGAGATGCTGGAATACTTGCATGTGTTTTATGAAACACTTGGTTGCTTTGTGCTGTTACGGATTTGATTGAATTTAGAATTTCTGTTTTTTTTTGTTAGCCTGTACGCTCAGTGGTAAACTTAGAAAATAAATGATAGGCAGTGAACAGCATTCTGCCTGCGACAGATTGGTAAGTCCCTATTTAGCATCAGGTTGTCTTAATTTATTTTGCTCTGGTTGATTCTCATTTTAGTACTAAAAGACTTTGTTGAAAGTAGTTTCATTCTAGTCAGCTGCAAGGCTACATGACCTGATCAGTGCAATTTAGGGGAAGTCCATGTCACTCCCTGATTCATCCCTTTGTACTGCTGACTTTCCAGCTTGGGGCCTGCCTCACCCTCTTGCCAATTCTTTTGTTCCTTGATTCTCTTGTGCTTCCATTGCTGAACTCTCTGTGAGCATAGTTCTTGGGATGAATATCTAGCTTCTCCTACTAGTGGAAACATACCTTCATGTCTACTATATCCAGGCCTCTCAGTATTCTGTAAGTTTCACCTGATGAAGGGGCTATGCTCCGAAAACTTGTGGTTTCAAATAAACCCGTTGAACTATCATCTGTCTGTGACTTCTGATTTTCTCCACTGCAGTCCAACACTGGCAACTGTACATAATGCACCTGTTTAATTATCTAGACCCAAAGCTAAGTTTGCTTTGCTCTTTTAATACAAAAAAAACCTACCAGTTTGATTCCACTCTTAAATTTCTGACTTAAGAGCAGACCAGTGATTGAGTCACCTTTGTTTTTGGAAAAAATCTTGTGTAGTGCCTTTTAAATGCTTTTTTTTTTAAGGTGCTATAAAAATGTTGTTTGCGAATCAGTGTTCTTCATTACTTAAAAATTCAGCAGTATAATTGGGGTTAGTTGGTCCCATGCCCATTTTCGAGGCTGACTTATAAAGCTGTATTATTCTTTTGTGAAATATGTGAACGTACCTTGTGACTCTCACCCAGTTTATATACTACACTTAAGATGATGGAAGTAACTTGATTGAAGGAAGACTGAATTGACCAGAAGGATCTTTGCAGTTTTCAGAAATTATAACAGAATATGTCAGCAAATATACAAAAGCATGTTCAGGTCCATGCAGAGAACTGAATATTTTGATACAATCTTCTTTCAGAATAGTGAAATGAAAAATATAATTTGGAATTTTGAAAAGGCAGAGGTCAGTAAAATGAATGCTTTTGATTAAAGGTGAAATATCTGTGATACATATTTGTAGTTTGCTTTGAAAGGAGAATCCAGAGTTTTGAACGTTCTAAACATTTGCATCTAGAAATGGAAAGGTCAGAGATAAAAGAGGTGAAGAACCTATAAATCCCTAAAGCAATGTGTAAGGAAAATGTGTCCTGAAATTAAACTGTAGTGGGAAGAAAAGTAGGTTAAAACCAAGGATACAGATTAATCTGATCTGATGCAACTCTCATTGTGACGCGATCTCAATTATCATGTCATTTCCATCTTCTCTCCCATCACCTCCAAGAAGCAAGGTTTCAGTTGAAGGTTTAAAAGAATATTGTTACAGTAAGAGACAGAAGATAATTACAAAATATGAAGTGACGACAACCAGCAAAGTTTTAATGACGTCAACTGGAAATGTTGACTAAGTAGTTGATTCATCAAAATGTGCATTGCAGAGATTACAATCATCTCACTATTTTAACTATCTCCCTTTTTTAATTTTAAAGCAAATTATAAGGTCATTCTACTAATACTTCCTGTTTTGTTTTTCTGCTTTTTACCTCTCCCTCTCCTTTTGTTCTGTCTCTTAATGACTTTTTAAAATCTTTTTCAGTTGGTGACTGATTACATCCAAAATCTTAACTTGTCTTTTCTTTTCACAGATGCTGATTTTTCTGTTTCCAGACATTTCTGTTTATCTCAGAAGGACTTCTCTCTGAGGTAGAAATGTGTATTTTATGAATTCTTGTTTTTGGATGAGCCCAGTTTTATGGCCAAAACACTACCTACGATGGTTCAGTGTTTTCTTTTGAGATCTCCTGAGAATAGAATGTACAATGGGGTGCACTTTCTATCTTCTATCTTCTCTCCCACCTGTTTTTCCCACCCACCCCCCCCCCCCCCCCCCAACCCCGTCCTCATCTCCGTCCAGAATTCTTTCACCTTCTTGATAAAATGTTAAGTCACAGCAAGACATTTATTTGCATTCTCTTGAATGCTGGTGGGAGACCTGTTGCAAACATTCTTTCTTTTATATAAAACATCTGGAATGTTGAACTTTCAAGTATTTGTGTTAACATTTTCGAAGAACTGGATATGTTTACAGTTTAGAATATTCACTGAACTAAGAATAATTATGTTGTCATCTTCCCTCTTTTGACATGGATGCACCAGAAATACCATATTTCTTGGGTCAGCATAAACATAAAATGCTTAAATTATATGGATTCAGCAGATGAGAGAAGGAAAATAAATACAGCAACTTCCCATCATTCTGTTGTGTAAGGCAGCGTGCAGGGTCATTTTCATTGAGCTCTTGAGGCTCTCAAACTGTTATCCAGCATCATTTGCTTGCAAATCCACTTGTAAGTGTTCTGCAGTATGAGTTTGGGTATCCTTTTGAGGCATTTTATGAACTGCCTTTTTGAAATAGAACTGAACCAGAATCAAACTCTCTTTTTTTTTAAAAAGGGAAAAATTCAGTAAGCAAACAGCAAATATTCTTTTACGTTGTACTTTTAGTGATGAAACAAAGTTGATAAAAAAAAAACTTGAGTAGCGTGCAAAGAAAAATCTTTAATTTTAAGATTGGAGTTACTTTTAAAAATTTGGGTTAAAAGCTGTTTGGAATTACACAGGAAATCGCTCAACCTTACTTCAACCCACTTAATTCAGACCCTCTTTCTCAATGCTAATCTTACCTAATCCTATTTTGTTACTACTTTTATACTTTTACTGCTTTCTCTGTTTGCAGTTTGTGAGTATATAGTGTCTCATTTAAATGTATTAATCACCACTAATTGCAAAACATTTCACCATTCTTTGGAAAATACCTTCAAAAGCCCTATCTTTTATTTTTGAGTGCTTATTTTGGACAAATTGTCATCGCATCTTCAGTGAAAACGAATGCATCCATGTTCTGTATTTTTGGTTTGTTTGTGTGAATGCATATGCTTTTAAAAAATGGCTTATCAACATTCTGAATAAGGTAATTAATATCAAGAACAGGAGTGGACCTTTTGCTGTTCTGCTATTCACTGGGATTATGCTCAACTCCATTTATCTGCCTTTGTGAGCTGTGATTTTAGATTAGATTCCCTACACTATGGAAACAGGTCCTTTTGGTGCAACAAGTCCAAACCAAGTCTCTGAAGAGTGACCCTCCCAGACCCATTTCCCTACCCTATATTTACTCCTGACTAAAAAAGTGGGCAATTTAGCATGGCCAATTCACCTGACCTGCACATCTTGGCATTGTGGGAGGAAACCAGAGCAAGCTCTCACTGGGAGAATGCAGACTCCAGACAGTCGCCCGAGGTGGGAATTGAACCCATTCCTTGGTGCTGTAAGGCAGCTTTGCTAATCACTAAGCCCCAGTGCCACTTTTAAAATTTACCATTTTGGAATCTGGATTCTCCGTCTAAAGAAATTTTGAATTCAGAGTATCTACTTAACATTTTTTTATCATTACAAGTACCTTGATCACTCCTTGAAACCTTTCAAATCCAAGTTTGCCTTCTACTTTAACCCTAGCTGGTAAATGTGCACTGTGTATACCCTTAGTAAAAAGTGTGGTGTTCAAAGCTGAATACAGTACACATGAAATCTGATTGAAGATTTGTAGCTCGGGTATCCGTTGTTGTGGTTCTGCTCGCCGAGCTGGAAATTTTTGCTGCAAACGTTTCGTTCTCTGGCTAGGGAACATCATCAGTGCTGTTGGAGCCTCGTGTGAAGCGCTGCTTTGATGTTTCTTCCGGTATTTATATTGGTTTGTTCTTGCCGCTTCCGGGTGTCAGTTTCAGCTGCAGTGATTTGTATGTGGGGTCCAGGTCGATGTGTCTGTTGATGGAGTTTGGGGATGAATGCCATGCTTCTAGGAATTCTCTGGCTGTTCTCTGTCTGGCTTGTCCTATGGTAGTGGTGTTTTCCCAGTCAAATTCATGTTGCTGGTTGTCTGGGTGTATGGCTACTAGGGATAGCTGGTCGTGTCGTTTTGTGGCTAGCTGATGTTCATGGATGCGGATTGTTAGCTGTCTTCCTGTTTGTCCTATATAGTGTTTTGTGCAGTCCTTGCATGGTATTTTGTAAACTACGTTAGTTTGGCTCATGCTGGGTATTGGGTCCTTTGTTCTAGTGAGTTGTTGTCTGAGCGTGGATGTTGGCTTGTGTGCTGTTGTGAGTCCTAAGGGTCGCAGTAGTCTGGCTGTCAGTTCTGAGACGCTCCTGACGTATGGTAGAGTGGCTAGTCCTTTTGGTTGTGGCATGTCCTCGTTCCTCAGTCTATCTGTTAGGCATCTGGTGATAAAGTTGCGTGGGTATCCGTTTTTGGCGAATACCTTGTATAGATGTTCCTCTTCCTCTTTTCGCAGTTCTGGTGTACTGCAGTGTGTTGTGGCCCTTTTGAATAGTGTCCCGATGCAGCTTTGTTTGTGTGTGTTGGGGTGGTTACTTTCATAGTTTAGGACTTGGTCTGTGTGTGTTGTTTTCCTGTGTACCCTTGTGGTGAATTCTCCGTTGGGTGTTCTCTCTACTAACACGTCTAGGAATGGGAGTTGGCTATCCTTTTCCTCTTCTCGTGTGAATCGGATTCCTGTGAGTGTGGCTTTGATGATTCGGTGTGTTTTTTATATATGTGTTTTTGATGATTACAAAGGTGTCATCAACATATCTGATCCAGAGTTTGGGTTGGATTTGTGGTATGGCTGTATGTTCTAACCTTTGCATAACTGCCTCTGCTATGAGTCCCAAGATTGGTGATCCCATGGGTGTTCCGTTGATTTGTTCGTATATCTGATTGTTGAATGTAAAGTGTGTGGTGAGGCACAGGTCCAGTAGTTTAAGTATGCCGTCCTTGTTGATAGGTTCGGCCTCCTGTGTTCTGTTATGTATGTCCAGTAGGTTGGCTATTGTTTCTCTGGCTAGGGTTTTGTCAATTGAAGTGAACAGTGCCGTCACGTCGAATGATACCATGGTTTCTTCTTTGTCTATGTGTGTATTCCTGATGACGTCCAAGAATTCCTGTGTTGATTGTATGGAGTGTTTGGATCCGCTGACTAGGTGTTTCAGTTTTTGTTGTAGTTCTTTGGCCAGTTTGTATGCTGGTGTCCCTGGTAATGATACTATGGGTCTGAGTGGGATGTCTGGTTTGTGTACTTTGGGTAGTCCATAGAATCTGGGGGTGTTGTTGCTTTCAGGTTTCATTCTTTGCTGGTCCGCTTTGGTTATCTGTCCGTTTTTTTGTAGATTCCTTAGTGTGTTGTTTATTCTATTGGTGAGTTGTGGTGTGGGGTCGGAATCCTTCATTTGGTAGGTGTTGGTGTCTGCGAGTAGTTGTTGTGCTTTACTGATGTAGTCTGATTTATCTAGGATGACCGTCATTCTGCCTTTATCTGCCAGTAGTATGATTTATGTTTTTGTCATTTTTCAGTGCTTCCCTCTCCTTGGTGTTGAGGTTATGTGTTTATGAAAGCTATTGACCAACGTGCTGTGCAACAGAAGCATAAGGAAGTTTATCTTGGAGGCTTGAATGAGAAGCTTGAAGATTGAGATGGCTCACTGGGTCAAAGGGCAGAGGTGTCAGGCCTGGACCAACATCCTCATCCTGTCTTGCTGCGATTTCATCACTATACAGAGATTAGGAGAGAATTGTGGAAGCTTCCAGAATCCAGGGGGAGGATCCAAAGGCCCTAGTTTGAGGACTCTTAAGATCATGTTCTTCCAGGACTTCTCAGCGGCTGTGATCAAGAAAAGAAAATCCTATGATGGCATCAAGAAACGATTGAAGGAGCTTAGGATCCAGTACTGAGGTATCCGGCGGTGCTTCAGATCACTTTAAATGGATCTGTACATCTGTTTGACACATCAAAGAAGGCAAGAAACTTTGTGGACAAATTAACTTGATCTGAACAATTTTTAGTAGGTACAAATAGTGCTGTTTGGGTATGCCTCTTTTTTTAAAAAAAAAGGAAGTCCAGTCGGGGCTTTCTTTTCCTTTTTTGATTATTTGGTAACAATCTGGTCTAAACTATGCTCTGGCAGTTGGGATGTTTACTTTCAATTTCTAAGTTATACCAAAGGATGGGTGAGGTACTTAGCTTTTTTTATTTGCAAAATTTCTTTGTTCGCATTGTTATTTCATGGTTTGTATTTTCTTTCTTTCTCTGCTTGAGTTTGTAGTGCAGCTCTGGCTAGGAGGAGAGAAAATTGTTGGGATGGCTTGATGCCTACGTACAGGCAGTTTATGCCTAGTTCAGGTATTTAAATGCCCTGCCAGCGGGATGGGAAGTTTGGTTTGGGATGTGTAGATGCCCACTTTGGGCAGAGGATGAGTTCCTGTATTCGGTGCCGTTGGTGCATTTTTAAAAAAAAATTAAATAGTCTTTGACAGCTTTGTAGGTTTGTTAACTGCAATGATTTTTAGTTTATGTAGTTTTTATGTTCGATGTATCTTGCGACACTAAGGCTCGGCAATTTGTAATTAAAGTTCCTCCCCTCTGGAATCTAAATGTTAGTGCAGAAGGTTATGGTTAATGACTTGATTAAATGGTTTATCTGGAACACTAAGAGTCGCTCACAGATTAAGAGGAAAAAGCTACTCTCCAGTCATAGAAAGGAAAAGGTGGATATTGCTTTATTACTGATAGGGAGCATTTGAAACTACAGCAGAATGGCTTTGGTCAGGTTTACTTTTCATCTTTTAATACCAGAAGTAGAGGAGTGGCTGTATTGGTTAGGAAGAATCTCCCCTTTAAGTTACTAAAAAGACACACTGGAGGTTTGTATTCCTCAGAAGCTCTGATAAACTGGGAAGAACACTGTTTTAAATGTTTACTGCTCTCCAGCCAATCCCCTCAAATGTTTGTTAGATGCATTCTCTAAATTGATCAGTCTCAAGTCCTGGCATATCGGAGGGGAGATTTAAATTGTCTTATGAATCCCACGGTAGACAGGTTGCCCAAAGGCCCCCGATACCCTCTGTCCAAACTAAACAATTAGTGGATGTGTGTATGGAATAAGGGTGGACATCTGGAGGCATCTCCGCCCTACAGGCAGGGATTTAACTTTTTTTTTCACAATCCACACAGCTGTCACACCAGGATTGAATTTTTCCTGACCCCCATGGCAACCCTGGACTTGGTGGCATCTTGTATGATTGGTAATATTACCACCACTGATCATGCTCCAGTCTATCTGTCAGTTAAGATCGAGGACGCTATAGTACGCCGAAGGCACTGGTGAATGGATGCCATTATCCTTGAGGGTAATTTTGTGAAGTACTTCTCTAAGGAATTTAGGGCATTCCTAGACACTTGATTCAGGCTTGTTACTAGCCCGTCTGTCCTTTGGGAAACTGTCAATGCCTATGTTGGGGATTAGTTACCCCCCCCCTCTCTGCCAGTAGGAAGTGGCAGGAGGGCGAGCAGTAACGTCTCCTTGAGGCACGGTTGAAGGCAGCAGAGAAGGTTCACTTTGACAGGCCCTCAGCCAAGCTACAGAGGATTATGGCGCTGTGATCTGTATTGAATTCTGTGCTCATGCAGACAGCGAAGGAGTTTACTTTCGCAAAACAAAGGTTCTATGGGCATGGTGACAAGCCAGGCAAGTACGTAGTGTTTCTTGCCAGGAAAAGGAGTGCTCCTCAAGGCATTACGTTATTTAGGGAAGTGTCTGGGAACTTTAACTGATTCCAAAAAGGTTAATGCAGCATTCCGGTCCTGGTAGACTCTCCAGTGAATTATATAAGGAATTTATAAGCATATGGTCGGGACCGATGCTCAATGACTCACACAGTTATAACCTCCCAGCATCTCGAAGAAGCCAATATTTCGCTTAGTGTCAAAGGGAAGGTCCCGGAAGACTGTTGCTTAGAGGCCCATCTCACTCTTGAATGTTGAATTTAAAATCCTCTCTAAGACCCTTGAGTTATGGCTGGAAAGTGTGTTGCCTTCTGTTATTAAAGAGAACCAGAAAGTCGTCTTAAAGTTCGCAGAACCTGTAATGTTAGGCTGCGTAATGCAATTCAGGCATGTCAACAACAGTTAATACAGGGATTGGTGATTTCTCTAGATGCAGAGAAAGCATTTGACAGAGTTGAGTGGCCACGCCCTTTTGTATACACTAGAGCAATTTGACAATAGACAATAGGTGCAGGAGTAGGCCATTCAGCCCTTCGAGCCTGCACCGCCATTCAATATGATCATGGCTGATTATTCCTACTCAGTATCCGCTTCCTGCCTTATCTCCATAACCCTTGATTCCACTATCTTTGAGAGCTCTATCCAACTCTTTCTTAAATGAATCCAGAGACTGGGCCTCCACTACCCTCTGGGGCAGAGCATTCCACACAGCCACCACTCTCTGGGTGAAGGAGTTTCTCCTCATCTCTGTCCTAAATGGTCTACCCCGTATTTTTAAGCTGTGTCTTCTGGTTCGGCACTCACCCATCAGCGGAAACATGTTTCCTGCTGCCAGAGTGTCCAATCCTTTCATAATCTTATGTCTCAATCAGATCCCCTCTCAGTCTTCTAAACTCAAGGGTATACAAGCCCAGTCGCTTCAGTCTTTCAGTGTAAGGTAATCCGTCCGTTCCAGGAATTGACCTCGTGAACCTATGCTGCACTCCCTCAAAAGCCAGAATGTCTTTCCTCAAATTTGGAGACCAGAACTGCACACAGTACTCCAGGTGTGGTCTCACCAGGGCCCTGTACAGCTGCAGAAGCACCTCTTTGCTTCTATACTCAATCCCTCTTGTTATGAAGGCCAGCATGCTATTAGCCTTCTTCACTACCTGCTGTACCTGCATGCTTGCCTTCATTGACTGGTGTACAAGAACACCCAGATCTCTCTGTAGATTTGGCTTGAACAAAGCCTTTTTAAGATGGGTAAAGATTCCCTACAGTGAACCTCATGGTGCGGTCATCACCAATGGTGTACAATAAAGTAATTTTAGCATTTTTTGCCATTGCTCTTTACGTTGATGGTTGGTGGAGGCCATTCATAGGGATCCCAAAGTATCTGCTTCAGAAGATGGGGTCATTATACGTGGACAATGTTCTTTTTTTTTGTCAAATCCAGCAGTTTTGGTGCCCGTCCTGATAAGATGCATCAGCTCGTTTGGCACCTTTTTTCTGGGTACAAGATTAATTTTCCAAAACCAGAGGCTATGCTTATGGGTGGCCTTACGAAGGTGCTAAGTCTTGATTGCAAATCTCAATTTCCATTTAAGTAATCACGGTGTGTTAGGTAATTGGGCATATTCATCACTCCAGCTTTTGGTTGTTCAAAGCTAATTTTGTTCAATTATTCATTAAAATCAAACAAGACTTGTAAATTTTTTCTGAGCCCTTTCAAGAATTTTGCCAGGGTTGGAGCATTTGAGCTATAGGGAAAGGTTGAACAGCCCCAGCCTATTTTCCCTGGAGTTTTGGAGATTGAGGGGTGTCCTTATGGAGGTTTATAAAATCTGGAGGGGGGGGGGGGGGGGGGGGTAGGGTAGATACCAAGGAAAAGACTTTGCCTGTTGGGGAGTCCACAACTAGTGGGCATAGGTTTAGGGTGAGAGGGGAAACATATAAAAGATGCCGAAGGGGCAACTTTTTCACGCAGAGGGTGGTGTGTGTGTGTGTGTGTGTGTGTGTGTGTGTGTGTGTATGGGAATGAGCTGCATCTGGATGGGTATACGAATAGGAAGGGTTTGGAGGGATATGAACCCTCCCCTTCCTAGACCTCTCCCCTTCCTAGATCTCTCCATTTCTATCTCGGGCGATCGACTCAACACAGACACTTAATACAAACTGACCAACTCCCACAGCTACCTAGATTGCACCTCATCCCACACTGCCCCTGTAAAAACGCCATCCCATATTCCCAATTCCTCTGCCTCCGCTGTATCTGCTCCCAGGAGGACCAATTCCACTACGAACAACCCAAAAGGCCTCCTTCAAAGACTGCAATTTCCCCTCCAACGTGGTTGACGATGCTCTCCACCGCACCTCCACCCTTGAACCACGCCCCTCCAATCGTCACCAGGACAGAACCCCACTGGTCCTCGCCTTCCACCCCACCAACCTCCGGATACATCATATCAGCCTCCGTCATCTCTGCCACCTCCAAACAGACCCCACCACCAGGGATATATTTCCCTCCCCACCCCTCAGCATTCCGGAGAGACCACTCCCTCTGCGACTCCCTTGTCAGGTCCATATCCCCTCACCAACCCAACCTCCAGTCCTGGCACCTTCCCCTGCAATTGCAAGAAGTGCAAAACTTGCACCCACCCCCTCGCCTCCCTCCAAGGCCCCAATGGATTCTTCTATATCCATCGCAAACTCACCTGCGCCTCAACACACATCATTTACTGTATCTGCTGCACTCGATGTGGTCTCCTCTACATTGGGGAGACAGGCCACCTACTTGCGGAACATTTCAGGGAACACCTCTGGGACAACCGTACCAACCAACCCAACCGCCCTGTGGCTGAACACTTAACTCTCCCTCCCACTCCACCAATGACATGCAGGTCCCTGGCCGCCGCCGCCTCCAGACCCTGGCCATGCGATGCCTGGAGAAAGAGTGCCTCATCTTACGCCTAGGAACCCTCCAACCACACGGGATGAATGTAGATTTCTCTAGCTTCCTCACTTCCCCTCCCCCCACCTTATCTCAGTCTCAACCCTCGGATTCAGCACCACCCTCTTGACCTGCAATCTTCTTCCTGACCTCTCCGCCCTCGCCCTCGCCCTCACCTCCTTCCACCTATCGTATTCCCAGCGCCCCTCCCCCAAATTCCCTTCCCCCTACCTTTTTATCACAGCCTGCTTGGCACACCAGCCTCATTCCTGAAGAAGGACTTATGCCCGAAACATCGATTCTCCTGCTCCTCGGATGCTGCCTTGGCCTGCTGTGTTTTTCCAGCACCACATTTTTCAACTACAGTTGGGGGAGGAAAGGGAACCAACAGATAGCCACAGGTGATCCCTGCCCTGTTCCCCTTGGCAATAAGTATACCATTTTGGATACTGCTGGTGGGGACAGCCTACCAGGTGGAAGCCTTGGTTGTCAGGTCCCTGGCACTGTGGCTCAGAAGGGAAGAGGGGAGAATAGAAAAGCGCTAGTGATGGGGGGCTCGATAGTTAAACGATTGACTGGAGGTTTTGTGGTCAGGAACGGGACTCTGGAAGGTATGTTGCCTTCCTGGTGCCAGAGTCTGGGATGTTGCCGATTTGGGTTTACAGGATTCTGAAAGGGGAAGGTGAGCAGCCAGAAATCGTGGTACGTATTGGCACTAAGATATAGCCAGGAAAGGGATTGAGGACCTGAAAAGTGACCACAGAGAGCTAGGTTGGGAGCTGACGAGCAGGACGAGTAGTGTAGTGATCTTGGGTTTGCTATTAGTGCCACGAGGTAGTGAGGTGAGGAACGGTCAACGAATGCAGCTTAACACGAGGCTAGTGCAGGAGGGAGGGCATCAGATACTTAGACCATTGGGATGCCTTCTGGGGAAGTTGGGACCTGTACATGAAGGACAGGTTACACCTAAACTGGAAGGGCACATATTTCCTGGGTGGGAGGTTTGCTCATTTGGTTTGGCAGGGTTTAAACTAGTTTGGTGGGGGAGGTGGGAATCACAGCTGTATATCTGTGAGGGGGCAGTCGTAGATGGGGCAGTGACAGGATGTAGTGAATCTATCAGGGAAGGTTTCCCACATGATGAAACAACGGGATTGGTTAAAGTGTCTGTTTTAACGCAAGGCATGTCAGAAATAAGAGTGAATTTAGAGCGTGGATCAGTACTTGGGGCTATAATGTTGTGGCCATAGCAGAGACGTGGATTTCAGTGGGACAGGATTGGTTGCTAGATGTTCCAGGGTTTACAATGTTCAGAAAGAACAGGAAGGGTAGAAAAAAAAAAGGAGGGGATGTAGCATCACTAATCAGAGTGCATCACAACTACAGAAACTAAGGCTGCTGAGGAAGGTTTGACTACTGAGTCTTATGGGTGGAAGTTAGGAACAACAAGGGAGCAGCCACCTTGTTGGGAATCTGTAGAAAACCCCTAATAGCAATAGGGAGACTGAAGAACTCATAGGCTGGCAGATTTTGGAAAAATGCAGATGTAGCAGGGTGGTGGTTATGGGTGACTTCAAATTTCCCAATATCGACTGGAACCTCCTTAGTGGAGATGGTTTGGATGAGGGCGTTTTGGTCAGGTGTGTTGGGAGGGTTTCCTTACTCCGTATGTAGGCAGGCTGACTAGGGGAGAGGCCATTTTGGATTTGGTGCTCAGCAATGAGCCAGGACAGGTGTCCGATCTCACCGGAGAACACTTTGACGGTGACAGTAACCACAACTGCCTCACATTTACCATAGCCTTGGAGAGGGAAAGGAGCAGTTAACAAGGGAAGATATTTAATTGGGGAAAAGGAAATTATGACGCTATCAGACAGGAGTTGGGAAGTACAGATTGGGAACAATTCTTCCACAGGAAGAACATACCAGACATGTGGAGTTTTTGTTTGTTTGGCAGTTGTTGCGAGTGATGCACAAACCTGTTCCTCTGAGACAGGCAAGAGGGGGTAAGATTAAGGAGTCTTGGATGACGAGAGCAGAGGAGCTTCTTGTCAAAAGGAAGAACGTAGCTTACGTAAGGTGGAGGAAGCAAGGATCTAGCACAGCTTTAGAGGATTACAGGCTTACTAGAAAGGAGCTCAGAAATGGATTGAGGAGAGCCAGGATGGGACACAGGCTTGGCAGGAAGGATTGGGGACAACCCAAAGGCATTTTACTCATACGTGAGGAATAAGAGAATGATCAGGGATAAGGTAGGGCCGGTCAGGGATAGCAGAAGTAACTTGTGCGTGGAGTCTGAGCAAAAAGAAGCCCTAAATGATTTTTTTTTTTTTTTGCCTTGGTTTTCAGTAAGGAAAGGGACCTTTTTATGAATGAGCACTTTGAGGAGCTGGGAAACTGGTTTGAACAGATCAAGAATAATGATGTGCTGGAAATTTTGGCAAACGTTAATGTTGATAAGTCTGAGGGGCCAGACCAGATTTTTTCCTAGGCTGCTCCGGGAAGCGAGGGAAGGAGGTTGGTGAGCTGTTGGCGAAGATCTTCGCTTCCTCACCTTCCCCAGGAATCCTACTGGACGATTGGAGGGAGGCGAATGTTGTTCCTGTTTTCAAGAAGGGGAATAGGGAAATCCCCAGCAATTACAGACCAGTCAGTCTTGTCTGGTCAGTAACGTTTTGGGAAGAATTGAGGGATAGGATTTGAGTATTTGGAAAAGCATAGCATGATTAAAGGCAGTCAGCTTGACTTTGTTGGGGGCAGGTCATGCCTTGCAAATCTTTTTGAGTTCTTTGAGGAGGTGACAAGACGGGTAGACAAGTCAAGCAGTGGAATTTAATGTGTATGGACTTCAAGGCATGGTAGGCTCGCTCACAAAGTCAGGAGGTATGTGATACAGGGAGATTTTGGCTGTCTGGATTCAGAATTGGTTGGCTGACAAGAAGAGTGGTTGTAGATGGGAAGTTTTCTGCCTGTAGGTCAGTGAGTGGTGTACCACAAGGCTCTGTTCTTGGGCCCCTGTTCTTTGTAGTGTTTATAAATGACTTGGATGAGGAGGTTGTGGGGTAGTTTAGTAAATTTACCAATGACACAAATGTTGGAGGTGCTGTTGATTAGTATCGAAGGCTGCTGCAGGCTGCAGCGCGACATAGACAGGATGCAGAGCTGGGCTGAGAAATGGCAGACGGAGTACAACCTAGACAAATGCGAAGTGATGCATTTTGGAAGGTCAAATTTGAATGCTGAATTTAGGATTAAAGACCAGATTCTTGGCAGTGTGGAGGAACAGAGGGATCTGGGTGGACAAGTACATAGATCCCTCAAAATTGCCACCCAGTGGATAGGGTTGTTAATGAAAGCCAAAACACCATATGCTTTCTTATCAAGGGGATCGAGTTTAAGAGCTGCAAGATTTTGCTACACTTCTACAAGTCCCTGCTGAGACCACACTTGGAATATTGCGTCCAGTTCTGGTCACCCTGTTATAGGAAAGGTATGGGGATTTTGGAGAGGGTGCAAAGAAGGCTCAAGAGGATACTGCCTGAACTGGAAGGCTTGCCTTCTGATGAAAGGTTAACTACGCTTGGAGTTTTCTCTCTGCGGAGGAAGAGAGGTGGCCTGATTGAGGTATACAAGATAATGAGAGGCATGGATAAAGTCAATAGCCAGAGACTTTATCCCAAGGCAGGATTGACTGGAAAGAGGGGCCATAGTTTTAGGATATTAAGAGAAATGTATAAAGGGAACATCAAAGAAAGGTTCTTTATGCAAAGAGTTGTGAATGCATAGAAAGTGTTGCCAGCGGTGGTGATAGAAGCAGTGTCATTAGGAACATTTAAGTGAATGCTGGACATGCACATGGACAGCAGTGAATAGAGGGGTGCGTAGGTTGGGGTATTTTATTTTAGTTTAGGTTAGGAATAATCCTCGGCACAACATCATGGGCCAAACGGCCTGTTCTGTGTTGTACGTCAATATGATTCTAAGATCTTTAAAGATGGGAGGTGCTTCTGGTCTCATGGTTAGATCAGATAGCTTTTATTAAGATGAATATTCTTCCCCCATTTGTTGTATCCTATAGGGATACTCCCCCCTGCCTTTCGATAAGCAAGCATTCAGGAGACTGAACGGTTGGTTCAATCTTGCGTGGCATCGTAAGCAGCCCTTTTAAACCAGCTAAACTGCCGTTGCTTCTCAGACTGAGGGGAGTGGATCTCCTGGACATTTAAAACTTATGCAAGATAAAAGTGAGCTTAGTTATGAGTGATTGGGCTTGTGAGGACCCTTTTCTCATAATGGTTAGTTTTCAAAAAACACAAAAGGCAAATTGTCCCCTTACTGGTTTGCTGTTTTTGAACAAAATGAGGACAGTTAGGGAATATTGCCATAACCCAATAGTTATTAATAGATTCCGGATTCAAACATTAGGTGGCTAGGGGGTGTGTCTTGCATGGGTGATTTATTTGAGGGAAAGACAATGTCGTCTTTTGGTAAGTTAGCATGGAAATACGAGCTATTTAGCAGGGACCTTCTTTTGTGTTTTTTGTCAAGTTAGGAATTTTATTCAAAAGACTACACTTCTGACTGCCACAAATCTGACAGAAGAGGGTGCTCTGTGCTAATGGTACACTTTCTGTCAGCACTCTATATCATCAATTGGGGGAGCGGCCTCTCAGATGAGTTCGATTGACTTTGCAGGATGTGGGGGAGAGAGCTGGATATTTGAGGTCTCCTCAGACATGGGAAGATATTTGGGGAAAATGCAAGAAAGAGACCAATTTGCAATAGGACCCATGTTTGCGGTTGAAGATTCTCCATGTGGCTCCAGATCGTTGGTAAAATTTTAAATCAGGGGTATCTTCAACATCCCCCGAGTGTAAAGTTAGTACGGGCACTTTTAGCCATCGTCTCTGGTCCTGTGGTAGGCTTCAAACATACTGGAGTGCTGTGACAGGTGCAATTTTGAGTGTAAGGGTGGAAAAGGACCTGTTCTTTCCTCTTGGCCTGCCTGTAGATTGTCTGATGTGCATCTACATTGCGTGTAGATGCGCATAAGAAGAAATTTTTCAATATCCTCACTTTCTGCGCAAGAAAGAATACCTTGTTCGGTTGGATGTCTGAAAATACTCCTCCTTTCCTCTTCTCCCCCCCCCCCCCCCCCCCCCCCCCCCCCCCCCCACCACCACCACCAACGTCACACCTTCCTAACCAGTCAGGTTGGTTTAACATTATTATGGAGCGTATCCCATTCGATTTTCCTGCATGTATGGTACACCGCAACTGAGAATTTCTATAAGACATATGGTGGCCTTTTTTCCTTTTTGGACACCGTTTTGTCTGTCACACTAATTGCGAGTCCAATATCCAGAGGGTGGGAAACTGAATGTATGAACGTGCAAAGAAATGCTCTTGATATTTCAGAGTTAGTGTTTTGTTTTGCTGAGCATTTTTTATTATGTTTGTTTATTTAGTTTAATTGGTTTTTATATGTTTATGTACTTGTACATGAGGGCAGTTTGAGTTTTTAAACATTTCTGGTGTTTTTTTACATTGTTTTAAATTGTATTGTTTGTATTTGTAATAAATTTGTCAAATATATTTAAGAATGTTATGCTGGTATTTACAAAGCTTATCGTTCCTCATTTTACTTTGGCCATGTTCGTTTGATTTTGAGGTGTTTTCAGCTCTTCACTGCAACATACTTGTCAGTATGTAATGAGTTTTTTGATGAACAATTTAGTCAAATATTGTTCAGTATTTTGGTCCATGCTATTTAACTATAGTCTAGTTATAGAGACCATATACAAGTGCACAATTTTTTTTTATCGGAAATGCTCGGGACCAGCTTGTTTTCTGAATTTAGAATTTTTCGAATTTCAGAATAAGTGTCAGTTTGATAATTTTAAATCTTTCCAAACAACAGATTTACTGAGTAAAACTGGCCCTGAATCAAAATTTGAGGCCTGCCAGTGTTGGACTGTGCCCTCGCACGTTTGAGTGACATGCATTGAGTGCGTGTGGACTTGGCTTAATTGTTTTCATGCCAAACAGCCTTTTTAAAGACAAAGAAAACCTTTGTACTTCAGAGCTTTTCGATTTCGGATAAAGGGTTGTGTACCTGGTGTTTTTAGCTCCATTCCTCTACTGTACTGGGTTGTCTGATTATGATCATACAGGTACTGTGTAAAAGGTAAAAACAAGGAGTGCAGATGCTGGAAACCAGATTCTGGATTAGTGGTGCTGGAAAAGCACAGCAGTTCAGGCAACATCTGAGGAGCAGGAAAATCAATGTTTCGGGCAAAAGCCCTTCATCAGGAATAGAGAGTATACAGGTACTGCAGTTGGTTGTTTCAGAGGGTTGAATAGCCTGAAATCTGGACTCTGATGGCTATCTCATTTTTGTCCGATAGTGTGTGACATCTTATGCACATATATTACCAGATTTGGTGCCTGAAGTTTAATAACTTTTATGAACCCACTGGAGGGTGATACATGAAGAATAGTCACGAGTGTGGTAAAGGGGGCACTTGGTATTTTTGGACCTGTATCTGCAACTTGCTGAAATGTCAGGGGGACAAAAAAGCAAGTTTATGGTTTGCATGGAGGATAAACTAACCAGCCTTTTGTTTCTTGTTTTGCAACCTTTTTGAGAGAAACTGGTATCAATGATTTAGCTTCAGAGCATTTCATTTGACATGTATTTTTGAATATTACTTTCAAGATTTTAAAGGAGGGAGTTAACTTGCATTTTTTTCAGTTTATTTATGGGGTTTGGGCATTGCTGGCTGGGCCAGCATTTACCCATCCCTAGTAGCCTTTGTGAATGTGGAAGTGAGCTGTTGTCTTGAACTACTACTACTATTATTCATTTTGGTGTTGGTATACCCACAAAGCTGTTAGAATGGGAGTTCCAGGATTTTTACCTGTTGACAGTGAAGGAATGGTAATATTTCCAATCCTAGATGTGTGTAGCTTGGAGAGGAACTTGCAGATGGCGTTCCCATTTGTCATTGTAGATGGTGATAGAAGTGGGTGTGGAAGGTCACATCTTTAGGTACCTTTTTTGTGAATCTCAACAGTGCATCTTGTAGATGTTACATGTTGTTGTGTCAGTAACTGAGGGAATAAATTTCCCAAAAATCTACCCATAATGAAGTAAGGCAAAATAAACAATGTCCTTGACCTGGGCCTCTTTAGGTTGACAAAATATTCAGAATTTCCTTCTTCACACTTGCTTTTTACTGAAGCAAAAATTAGTAACTACTACACTTCACTAAAATCCTAATTTCAACTTTGTAAGATTTTGATGAAGTGTATTGGGTACTAATTTTTTTGCTTCAGATATTCCAAACAGTTGAGCACCTTTTTTTCAAAAATGCAGTTGTTGCCACTTGTACTGCCATAGCTACTGGCAACCATTTAACTTTGAGTATGTTAATTAGGCTGTTATTGAGTTAGAATATCAGTTACAGCCAAAAATCTATTAACCTATGTAATTCAATGGCACATGCATTTGAAATGCCTTTGCCTTCCACACAGCTTTCAGAGCACTCTTGTTGAGCAGATGCACATCGTCTGAGTATTTGAAAAATTTCCTGGACAAGAAAAAATAAAGCTTGAAGTGCAAACAGGATTAACGAGAATCCAGAGGTTTTTACAAATACATTATGGACAAAAGGTTAACTAGGGAGAGAATAGGGCCCCTCAAAAATCAGCAAGGTGGCCTTTGGGTGGATCCTAAGGAGATGGGGGAAGATACTAAACAAGTATTTGGCATCAGTGCTTACTGTGGAAAAGGATGGAAGGTATAGAATGTAGGAAAATAGATGGTGACAGGTGGAAGCGCTGGATGTCTTGAAACACATAAAAGTGGATTAATCCACAGGACCTTATCAGGTGCACCCTAGAACTCCTCTGTGTGGGAAGCTATGGAAGTGATTGCTGGTCCCTTGCTGAGATATTTGTATCATTGATAGTCAGGTGAGGTGCTAGAAGACTGGAGGTTGGCTAACGTGGTGCCACTGTTTAAGAAAGGTGGTAAGGACAAGCCAGGGAACCATAGATCGGTGAGCCTGATGTCAATGGTGGGCAAGTTGTTGGAAGGAATCCTGACGGATTGGATTTGCATGTATTTGGAAAGGCAGTGATTGATTGGGGTAGTCAGCATGACTTGGTGCATGGGAAATCTTGTCTGAAGAACTTAATTTTTTTGAAAAAATAACAGGATTGAAGGCAGAGCGGTAGATCTATATGGACTTCAGTAAGGCGTTCAACAAGGTTCCCCATGGGAGACTGTGTTTAGTAAGATTAGATGTCATAGAATACAGGGAGAACTAGCCATTTGGATACAGAACCGGCTCAAATGTAGAAGACAGAGGGTGGTGGTGAAGGGTTGCTTTTCAGACTGGAGGCCTGTGACCAGTAGAGTGCCACAAGGATCAGTGTTGGGTCCACTTCTTTCAGTCACTTTTATGCTCACATCCAAATCATTTACATAAGAGGTATCGTTACTAAGTTTGCAGATGACAACACCAAAATTTGGAGGTGTAGTGGACAGCAAAGAAGGTTACCATGGATTACAACAGGACCTTGATCAGAAGGGTCAATGGGCTGAGGAGTGGCAAATGGAGTTTAGTTTATATAGGTGCTACGTTTTGGAAAGCCCATCTTAGTAGGACTTATACACTTTAATAGTAAGGTCCTAGTGTTGTTCAGTTCCCCCTTCAGTCAAAGCAAAATGCTCGGAGGCACAATTATTTTACCTTTTTTATTCCAGGCCCTGGAGAGAGAAAAGAACAATCACCCGTATGCACAGAGACATGAGTTCACGGTTTTCTCTCCGTTTCTCAATGAATTATATAATGATTTTACAGGGAAGACCATCCCGATAAGGCAACATACATTAATTGGGTGACTGTTGCAATCAACAAACATCAACTGTAAAGTTGAAGCCATCTGCTGTTACACAATGAATGTTCTTAACTGGCTTCACATAATGAATACTTCTCACCTTGTTAACTGATGTTACATACTGAATGCTTTCAATATTGTTAAATGGCTCGACATAATGCTTTCCTACCTACTTAACCCATTACCTTTGCCTCCAGCACCCCTTTTGTTAATTGTAAGTTCTTTTCTTATGACTCATGCTCTGCTGAACCTCATTGTTTCATAAAACTCAAACTTTAACTTTTTTTCCTACCTGTTCATAGCCGATACACATTCCCACGGAGACCTAATCAATCTGTCTATATGTACATGCGGAAGTGAGCTTTTTCCAATGTTTATGAAATTATTGTTACTGCCTAGAACTGCCCCTCCAAAATTGGTTCGCTTTGTGGTTATGGTTTTAAAAATAACTTGGCATTGTATTCCAATGTTAAGCCTTCAGCACAGGCTTCTTCTCAGAGAAGTACTGAGATTGCAGTTTGTGTATGGTACAAGTACTGTTTTTTTTTGTTGTTTTAAAATAAATATTTTCCACGGTAAAAACAAATTACTGCAGATGTTGGAATCTGTACTAAAAATAACAAATGCTGGAGTCACCTCGACTGAGTGTTAGCTTGCTGTCTCTCTCCCCATGCATGCAGCCTTACCTGCTCTGACCTCCAGCATTTTGATTTTTCCCAGCAGAACACTGCTTTCTCAGTTGTTTTTTTTTCCCCCAATGTTGTCTTTATAAAAATATGAAATAGAAGAAGCAGGAAAATCTTTTAGCAATGTGAAAATTAATGACTTCTTCTCTAAACTATGTTAATAACTAAATTCCGGTAGAAATTATTCCAAATGCCTAATTAATTGAATGATCAGTCTGTGTATATTCAGTTTCTGGCATTTATATTAACAGCTAGCAAAATATCAAAGATCAGTTGTACATTTGTAATTTTGAAACAACAGTGCTATTTAGCAAGGATATTTTATATCGAAAGTTTTTAAATTATTTTTTCTAATTAACAGGTTGAGTTGTACCTGTAGAATACATTAGCTTATTGTATTAAATTGAAGAAAACATGAATTTGTAAATGTTTGTCTATAGTGGGCAAGCTTCAGTTTCGTTGTCCATGTCTGCAGTTGGTTAGTGCTTGGATCAGATTGTTCAGTTGTTAATTAGTGTAAAGATCTTTTGGAATTTGGATTCCCTTATTAAATATGAAACAGTCTGCTTCTGCAGATGTGACACTATCCTGTAACTTTTCTAAGATCTGTCTAATTCGGAAAAGTTTGCTTGTGCAAGTCTGAAATTTAAAGTTAAACCATTATTTTGTTTCGCGTTTAAGCACCAGCAACCAAACACCAATCAGTAAAGTGATTTTTTTTTCAAAGTTTTACAAACAACTAGTTTTGTTACCTCTGTCTCTTCTCTTCTGTCACTTTTCTGGGATTGATAGGTTTGACAAATTAAATTTTTTTAAGCAGTTGTAGTTCAGATTTCACATTGGATTATTACTGATGTGATGCTACTACTCTGTGTACATTGCAGTAGTTGCTTAGCTCCTTCACTTCCAACTCAGTCTTGTGGCTTTTATGTTGAGATCGTGCATGCTTTCCATGTATCATCATCTTGGGTGGTTTTGCACTGAACTTTGACTACAAGACTAGTGCATAACCTAGTCTAATGTCTTTATGCCTCAATGCTGAGGGAATATTTCATTATTCAATGTCCCACCTTTTTGGGATGAGGTTCTAAGTCTATATTTATATGCAAAAAAAAATCCGGTGACATTATTGGAAGGGCAGAGAAGATCTATATCCCAAGCAATACTTGCTTCCGGAACACACCTCCTTTGATTATCTATCCCACTGTTTTTTTGGGAGATTGTGCTTTGTGCAAATTTGAATTGTGTAACCAGTTTGGTAATTACTGTATATTAATATTTTGTTAGCAATAAGGTCTTTGACTCACTTGAGAATTTAAAGTACTAAAAGATTTATTTTTAGTTGTTTTAGATGTACTACTTCAATAAAATGTAAATAGTTTAAAATGGGTTTTATATACAGACATTTAGATTTAAGGTCTTGTTAAAGCTCAGTACTTAATGAATAAATTTTTGACATACTGCTTTTAAGAGTTTTCATGTGAACAACAAACATACCTTGGTTTGTTTGTGTATATGTATGTGTAATTGTAGACAATGGTTTAGGATGTAAAAATAGATTTGATAAAGCTGTCCATTACTATTTGAGCTGTCTTTTTTTTGAACGCCCCAGTGATTTTGGTGAATATCAAGTTCTGGTACCTGACCGTTGATTTGTTATCCACTCAATATGTGGATCTTGCTGTAAGTGTCCTACGTTTTGTCTGAGGGAAGGAGTGATTGGTCAATTGTTAGAGGGTAGTATAGAGTGTAAAACAAAACAGTTGGACTGAAATTTCAAGCAAAAAGCTAAATTACATCTTGTACAGCAAAACTTTGTGTTTTTTCCCTGTCTTGGTGTTTTGTACAATTTTATTATTTTTAACCTTTTCTTGATGTGCACTTAAAAGCATAACAGAAATAGGAAGCTGAAGCAAATTTCCTCACTAAAGAGTAATTTGCATTTGAGTGACCTTGCTCTGTTGACTCAGTTATTAGATTATGCCTTTAAAAAGAAATAGTGCATTTAAGCATTTGTGATTAATTCTTCTTGGAATATGAAGCTATGCATAATTTTGCATGGTCCAAAGTTCTCTTTGTGAACAAAATGGTCTACTCTTCCTCTCTCTTGTGTTCTTCAATATCATAGGAGTTCTTCTGAGAATTTTAACAAAAGTGCAGTACCTCTTTGTAAATTTATTATTTTGCTTGCAGGGTGAGATGTTGATTATACTGGTAATATCATTGGACTAGTAAACCAGAGGTCCAAGCAATGCTTTGAGCAGCTGGTGGAATTTAAATTCCCTTTTTAATCACTATGAAGTGTGTAAGCTAGTCTCAGTTAAGGTAACTATGAAACTCACATTGGGAAAAGTATATTTAATTCACTGCCCTTTTTCTGCCATTCTTGTCCAGTTTCTCAGCAATGCAGTTAACTGCTGTCTGAAATGGTTTGGCAAGCTGATCAGTCCAAGGGCAATTGAGCATGAGTAACATGTTGGTCTTGCCAGTAACTCCAAACCCCCATGAAAGAAGAAAAAATCTTGGATCAAAAATAAAATGCATGACTTCCTAGCTTTTCCCTTCCAGAATATTCACAAAGCAGCTTTTGTGTCAAAATATGAGCTATCTGTTTCCAACTCCCTTTGCTTATTTCAATACTGGAGACCCTCCTAGACTAAAATAGTTTTGTTTTCAAAAATGTTGGACCTAAAATGGCCACAATGATTACCATGGCAAGTCCAATGATATCTTAATTTGAAATTGAGCATTTTTATCAAAATTGGCTTCAATGTCTTGAAATAAATTAACTGAGTCAGTTATCTAGAAACTCTCATCTCCTAATTTAATTTGCATAGTTTGACTTTCACATATTGGATATTTAAAAGGTTGCCTGCATTACTCTCTCGCTTGGAAAGACTATGACACCAGACTTGAGGTTCCACAAGGAAGCCTTCCTTCAGTGTCTGCTTACAAGAGCAGCAGGAAAAGGGACAGAAATTGACTTGCTTAAAGAAAGGACTGGAAGACTCAGTCCTTTTCTCCATACTTCTGTGCATCTTGATGGCCAACACCATGTTAAAGCAAATGAGAAAAACCTATATTTCACCAAGAGCTTGTATCGTTAGCAAGAATTTGCAGAACCAACTAAACATTTGTGATCTCCAGTTCAACTGTAATGACTCCAGCACTTGAGACTGTGGGCCTATGCTTTATCTTCCTTTTTATCTAGACTTTCCCCTCTTTTTAAACTTTTATATCTGTATTTGTCTTTTTTTTTCCCCTGTAGGTTAGTAAATGAAACATCATTTTTTCACTCGAGAGAACCTTTGAAGTTGACACCTTTTAATTTTACTACTTTTTTTTTTGAAACTTGATATGGCTGTGTGCCAAAACAAATCTATCTTTGCAGCTCACTCAGGACCAAAAAAAGAACTGATTCGCTGCTTACCTGGTTGCAATGTAGATACCATTTTACTTCTACCAAGTAGTTGCTCTTTGAATGCAGAAAATAGCGCGTTGTTTAATAGCTCACCTCAGAATCACAGTGTGATTCTATCTATCCAGGCACATCAATTCTGCTTGATCCACTGATCTTGTTATAATGAAGCCATTTGTAACATGTTTCTCTGCCATAAGAATTACATGGGAGATATAAACTGGTGTTTCTGCTCTAGAAGATGGTTTTGCAGCGCTGTTACCAACTAAACATTTGATTTACAATTCTTGACTTGAACGGTAATAGTTATTTTGAAAACATTTGGTGTAAGGCATCAGTAAACTACCTCTTTCTTTTTTTTTTAATTCCATGCACATTTATAATTGCACTATTGAGCACTTCATTGTGATATAATGGTGAAATCTCATTACTAGTTTAGCAAGTTGAAATAAATAAAAACTTCATTTGACTAGAATTTAACGGACTGCTGTTGCATTCTTGCCACATAAAATGAATTTGGAGCTGGCTATCCTGACTAACTGTACTTTATTTATCTATTTTTCTCATTGCAGAATGTGCCCACTTACTACTTGCTCACAATGCTGTAGTAAAGGTGAAAAATGCTCAGGGATGGAGTCCACTGGCAGAAGCCATCAGCTATGGAGACCGACAAATGAGTAAGACAATAGACTGTCTTAATTGTTTAAATTTGGAGTAAACAGTTGAGTTAGGTTTCTCATGCGCATTACTTCAGTCCAGACTGCTTCCAATTTAATTTTATAACCATTTTGTAGCCTCAGTATCCACAAAAACTAGCAATCTTTTGGAGAGTGTCTATTGAAGTTGAGTCTTCAGTTATTCAGTCCACATGTTTGGTATCGGCAAAATTTGGCTATTTTACAAAATGAACAGTGTAACCACGAAATTCTCAATTCTGCAATTAAAGACCCAATATTTTGCATTGAGTAAATCTCTCTCCTACTGATGGAATCTTCATCCTTCATCTCTCTCTGGGTGCAGTGTTGGATTGAAGCAAAGTTTTTGAGCTCCCTTTTTAGGATGGCTATTGCACAAGTCGCAAAAGACTGAGAACAGTGGTCAGCAATTTACGAGCAGTTAATTTAGTGCAGGGATTTTGATTTGGCACAGCAGGGTACTGTAGTCAGTTTCATTGGCCTGCAGCTGCTGCTCATGATGACATCAGTGAATTAAGGTAATGGGTTGCTAGAAGGACTTAATGGCAGGTAATTACACTTGTGATACACTAATAGCAAAGCATTGCTCGCAACACCAGCAGATATCATAGATCAAGTACAATATAAAGATTTAGAATTTAAGTTGAGTTTGCACACCACAAAGATGGTACTTAAGGGATACATTTTCAAAGCTAAAGATTGAAGTGGACGGTGACACATTGGAGCGAGTAGTTAATTTTCATATTTGAAATATGATAACAGAAGGTAGATGCAATTTTGAATGAACAGAAATAAATGCAGATGTGATGCACTGGATGTCTGAGGATGCAAAGGACAGATGAATTGAAAGCTTTGCTAGAACTGGCTGAAGTAGTCTTTTTAATGATTGCTTGGTCTTCAGTGATTTAAATAACACTTTCATAATTGCAATGAGTCTGGCAAATGGTGACCATTTGCAGTTATTTATATAAGAATGGATAGTTTATAAATGGTGAGACTATCCATTCTCTACCTGCAGTGTCACTGAATTATAGCAGAAGGAACTGAACCAGAAAACCTTAAGTTTAATTTTGAGAACAAGCTTTTCTATAGAACTGTTGAAATATTTCTTTTGTTTATTTTAGTCACAGCTTTGCTACGGAAACTTAAGCAACAATCAAGAGAAAATGTAGAGGAAAAACGACCTCGATTACTAAAAGCTCTGAAAGAGGTAGGGTTGAAATTTTGTGCTTTTTTTTTAGAAAAAAAATGTCAGTGTTCACTTAAATGTGCTATGTGACTGAACTGCCAGAGCTTTATTCTGATGTCTTGATCAAGTTTAAGCAGGGGTAATATTTATGCAGAGAGGAGTAAGGAGATCATTCTAGTCTATTGTGTACCCCAGTGTTTATTTTGCATTGTGGCTTGACTTTGTCTTTTTCTTTTGCACATATTTGACTTTTTTTTTCCATTTTCAAGATCATTTACTGTGAAAACCTTTATTGCGAGCAGTAGACTTGAATACTGAACACTTTAATACTGAGAGGCCTGGATAGTGTGAATATGGAGAGGATGTTTGCATGAGTAGGAGAATCTAGGACCTGGGGACATAGCCTCCGTGAAGGGATGACACTTTCGAACTGAAATGAGAAATTCCTTCAGTTAAAGGTGGTGATCTGTGGAACTCCTACTGCAGAAGGGTGTAGAGGCCAAGTCATTTCAGTATACTTAAGACAGAGATTCTTTAGTGAGGGGATCAAAAGTTAGAAAGAGATAGCAGGAGATTGGAGCTGATCAGTCATGATCAAATGGCAGAGCAGACTTGATTGGCCAAATGGCCTAATTCTTCTTCTATACTTACAATTTTAAGAATAATGTTCTGTTTTTACTAAAACACTGGTTTTCATTATACTCTCATTTTTAATAATCACTTGTTAACAACAACTTCCAGTTTGCCCTCCTTCCTTGTAGCAGTACATCAATGCAAATGTATAACTATTACCAGCAATTAAGTTGATAACTAACTCCTCAATTAGTGAGCAATGTTCTGTGTTTCATGCACTATACCAAGGGAATTTTTTTAACTTAATGCAGCCTTATATCTATCTCAACTGTCTGGAGAAGGAAGGATGAAAGTATTGACTATCAGGTTTTCTTTTGCTTTCCAGTAAGTTGAAATGCCTTCTATTGTGCAAATCCTGTATTTGGTACCAAGGTAGTATTTTCAGTAGTGCGTCAACCAAATTTTAAGAAGTGATAACACTGACAGTATGCACTAGTTAAAATCCTTTTTGAGTCCTAAATGCTGTGCTAAATTAGTTATGAAGTTGTTGTTATGATCTTGCTCAGGACTGTCAGTATGTTAAAGAAATCCAAACACCCAACAATTAACTGGCAGAATTACTTCGAGATTTTGCATGTCTTGATAATTACATTGAAAATAATTCTTCCTTTAATAAGATGTGTGCTATAAATCTCTAGTTCTGCCTTTTACTCTTGCATCCCCACCCCCAAAATCACTTGCTGCAAGGAGTTTGTTTGTTATGAAATCTTAATGTTCATTCCTGACAGACATACAAATTTTGCCACAGCAGGTTGAAATTTGCTTATATTTTCCTTTAGTTGAATGATCTGCTTTGAATCCTACCTCAAACGAATGTACTAGAATACTAAAGGTTTGGCTAAGTGATCCTGAAGTGGGTCTTTTACTAATCTTACAACTCCCATCTCTTCAGCCGTTAGTCAACCAGTTCCCATTGCTTGGAAAGCACTGCAGAGGCTAAGTATTTAAGGTAGTTGCATTCTGCCATAAAGCACTTGAAGGACTACTGTGTAGATTTCTTCCTCCTACTGCAAGCTAGAACAAATTGTCCAGTTGCTTTGCTTTCCTTAAAATTCAAGCTGCTGCCATCAGCAAAACACACAAATTAAACAAAAGATCCTTTCTAACTAATTCATCCTGCATCACTTTTTTTCAGTAGTGGGTGGTATGATTAAAACAGAAATGCAAGCGAGTTATCATCTTTTTAATTCAAGTCTTTGATTATGTAATTCAGATGAATTATATTGCTAATAGTTTTCTAATCCTTTCTCAAAACTCTTGGTCTGCTACTAGGATGGAGATTGATTTTTTTTTTTGTTCACATTTTTTCACCAATAACTTTGATTTTGCACATCAAACATCGGTTAACTTTTAAATGTAATAAACCCTGTTGTTAGAAGTTCTGAAGAAGGGTCGCTGGATTGAACCATTAACTCTGCTTTCTGTCCATGGATGCTGACTTTTTTTTTCCCAGTAGTTTCTGTTTGTACCCCAGGCTTGTTTGAGTTGCATTTGCATCAAAATTGTTTCTCAGCATCTTTTATCAGATGTTCGTAATTTTGGCATGAACCTAGTTTTATGAATTAAAATTTTATATCTAAAACATGTGAATAATGAAGAGGATAGTTTCAATATTGCATCTGACTGAATGCATTTGACCAAAACTCCGAAGTATCTATTCCTTCTGTTTTTAGAAACTGATTTTTTATCTTAAAATATACCAATAGGAGCAAAAATAAATAAATATGAAATTATTTGAAGCATTAGTGGTTTCTAATACAAATTCCATATTGAAGATCTTATCTCCTAAAATAGACTTCTAGAATCATCTAGAAACTGAGAAAGTTTAACATTTCAAGTCTATGGTCTGAAGGAGTGTCAAATTGGACTTGAAATAGAGTTATAGATGTACAACACAGAAACAGACCCTTCAGTCTAACTCATCCATTCCTATCTGATATCCTAAATTAATCTAATCCCATTTACCAACCCTTGGCCCATATCTCTCTCTCAACCCTTTCTATTCATATTTAAAAGGCATATTGATGTGTATATATAATTGTACCAGTCTCCTCCACTTCCTCTGGCAACTCATTCCATTCATGCACTATGCTCAGTATGGAGAAAGTTATCCCTTTTTAAATCTTTCCCTCCTCACCCTAAAACTATGCCCCCTAGTTCTGGACTCCACACCCGAGGGAAAAGACCCTATCTGTTTACCCTATCCGTGCCCTTCATGATTTCATAAAACCTCGAAGGTTAGCCATTAGCCTCCAGCACTCCAGGGAAAACTGCCCCAACCTATTCAACTGCTCCCTATAGCTCAAACCTTCCAAACCCTGGCAACATACTTGTAAATCTTTTCTGAACCCTTTCAAGTTTCACAACATCCCTTCCAATAGCACAGAGACCAGAATTGTGCACAGTATTCCAAAAATGGCTGAACCAATGTTTTGGTCACCATCTTGAGCAACTTCACACAGATCTATGAAGGTCAGGTTTTGCATGAAACACGAGTGACATTTCACAATCATTTAATGCTCTCCAATTGACGCCATCATTCTAACAGTCACAAGCTATGCATCATCTCTGGATGTGATGCCAACCTTTTATACAGTGTAGAATCATTGATCAGAATTACCTGCTGGCAGCTGTCCAGCAGCCATCTTTATTATCCTGATTTACTTCTGTTTGGCTAAGCACTTGTTTGCAAATTAGTTCAACTTTTTATGTAAAGTACTGCTTTTCCCACAGTGAACGCACTTTCTTTTGTGCTATCCTCCATAATATTTACATCCTGTCCTCATGCCTTTATCTATCATCTTTACTCTTCTCCCAAATATTTCTTCTTTTGCCCAATCTGCTGCTGTTAATCAGCCTGATATGTCTCAGCATTATATAAAGCCTCTTATGTTCTCTCTGATTTATATACTCTAGCTGATGACTGGCAAACTTACGAGTTTCTACACACGATATGTTCTCTTCAGAAAGCTATCTCCTTTCTCAGCAGTCATACTCTCACTACAAGGGCCATATATCTGACGTGATAATGTCTCCGTTACCCAAACACACAGAATTCAGCTGTTATAGCAGGACAATCAGATGTTCTTTACTATTCCCTCTCTCCTTGAGCCTTGATAATCAAATACATTTCATAAATAACATTAATATAGAGTTACTGTGCCTTCAAGATTTGCAGAATCTCTGCAGTCTGGCTTTTCTGCTCTTCAGTGAAATATAAGCTGCAGTTTATAACCATCTTCCCCATAGCAGAGTTGTGACTCTTACATGCTGAGGTTTGTAAACTAATTCTGTTGCATTTTCATAATTTTATAACCAAGAGGAAAAATATAATTTGTACAACTGCAGGGAGTGGAAAATACTCTGCCATTTTGACTCATCCACTAATTAAAAGTGGCATGTTTTTCTCTTTTTTTTTGTAAAAATTTTTTTGCCATTTTTAGTAACTGGCTCTGAAAACACCATGTATCTCCAGGTATGCCACCCAGAGACCACGTTTCAAGTGATTTGGGTTTAAAAATTCCTGCAAACTGCGCACAAGGCACTTAAAGTAGAGAGAGTGGTCATATGGCTACAGCAATTACAGTAAGGGCATAATGGCGTTTCTCCAAAGAGTAATACTGTTACAACCCCTGTCTCAGCTTGCTTCTTAACAGTATCTGTGGAGAAACTATCTGCTGAATTTCTCCAGTATTGCTTTAAGAAAGCCAAGTCAGCTCAAATATTAAATCTGGCACGTAGATTTCATTTTGACTGAATCTGGATGATATGGATACAGGTCAGATAGATTTATCACTAGTCAACCTATGACATATGAACATCCTGAATTAAGAGCAGGGGTTTGGCAGGAAATAGGAAGCTTTTAGCCTCTTGGTTTTGTCCTGCCAATTCATAGGATTACAATTATGGCCATTCTGATTGGGCCTCAACTCACTGTTGAGGAATTGGGACGACAAGTTGCGATTTATATCGGGCATTGGTGAGGCCACTTTGGAACACTCTGTACAGTTCTGGTCACCCTGTTATAGGAAGGATATTATCAAAGTGGAGAGGGTGCAGAAAAGATTTACAAGTATGTGACTAGGATGGGATGGCTTGAGTTATGAGGCTGGGTAGGCTGGGGCTATTTTCCCTGGAGTGTAAGAGGTTGAGGGCTGACCTTGTATAGCAGTTTATTAAATCATGAGAGGCATAAGTAAGGTGATTAGGAAAAGTCTTTTCCCTCGTGTGGGGGAGTTCAGAACTAGAGGGCATATCTTTAAGGTGAGAGGTGCAAGACTTAAATGGGACCTGGGGGCACCTTTTTTTCAGTGATGGTGGTTTGTACGTAGAATGAACTGTCAGAGGAAGTGGTGGATGCAGGTACAGTTGTGACATTTAAAACATTTGGACAGGTACATGAATAGGAAAGGTTTAGAGGGATATGGGCCACATGCAGGCAAATGGGACTAGATTAGTTTGGAAAACTTGGTTAGCATGGATAAGTTGGACCGAGCGATCAGTTTGTGCTATACGACTATTTATATAGTATCTTTTTAGCATAAAGTGCCAAAAGTGTGTTGGATTAGAGTAGAGTAGAGTGAAAATGAAGGCATTTTTATTTGAAATTATTTTGTCCTGTGATTCTTGAAGCTCCTATTTTAAAAATCTGGTTTCAACCCTTCAGCTTTAGGAAACTGTGATGCTTCATATTTATTCTACTTAAACTCTCTGATGTTAAATGCTATGATCAAATCTCCTCTTGGTCATCTGCTTAAGAAGAGCTTAATGTTTCCAATACATTAGTATTTTTCCTATCCCTGATTCCTGGAACCACACTCATCAACTTATCTCCAAATTCTTCACCATTCTTAAAGTGTCTCTTGCATCTCGCTTTCGTACTATTTTCTGCAGGTTAAGTGTACTTGCTTGGTTTTTCTAAAACTCTGGACAGTTTTTTTTTAAACAGCCATTTACAAAGGTTTATGCCAAACATTTTCCCAAGCGCTCTTGCCCTTGTAATGAAAACAGAATGCTGGAGAAAGTCAGCTGGTCTGGCAGCATCATTGGAGAGAGAAACAACGGTTAATGTTGAGTCTAGTATGTTTAGAATTGAAGACTCAGTGTTAATTCTGTTTCTTTTTCTTCAGATACTGAGACACCTGAGTTTCTCCAATACTTTTCCAAATCTCCAGTATTTTGCTTTTACTTATGTTCTTGTACCACCTTTAAAAATATATAATCATTCTTTCTAATTAAAAACATTTGTTTGTGTTGAATTTCATCTTTTGTTCCTTCTAATCTACTTGCTGCTTAAAGCCTTAACACTGTTAATGCACTTATTTAGAGCATTTGAGGTTAAACATAATTGATTCTAATTCTTCAAACCTCTTCCTGAGCTGCATGTACATCGTCCATTACAATAGTATGGCGATCAATGATTTGAATTGTTAAATGTTATAGTTCAATTCGTCTTAGTTTATTTATCTGTAGCAATTCTAAAATTTGTGTACCTGTAAATTATAAAGGTGCAATTAATATTCCTTATTGATAAACTAACTTATCTTTTATTTTTAAGCTTGGGGACTTTTATTTAGAACTTCACTGGGATTTTCAAAGCTGGGGTAAGTGCTGATTGTCACGTTCTTTTGACTTTTCTATGCAGTCATAATCTTCAATTATTGAAGAATTTTTAAATATTAAATTGCTTAATCCATGTAACAACCAAGCTATAGTCATCATTCTGTGTCTATTCATCATTGTCTCTTTTTTATTATTACAGTGCCTTTACTTTCCAGAATTCTGCCTTCAGATGCATGTAAAATTTACAAACAGGGTATAAACATCAGGTAACTTGATTTTATATCTGTTGTTAAGATATAAACAGTTAATGACACCAAATTTTAATATACATTAATATACTCTTGAGATCTGGGTGTTAGACAAGGCTAGCACTTACTTCCTTGCCATCTTTTCTAAGAATGTAAACCACCTCTTGAAATACTGAAATCCATTAGTGTGTGAGGAATTGAATTGACCCAGTCAAAACCCTGTGTGTAGAAGAGGATTTTTTTCCTTCCCATTGCTAACTTTACTGCTAATAAGTTTTTAGTTTTGCAATTTTCTTTTCAAACTGAATTCAATTTCTTAATCAGAGGTAATTTTAACAAAACCTCTAGAGTGCTAATATGATGACATAATCACTAGTACCCATGAGTCCATTGCAATTGATCCATCCAGTTAAATTTACAATATGCTTTTCAAAGTTCATTAAATAGTTTTGTTATGGATCAGACCAAACCCCCTTAAAATTCAGGTTGGTCTAGACCTTAACTTTTTTTTTCTTGTTTTAAAAGTAAATATAAGGTGTTGCGTTCGAGATGCAATTTGATTGGTCAAACTATAGAATTTAAAGCAAAACACAATTTATTCAAGCACTAGTTAAAGTACAACAAAAGGGAATTTAATGCTGTTGGAAAACTTAATTAGTAATAGTTACTGTATGTACTATTGTGTTTTCCAATATAGTAACGTCTTTAAAAACATCACCTTGACAAAAGGCAAATTCAGAAAATAGATTGCTACAGGAGTTGCATGTGAGACGGTCAGAACCCTCATCTTTTGGCTGGAACTGACAATAGTTTTCATTTCCTCAAGGTGCCAACAGCAAATGCTGAAAACTAAGTTAAAGATTCTGGTTCTGTGCGTGGGAGCTTGGCCATACTCATTCAGGCTGCTTCCATTGTTCCAACCTTTTTTCTTAATTTGAGAATCCTTTTAGCGTGGAAACGGGCCATTCAGCCCAACAAGTCCCAAAAAGCATCCCACCTCACCAAAAAGCATCCCACCCAGACTCATCCCCTGCCCTGTAATTTTGCATTTTGACATGGCTGATGCACCTAACCTATACATCTGTAAACACTGTGGGAAATCTAAGAGATCCAATCCACTGCCTTGCACTGCTTTTGGATTATGGGTAGACATCGGAGCACCTGGTGGGAAAGCCACACAGACATGGGGAGAACATGGAAACCCCTCACAGTCGGTCACCCGAAGCCAGAACCAAACCCGGATTCCTCGTGCTGGTGAGGCAGCTGCGTTAACCACTGAGCTACCATGCTGCTCTTTTGTCTTTTTTTTAAGAAAAAGGCACCCAAAGCTTCACATTGTTTATCCTTTCATAGACTGCTTGGTACTTGTCCCCCAATCTCTAAACAAAACCAGGACAAAACACATCTCTTAAAGCTACAGTATCTTCACAGTTGTTCGCCTTTTGGATTTAGTTTACAAATCTCAGTGGCCTCACCCGAATGCTGTTGTCTGAAAGCATCCATCTTTAAAGATCTTTGACAAAATCATACATAAGCTGATAAAAGCGAAGCCCCAATCAGTTTCTAACACTGCCCCAATGCAGTTAAATCATAACAGTAGATTGATATTATCCATATGTAATTTATTGAATTGTACTAATTTTAAGATAGCATGAGACTACCCATTAAACAAATACTGCATAGATTATGACCCCCCCCCCCATTGTTTAATGATCACTGACTTTCTAGCATTGAACAAAATCATCAAATTATAAATTTGAGTTGAAGTTTCTCATTCTCAAACCATGCAAGTAAATGTATAATTGTCCAGTGAAACATCTGCATTAAATAATCGAGATTCCAGAATTTCCTGCATCCAAATAGTAACACTTAACATGAATTATAAACTGCTATGCAACTAATGTATTTTCAGGCTTGACACAACTCTAATAGACTTTACAGATATGAAATGTCAACGTGGAGATTTGAGCTTCATTTTCAATGGTGACGCAATACCCTCTGAATCTTTCATAGTATTAGACAACGAGCAGAAAGTTTATCAACGAATACATCATGAGGTATGTTTTGTCCTGTGATTAGCAGCCACAAACTCTGCTTAATTGTAGTAAGAATTCAAGATGGAAGACAGAAGAAAAAAAAAGTGGCTGTAAGAGCTGCTTTTTAAAATTTTGTTGGAGGTGATTTCCTCTGATTTCAAGAGCAGTAATTACTGTTTTATAAGCTGTTGCATTGTTTTGGAACTTTTTGTGGATGGGGGGGAGGGGGAAGATCAAAACAACAACAGTTTGTGTCTCTTTCTCCTTTTCAAAGGCAGAGGCCACATGGTCAGACATAGAAATCTGCGCTGCTGTCTGATAGCAGGGAATCTGCACAGTTACTGCCTTTGTTTGAGTTCAAGTATCTCTGAACATTAGTGTGTCTAAGAAAACAACAAAATTCATAACTGACCATGGAGGAACCTATGTGGGAGAGTTCACTGCACAGGAGAAGTTAAATGTATAGTTTTTAAAGTGTAACCTTGCTGTCAATCTACAATAGTGAATAGAGTGGGTTCTTTTTGGTTTGTTTTATTGAAATCTGTCACGATAAAATTTTAAAAATATGGAGCAGTTTTTTTTTATTTTTAGAGCAATAAGACACTGATTTTGAGTTTGTAGATGTTTTAAGGAGCAATAATGACCTTTTTAGAGTGAGATGCTCTTCCTGTTGGATGTGGGAGATGAGGAAGAGTTTCCATGTTACTGATCGTTCATGTCTGCAGGAAATGTCTGGTTGCGATTCCTATCAGATTGCAAGGATTGTTTAGAATGGAAGTAAGAGGCAATAAGGAATTTACAGGACTAGGGTGTGTGCTAGATGGCAGTTACAGGAAGGGAGAAAAACCCACCTACAGTTAGGTAGATGGGTTAACTCCAGGAAAGGTAAGCAGCTAGTGCAAGCATATTTTGTTGCTAGCCTGTTTAAAACAAGTATGCTGTTTTGGAAAACATAGAGGGTGATGGACTGTTAAGGGAATGGAGCACGAAACTGTCAGATTTGTGGTACAGAGACTGGCTCTTGGTGGGGGGTTTGGTTAGGGGTCTGGGGGTGGGACCAGGGTTGGGGAAGGTTGGGGGCTCGTGTGGTGTGCTGCTGCTGCCAAGTCTCTTGAATGGAGAGCAGACTTAGCAAGTGCTCGCTTTGTCAATTCCATTAAACTGATAGGAGGTGGAGGTGGGGTGGGGAATGGTGGTGGTCTATAGTGATGCTGCAGGTCCCTAACATACGTGTGTCTACTCAGAAACAAACACTGAGACGAGAGAGGGAGCAAGGCAGACAGAGAAAGGAGGAAATTTCGGAAAGCTCTGAGCAGCCCCAGGTGTGAGGCACTGAGTCAAATAACTGGATAATCAATTATCCAAACGAAATAATGCCTGCACATCTTGTTCAGATAATAGTTTCCTCTGTATTCTGAAAGTGTCCTAACCAACGTCCTGTACAGCCATAACATGACTTCCAACTCCTATAACCATTGCCCTGACCAATAAAGGAAAGCATACCAAAAACAATGGATCCAGCACCAATCCTTGTTGGCACATCACTGGTCACAGGCCTCCAGTCTAAAAAGCACCCTCCAACACCAACCTCTGTCTTCACCTTCCAGCCAGTTCTGTATCCAAATGGCTCGTTCTCTGTGTATTCCGTGAGGTCTAACCTTGCTCACCAGTCCACCTTTAGGAAACTTGTCAAACACCTTACTGAAGACCATATTGATCACATCTACTGCTCTGTCTTCATTAAGTCTCTTTTGTTATTACTTCAAAACTCAATCAAGTTTGTGAGACATGATTTCCCACGCACAAAGCCATGTTGACTATCCCTCATCAGTCCTTGCCTTACCAAATACACGTACATCCTGTCGATCAGGATTCCCTCCAACCTGCTCGCCACCGATGTCAAGCTTACCAGTCTATAGTTCCCTGGCTTGTCCTTACCACTTTTCTTAAATAATGGCATCACGTTAGCCAACCTGCAGTCCAACACCTCATACATGACTATCGATGATGCAAATATTTCAGCAAGTGGCCCAACGATCACTTCCCAAGCTTTCCACAGAATTCTAGGGCGGACCTGATCCGGTCCTGGGGATTTATTCACCTTTTACACGTTTCAAAACATCCAGCATTTCCTCCTCCTGTAATATGGCCATTTTAAGATATCGCCATATATTTCCCTACATTCTATATCTTCCATGTCCTCCTTCACAGTAAACACTGATAAAATACTCATTTTGTATCTGTTGCAGTTCCACCCAAATAAATTCCCTGGACTGTTCCCAGGAATACCCTCCCTAAGTACAGCTGTAATGTTATCCCTTATCAAAAAAACTATTCCCGCTACGCTCTTGCCTCCCTTTTTATCCTTCCTATAGCATTTGTATCCTGGAAAATTTAAGCAGCCAGTTCTGTCTATCCCTGACCCACATCTTTGTAATTGCTATGACATCCCAGTCCCATGTTCCTAACCACGTCCTGAGTTCATCTGCCTTCTGTTAGGCCTCTTGCATTGAAATAAATGTAGTTTAATTGATCAGTTCTACCTTGTTTTCTGCTTTGCTTCTGCCTACCCTGACTGTTTGACTTGCTGTTTTTACCAACTGTACCAGTCTCAGACTGACCTCTTTACTCACCATCTCCCTGGATCCAACCTGCCCACCTTTATAAGTCCAAATCCTCCCGAGCAAGATTAGGGCTAGTCATTATGGCTTAAACTGGCTCAAAGGTAGAGAGGGTGGTGATGGAGGGTTGTTTTTCAGACTGGAGGCCTGTGATCAGTGGTGTGCCACAAGGATCAGTGCTGGGTCCGCTGCTTTTCGTCATTATATAAATGATTTGGATGTGAACATAGAAGTTACCATTAGTAAATTTGCAGATGACACCAAAATTGGAGGTGTAGTGAACAGTGGCAAACATTACCTCAAGATCTGATGGGCCCATGTGCTGAAAGGTGGCAGATGGAGTTTAATTTCGATAAATGCGAGGTGCTGCATTTTATTGAAAGGGCAAATCTCAGCAGGGTTTGTACACTTAATGGTAAGGCCCGAGGGAGTGTTGCTTAACAAAGAGACCTTGCAGTGCAGGTTCATAGTTCCCTGAAAGTGGAGTTGCAGGTAGATAGGATGGTGCAAAAGGTGTTTGGTATGCTTTCCTTTTATTGATCAGAGTATTGAGTATAGGAATTAGGAGTTTGTGTTGCGGCTGTACTTGACTTTGGTTCGGCCACTTCTGGAACAACATGTGCATTTCTGGTCTCCTTCCTATTGGAAGGATGTTGTGAAACTTGAAAAGTTTCAGGAGAGATTTACAAGAATATTGCTAGAGTTTGAGCTATAGGGAGAGACTGAAAAGACTGGGACTATTTTCTCTGGAGTGTCAGAAGCTGAGGGGTTACCTTTTAAAGAGTTTAAAAATCATTGGGGCATGGATAGGGTAAATAGAGAAGGTCTTTTCCCTGGGGTGGGGTGGGGGGGGGGGGGGGGGGAGTCCAGAACAATATGGCATGCATTTAAGGTGAAGGGGAAAGATTATAAGCGACCTAAAGGGCAACTTTTTTCATGTAGAGGCTGATGTGTATAGAAGGAGCTGCCAGAGAAATGGTAGAGGTTGATACAAGATTTTAAAAGGTATCTGGAATGGGTGTATGAATAGGAAGGGTTTAGAGGGATATGGGCCAAGTTGTGGCAAATGGGATAGGATTTGTTCAGAATATTTGGTCTGCATGGATTAGTGGGACTGAGGTCTGTTTCTGTACTGTAAATCTGACTGTATAAGAGCACTTATTCTTATCCACTTCAGTAAAGATGATGTAAGATTAGGGACAAATGTTTTCCTGTTTTCTTTACAAGATGTGTATTGATATACACAATTTTTTATTGACAAAGTGTAGTAAGGTATTGAAACTCAACAGTTTTGACATAACTCCAATTATGACATGGAGTATTTGGCTTGTGCATCTATGTTCTTGTGTACATAGCAGTGAAAACATACAATGATAGCTCATGCAGTTAGAATTCTCTTATAGCTTACATGCTTATTCATATGCAAACAGAAAAAGCGTAAGGATTATGTAATATCTATGGTTCTATTTCAAGTCAGTCGTACGTTGAACTAAGCAGCTGTTTATTCATACTATACAGTGTTCAGTAGAATAAATAACTCTTGACCTCAAGCTGTGTGTTTTGTCATTAACTCTTAATGTCTAAGTTGCAAACTGAAACATTTTTACTGTTACTGACCTCATTCCTGATCTTTACCACATTTCCAGTGCATGGAATTTATAGTTAGAAACAAATCTGTAATAAAACCTGTCATATTGTCAAATTAATGGAAATGTTTAATTGGAATTTAAAACTGCAAATTCTCTCAAATAGAAATGTTTTGGAAATAAAGAATTTGACAATTTTCCTGCAAATTTGCTCCTTTAAAACTTATTAAATGCAAGGACTCTGGCATCGTGGCAATGAGAAGCTGTAACTATTCATAGGCAATGATAATAAGCTGAGAAAAGGAACAATTTCTGAAGTGTGTTAGGGAAAATTTTTCTTGATCAAGGATGGCACAGTGTCTCTGGGCATGAGGGTCCTAGGTTCAATTCTATCCTTGGGTGAGTGTCTGTTGAATTTGTACATTCTCCCCATGTCTACATGGGTTTTCTCTGGGTGTTTTGGTTTTCTGCCACAGTCCAGAGCTGTGCCAAGTATGTGGATTAGCCATGCTAAATTGCACATAATGTCCAGAGATGTGAAGGTTAGTGCTGCTCAGTGTATTTCTACCCAGTGTGAAACAAAGCACTAATGGATCTGTTTCTGAGTGAGGTATGTCAAGTGCAGGTAGGGAAATGTCTAGGGAAGTTAGTACTATAGTGTTTAAATTGCTCCATGCTTGTTTCCACAGCCAGTTTCAATGCGGTGAGAAGGAATCTTTCCCAGAAGTGAAATCAAAGATTAGTAAGCAAAACTGACATAACACTGGGCTGCCTTTTTAAAGAGGTGACATTTTAAGTACATCCACGATTTTTTTTTTAAAAAATCCAACTGGGGAAAGCTAGGGCAGCAAAAGCCAGAGCACTCTTGAATATCGGAAGTAGAGATGATACATAAAAAGAGAGCATATTACTAATGTGAGTTTGAATTTAAATAAGTGAGCATCAGGCTGAATATAGAAATTCTTCAGAGAAGCAGAAACAATTATAAGTATGAGAGGAAAATTGCATGAGAAGATATTTTGAGGTAAAGGAAAGAATTTAGACTTTTATAACACCCAAATAATAAAAGTCTACAAAAGGGGTGATGTTCTGGAATTGAAGAAGACCTAACATACAAACAGAAGGATAAAAAGGATGTGCTAGAACACTCAGGTTTATTAGTATATGGAGAGAAAGAAATAAAGTTAATGTTTTGAGTTTATGACTAATCTTTAGAACAAGTTTAAGGGTGATTTTTGTGTATATGAATTTTCAAAAGGCTTTTGGTAAAATGCCACCAAGTTACTTTGCCATAAGTCTAACCTCCTATGGCTGGATTTGGGGAAAGGGCAAATAGTATGGATACAAAATAGTCCGAATGGTAGAAAACATGAGTGATGAATTGTTCTTTTCCCAACTGAAGGTCAGTCAGTATAGTCATATTCCTTTGAAAGTTGGTACTAGGATTACTGCTTTTCTTGATCTTTGTTCATGACCTCGACTTGTGTGGACAGGGCAGTATTTTAAAATTTTGCAGATGACACAATTTGAATGTACTGTGAGCTATGAGGAGTATAGTCTTCAGGAGCGGCTGGTGGAATGGGCAGACAAGTGACAGATGAAATTTTAATGTGAGAAAAGTGTGAAGCAATGCATTTCAATAGGAAGTACAAGGTGAAGCATTATAAAATAGTTCTGAAAGGTTACAGAAGAACAGATTCTGTCCTAATTGTATACTGTCATTGCCAAAATGCCGATGTTCACTTAAAACCTTCTATGTTTCAGTCATCTGCAAGTCTGTTGCTATGTAACAATTCTATTTCCCTGGTTCATACACTGATAATTCTTTTCAGGAATCAGAGATGGAAACTGAAGAGGAGGTAGATATTTTGATGAGTAGCGACATCTACTCAGCAACGTTATCTACAAAATCTATTACCTTCACACGTGCGCAGACAGGCTGGCTTTTCCGAGAGGATAAAACGGTATGATAGCTTCTATCTGGTTGCTGATTTTCATTAGAGACGTGGTCTGTAATGTGATGGAGAAATTAAGTTTTCCATAATGTTCAGCTGTGAGAAATTAGTGCTTGGCAGGATCCTTCTCATAATAAGCAATTATAATTTAAGCAATGATCCCTCAAATGTCTTGTACTCTATATCACTGGACTCTGTTGTTTACATAGTCACTTGAATTCAATCACTTTGGGTGCCTGTTTCAGGGAGATTAAACAATAAAGGAAAAAGTTCATCATAATTGTCACTTTATTGCTAGTTAAAATTTGTACAGGAGAATACAGCTAAGCTGCTTCTTTCCTTTCAGACCATAGGAACTAGGAGGAAGAGTAGGCAATTCATTTCAAGTGGTTCTCCTATAACATGTTTCTACATCATGAATTGGCTGGAACACAATTGCTGAATTTAGACCAATAGTTGTAGAATACAAACTTTCCATACCTGTATAGATACAACACTATTCCAGCCCCATTAGATTAAACAGTGCTGGTATTGCCCAGTTTTCTGTAGGAAAGATGGCATGGGCCCTGTACATTGGTGTTGTAAGAGAACTACTTGTATCACAATCCTCACCACTTGAGATAATCATGGCTGATCTCATCTGAGTCTCAACTCCACTTTCCTCACCTGTTTTCCATAACCCTCTAACCCCTTACTAATTAAAAATCTGTCTGTCTCCTTTAAACTTACTAAATATCCCAGCATCCTCCTGAGGTGGTGAATCTGCAGATTCTGGACTCTGAAGTAATTTCTCCTCATCTGTTTTAAGACTACCATCTTTTATCCTAAAACGATGACCTATCCTTCTAGTTGTCCCACACGAGGAAACATTCTTCCTGCATCTATTATGTCAATCCCCTTCAGCATCTTGCATACCCCAAATCTCCTCTTGTTCTGTTAAGCTTCAGAGGGTATTAGCTTGAAATGCTCAATCTGTCTTAAGACAAATCCCTCCTCTGTCAACACTCTCCTGTGGACCACCACCAGTACAACTAAATCCCTATAATAAGGGGACCAAAACATGTCAGTCCTCAGTGTCTAGTATTCCAAGGCAAACAATCCCAACCCATCCAATTTCTCATTATAACTGAAAGTCCTCCAGCCCCAGACAACATTGATGAATCTCCTCTGCATTCTTCCTATAATTGGAATTCCAGAACTGCACACAATACTGTAGCTATGGATTAACCTGCATTAGATACAGTTGCAGTATAATCTCCCTGTTCATAAACTCTACCTTGACTAATGATGGTAAGTATCCCAAATGTCTCCTTAACCACCTTTTTTCTTAGTTTTTAAAAATTATTTTAAAGATGATGCAGGAGTTGCTGGTAGGCTGGCATTTGCTTCCTATCTCTAATTGACCTTTAAGGTCATAATGAGCTGTCATCTTGAACCACTTCAGTCTGAGACGTGTCTGTAGACCCACAACAGAAGTCCAGTATTTAGATTCTGCAACAGTGAAGCAACTGCAATATAGCTACAAGTCAGGACATCTTGGAGAGCTTGCAGGAAAGTGTTGCTGTGCATCTACCTGTGTCCCTCTGAGGTGGCAGGAGTTATGGGCTGGAAGGTGTTGTGCTTGTAATTTGTTTCTACTCAAGTGTGATGCTGTGCCATTAATAAAATTGCCTAACTTTGAGAATAACAAATTTTTAAAGGAACGAGTTGGGAACTTCTTAGCAGATTTTTACTCTGTAAATGGCCTTGTTCTGGAATCCAGAAAACGACGTGAGCACCTCAGTGAAGAGGACATCCTGAGAAATAAGGCTATAATGGAAAGTCTGAGCAAAGGAGGAAATTTGATGGAACAAAATTTTGAGGTAAAGCTTATTTTGAGTACTGTGTTTTAAATAAGAGTAAAAGAAGATCAAATTTGTTTTTAAGTTTGAGAACAAATAAAATTCAAGTAGCATGTTACTTGAAAATTACTGAAATTTAGTTTTGTTTTATTCTAGCGTCAAACTTCAACATTTTATTATTGTTAGATGGATGCTGAACTCTTTTTTTTAATGAATGGCTAGTTGGAGAGACTGAACACAAATTATAGCACACTGGAAATCAAATCCTGTTGTTTCTGGCATTGTTACAAAAGTTGAGCTGGGTAAAATTCTCAAATTTACCTGATTTTTAGCCCAAGATAGAAACCTACTCTGCTTTCTGGATTTTAAGAATTGCTTTTTATTAAAAGTAATTAAACTCTTAACTACAGATAAATAGTTGGCATATAACACTACAATGAAAACTGTTTCAAACTCCCCCTTAGTGTCTCGTCCACCCCCACCTTGCACGATGTATATGCAGGAAACATTATCATTTGTATGGTCAGAACCTGGATCTGCACATCACACCAGAATTTGTCCATTACATCTGTTATCTATAGCTGCTGTTTCCTGGCCTGAAGCCAGAGACTACGTGTTATGGGGCAATATCACATAGCTCACCTGCTCTTGCTGCCTGGCATAGGCATGCTAGAAGGATTTTTGCCTTCGTAATCCATCTGTTTGATCATGTTATCCATGCATGATCCATTGTCATTCGGTCCTGGAGTGGACTTGAAGTTATATCTTCTAGCACAGTAGCAGGGATAGTATCCATTGTGCTGCAAGGCCTTCCTGAATGGTTAGTCTCTGCCAAGGATGCCCACCTTAAAGTTTTCCTACTCCCTTGGCAAAGATCTCAGTGGGTGACTCTCCCACTGCGACCTCCTGGTCATCTCTGCCCTGAAGCATTCATTTCCCACCTGCATCCACCTATTGCCATCTCATCTACTTTTCCCCCAGACCCCCCCCCCCCCCCCATTTTTCAGTTCGCTTACCCATCCCCAGTCCTGATGAAGGATCCTGCCCAAACCGTTGACTCTCCTGCTCTTCTACTGCTTGACCTGCTGTGCTTCTTCCAGCTCCTCATTTTATCAACTATGCATCCTATCCGAACCTCCACTAGCATTTCTAAGACTTGGGAAGTCTCATTTCAAGAGGTTTCTGGGCAGGCAAAAATCTGCAGATTTGGCTTAGTACTCCACAAGGGAGACCCATATTAAAAGTATAAGCTGTTGAACGAAAATATTTTCCCATCAAATCTTCCGAGCCTTTTATTGTATTATTGAATCTGGATGTATCCGATCATAACTATAATTATAAAATCATACAGCTTTAAAACAGATGCATTAAATCAGTCCATGTTGCCCATAATCCAAAACTGAACTAGGTCCACCTGCCTGCACTCTGCCCATATCCCTCCAAACCTCTTTGTTTTCATGTACTTATCCAAATGTCTTGAGCATTATATCTGTACCAGCATTCACCACTTCCTCTGGCATTCCACACAACCCACTCTTTCAATATTTCTCCTCTAACTTTAAAGACCAGGGGACCTATTTATAAGATCCCATCGCCTTAGTGCAACGATCCCTGCCATTCACCTTACCTATGCCCCTCATTATTTATGGAATCTTTGCCTCAGTTCAGTGGCCATTATGAAATTAACTGCTTGGCATCAGGGTTTCCATGCATGATGGCGATCTAGCCACCAAGAAATTCATAGTATCTTGAAAGTGAATTAGGTAGGTAGATAGGATAATGAAGGAGGTATTTGGTATGCTTTCCTTTATTGGTCTGAGCATGGAGTACGGGACTTGGGAGATCATGTTGCAGCTGTACAGGATGTTGGTAGGCCAGTTTTGGAACGTTGTGTGCAATTGTAAATGTGTCTCTTTTCTCTCTTTCTCCACCCCCCCCCTCCCCCCGCAAAGGAGGTATGTGTGAAACTTGAAAGGGTTCAGAAGAGATTGACAAGGATGTTGCCAGGGTTGGAGGGTTTGAGCTATTGGGAGAGGCTGACTAGGCTGGGGATATTTTCTCTGGAGTGTCAAAGGCTGAGGAGTGACCTTTTTATGGACATTTATAAAATCATGAGAGGCGTGGATAGGATAAGTAGACAAGGTCTTTTCTGAGTTGGGGGTGTTCAGAACTGGAGGGGATAGGTTTGGGGTGAGGACAGAAAGATTTAAAAGGTACCTAAGGGCAACATTTTCACGCAGAGGGTGATGAGTGTATGGAATGAGCTGCCTGTGGAAGCTGGTACAAATACAACATTTTAAAAGTCATTTGGATGGGTATATGAATAGGAAGGTTATGAATCTATGGAATTCCCTGTGCAATGAAGTAATTGACGCTACTTCATAAATGTTTTTAAAGTTAATATCAATTTTTCTGAGCCTTTAAATGAATTAAGGGTTATGATGAAAGGGCAGGTAAATGGAGCTGAAGCCACAAAAAGATCTTATTGAATGGCAGAGCAGGCTTGAAGGGTCAGATGGCCAATTCCTGCTCCTAATCCATATGTAAGGATTTAGAGTGAAATGGGATTAATTTTGGATATCTGGTCAGCATGGACAGGTTGGACCAAAGGGTCTGTTTCCGTGATGTGTATCTCTGACTCTAGAACTGAAAGGTTGAGAGTTATAACTGTACAGAAGGGAATTGTGGCCTCTTCTTGCCAGTGGTGGCAACAACATAGCTGCCCTGGAATCCAAAGCAAGTCAGGCTTGTTGAGCTAATCAGGGAGTCTCTAGTTTGGTTGTGGGTTATAGACCACATGATGAGATCAGAAATCCAAAGCTTCAGATCAGAGTTTCAACTGAACTTAATGGTTAAGGAACGTGTGTTCACACACAGCTATCAGGTTATCCACCTGTAAATCTTTCCAACCTCCTAATGGCAGAAATTAAGAGTGGAGATTCCTGACAAGCTACATGATGGAAAGAATATTGGAGCCCCTAGCATTTCAGTTGAAAGCTCTACACTACAGCATGCATGTAAAAGTTCACAGTTGCCATGGAAACTGACACTGTGATTTGTTAGGCATTCAGTATTTGAGTGAATGGGGAGGAAAAAAGGTTACTAATAAGACAGTTGATTATCTAAAGTACTGTGTGTTGGAGTATTGGAGACATGAATGATGGCATTTATGTTGGCAATGTAATATGAAATAAATATAGATGTTTTGTTTGAAAGGAAGGATAATTATGAAGACTATGGCCAACATATGCAAATCGATGTTAGGAGACAAAGCTGCAAAAGTATACAATACCATTTTAACTCTTCAGTTAAATGACTGATGTTGGTCTACCAAATTCAGTCGTTGCAAATTCATGTGCAGCCCAATTTTGTGGTTTATTTATTTCAGATACTTACCAGTTTTCAGAGGAGCTTGCTTTAAAATCTTATTAATTTCTTCTAATTTGAAATCCATTTATTAAATTTGACTGTTCTTCCAAAATCAGATTTTAATGGAGTTTTTCAAGACCATATCAATTCATAGCTATAAATTGTTAAAACTGTTGCAATACAATAGAGTTTCACAAAAGTCTCCAAAGCAGTGTAGATGTCACCTAGACAAGGGAGGGGGGTGAAACGTTTGCTAATCAACTTCCCAGCTCAGCGAACATACCCCTACCTATGATAACTGGCAGCCAAGCTGCAGATCTTTACGGAAATCTTGAACATCTCTGGGCAAAACGTGCTAAGACCTAGTAAAACAATTACAAACCAACTCCCGTTATAAATGTTAGTTTTGAGGAAGTGATGGCCTAGTGGTATTTTCGCTGGGCTGTTGATCCCCTAAAAAGATCCAGGTACTACAACCTGTTCTCATAATGCGATAGTTCCGTTCTTGTGCAATCTTGCATCTGAGAAAATTGTGCATTAACTACACTATTTAAACTAATGGAGCCAGAATCTCATTATAGCCCATAAACATAAGGAAAGTTTGTGTTCTACAAATAACTGCTTAAATTCTTCAATTGCATTAAAGAAATACCTTATTGCAGAACCGACTCTAATATTCTGGGACCTGGGTTCGAATCCTGCCATGGCGGAATTTGAATTTAAATGTCTGGAACTAAGAATCTAACAATGACCATGAATCCATTGATTGTTGGAAAAACCCACCTGATCCACTGTCCTTTTGGGAAGGAAACTACCCTTAACTGGTCTGATCTACATGTGATATCCAGAGCTGAGCAGCCTTGGTGGAACCCACACTGAATGGCTCTGAGCTTGTCACTAAACAAGTGCTTCTTGAGTCTAGAGTGGACAAACTCCAAGCCAATGGAATATATGAAATAAAATGTGAGGCAATGTTCTTTTGGCAGGAACAATAGAAGATCTGAATAAGCAAATGAAGAAAGACTGCAGAAAACCTCACTACAGAAGGATTTGGGAGTCCTTGTACTGAATGGTTTTTAATGCTAGCTTTATAAAAAATGTTCAGGTAGTAAAGGCAGAATGGAATGTTTGACTGTTATTTCAAAGGGAATGGTGTATAAAAATAGAGAAATATAGCTAAAACATTCAAGGCATCTGGGATGCTGTGAATAGTTTTGTTTCCTAATCTTAAAAAAAAAATGGACTGCAACGAATGCTACAGTCCACAAAAGTTTGAAGGTTTTTGAAAGCAATAAAGTAGGTTGACCCTGTACACATGGGTGTCCTAGAAGCATGTAGTGATCGTTGTTGGGATCCCTACTTTTCTTGAATGACCTAGACCTTTGAATACAGGGCACAGTTTCAAAATTTGAGATAGTTGGGATGCATTGTGGACTGAAAAGAGGCTCATTTAGACTTCCAAAAGGATGCAGGGGATTTGGTGTTTTGGGCAGACAAGTGATAGATGAAATTTAATGCAAAGATGTGTGAAGTGATTCATTTTGATACAAGTAATGCAGACAGCCAAAATCGAAGGGATACACTTTTTTCAAAGGGTTGCAGGAAGAGAGAAACTAAGGCAGGGTATTTATACATAAATCATTTGAAAGTGACCGGCCAAGTTGAGAGTGCAGTTAATAAGTATTATTTTATTAATTGGGGCACAGTGTATAAAAGCAAGAATGTTATGTTATATAGAATACTGATTGGCCTCAGCTGGATAATTGCATGCAGTTCAGGGTGCTACACTTTTTAGAGGTTACAGTAAAGATCCAATAAAATGGAGATCAACTTCAGTTATGTATAAAGATTTTAAGTTAGTATGCTTCTTGGAGACCAGATAGTGGAGTGGAGATTTTAATAGAGGTATTCAAATTAGAGGAGTCTAGGCTGAGTAAATAGAGTCCGAGTCATTGTGATGTACAGCATGGAAACAGACCCTTTGGTCCAATTTGTCCATGCCAACCAGATATCCCAACCCAAGTGCCATCTGCCAGCATCCGTCCCCTATTCCTCCAAACCCCTCCGATTCATATACCCATCCAAATGCCTCTTAAATGTTGCAATTGTACCAACCTTCACCACATCCACTGACTGCTCATTCCATACATGTACCACCCTCTGCGTGAAAAAGTTGCCCCTTAGGTCTCTTTTATATCTTTCCCCTCTTTGCCCTCTAGTTCTGGACTCCCTGACCCCAGGAAAAAGACTTTGTCTATTTACCCTATCCATGCCACTCATAATTTTGTAAACCTCTATACGGTCACCTCTCATCCTCTAACGCTCCAAGGGAAACGGCCCCAGTCTGTTCAGCCTCTCTCTATAGCTCAAATCCTCCAACCCTGGCAACATCCTTGTAAATCTTTCCTGAGCCCTTTCAAGTTTCACAACATCTTTCCGATAGGAAGGAGACCAGAATTGCATGCAATATTCCAACAGTGGCCTAACCAATGTTTAGTACAGCTGCAACATGACCTCTCCACTCCTGTACTCAATACTCTAACCTAGGTCCTTACCATTTAAGTGTAAATGTCCTGCTAAGATTTGCTTTCCCAAAATGCAGCACCTCGCATTTATCTGAATTAAACTCCATCTGCCACTTCTCTGTCCATCGGCCCATCTGGTCCAGATCCTGTTGTAATCTGAGGTAACCGTCTTCGCTGTCCACTACACCTCCAATTTTGGTGTCATCTGCAAACTTACTAACTGTACCTTTTAATGCCCACATACAAATCATTTATGTAAATGACAAAAGGTAGAGGACCCAGCACCGATCCTTGTGGCACTCCACTGGTCACAAGTCTCCAATCTGAAAAACAACCCTCCACCACCAGCCTCTCTTCTACCTTTTGAGCCCGTTCTGTATCCAAATGGCTACTTCTCCCTGTATTCCATGAGATCTAACCTTGCAAATCTGGTCGAAAAATAATGTGATTAGGCCTAAGAAACAACAAAACTTCACTCAACATTTTTGAGTGAGTACTTAGTCACAGTCTCAGACAGTGCTTTACAGGTCCTAATAGAGGTGGATTCAATCAAGGCTTTCATTAAGGAATTGGATTGTATCTGTAAAAAGCGTGCACTGTTGCAAGGAGAATGGGGAGGAGTGGCTCCTACTGGGAGTCAGTATTAACATGAGTGGCTGGTTGAATGTCATCCATTGCCATAACGTTTTTCTTAGAGTCCTTTCATTGCAGAAACATTTTAAATTTCAACAACAAAAGCATCCTAGTTATCTAACTACTTAATACATAAGTTAATGATCAATTTCTAATGTTGGCTTGTTCACCACAAGTAGTCTCTAAATGACCTACCTATAGCAATGAAATAGCAAATCCTCTGACTCACCTTGAAAACACCATGGGGGAGTATCAACTGACATATATTATGGTTTCTTTTGGATTTTTTCTACAAATTCCTTTATGCCCACAAATATAATGTAAATTGCTTATGTTAACTTGTAATTCTGCACACTTAAGTGCAGAAGCTAGAAACCATTGCAGTTTGATGCCCCTTTCCAAAATATTGATTCTGCAAATGTGCTTTATCCTCTTTCTTCTGCTAAAGCCAAAATAATTATTTGCTGTCACCAAGTGGCCTTGAACAAGAACTGGACGGCATTTTATTATTTCATATGAAGCCTCATTGTACAAGTACAGAAAATATTGCTTGTAGATTTGGGGAATAATTACCTTTTTAATTTTGAAGCTATTTTTACATTCTAATAAATTCAAAGCAAAAACTGAGTATATTAAAGCAATAACTGTTGCTTTGAGAAAAGGAAAATATTGTTTTTGAATTGTTTGCGCAGATTTCTTTCTGTATGCTTCTAAGCTATTCAGCCAGTTCGCAGATTTCTTTCTGTATGCTTCTAAGCTATTCAGCCAGTTAGCTTTTTAATAATCTGCATTGCAAGGTGCTGCATCCAGAATTGTTTTGCACTCACTTTGTTTTCTTCTTTCTTTTTTCCTTTTTCTTGCCTGTTCCAGGGCTGGACTGATCACTTATGGATGTGATATTTTGAGTGACCATGTCCGTGCTTTTTTTTCCCCAGTAACATACTAACAATTAACGAGCCTGTCACCTGGTCAAAAACCAGTCCAAACTAGTCAGCTGTTGCTGCTGCCTCAGATCGCATGCTACAGTTTTGACCTCCTTAATTCTCCTAGATTTTATTAACTGTTAAACACTAGGGAATTAAAAAAATGTTTGGTTTGCTGAAAGAAAAATTGTAAACATGTATGAAAGGAGAAGAGTAGCTTGCTGTGGATGGAATAAGTATTTAAGGGATGGTTATGGATTGGCAACCAGCTTAACCCGTGCTGTCAATAGCATAGATACTCTGGAATTGCATTGACATCGCTTCTACACTATGTATTTTTAGGAGGAGACAGCTTTAGTGTAACAGTCAAAATGAGTTGGCATCTGATCTCTTGCTTTGTCCAGCGGACCGAAGAAGAACATTCACATGAACCAGCATCAAAGAAATAAGGTGGTGTGGGTTTATGCTGGCAAACGAAATATCATTATTCAGGAAACATCAGAAGGTCCAAACTTTTCAGGGACTGGAATCTGATATTTGTATGAATCTAGTGTATATGAAATTGCTGTGTAAGGTTATTTTCAAGTTTTGAAATGTTGAATTTTTTTTTAACAGCCTGTTCGTAGACAGTCACTCAGTGCCCCACCTGCTAACACAATAACATGGGAGGAGTACATTTCAGCAGAGTCTGGAAAGTAGGTATTGTGGAATTACTAGCAAACTATTATTTGTTCTATTAGAAAGTATTTGAAGTAGACTTTTATCCTATTCACACTAGCTTTCACATTGAGTTTCTGGATAGTTTTGTTTTCCTCTTATTTGGTATGTGTATGGGATAAGTAAAACATTAATATGCTAAACTAGTGGCACAGATCTTCTAGTCTGCAAGATATTGCAGACCAATGTATAATCTGTGTTGGGGCATGATGATGATGATGACGCAGGAAGGATTTTTAGGGAGGATATTTTCCCATGGTTTCTAAAGCAAGAGATTTTTTTCTTAATCACTTTGCTATTTTAGGATGCATTTATGTTGAATGGCTTGGAAAACTGATTTATTTTCAATGTTGCTCAGTGGCTCTTTGATATTAAATTGTGTGATGGGGAGCATTCCTTGGTTTGCTGTACTAATTGCCTTGATTAATGTGAATGTTTGTTTTTTTGTATATAATAAATCTTATTTCCTCTTCTACATTGTGTATGCAATTATTTCACCTGTTCACTAATCTAACTCCACATTTTCGTTTTAGGGCTCCTCATCTAGGAAGAGAATTAGTCTGCAAAGAGAGCAAAAAAACATTCAAAGCCACGATTGCCATGAGCCAGGAGTTTCCTCTGGGCATTGACTCGTAAGTAGCTGTGTATGACATACCATCATTTTCTTGTAGATGTGCTGCAAATACACAACACCCAATTCTTTTGGTGAACAAACTGAATCCTAAACAGTAAAACGTAGGTTAGCATTTGATGCAAACTCCAGTCAGTCAGTTTTGCTTATTAGTCTTTCTCAGTGTTCAAACTGAATTATTTGTTTGAAATGTTATCATCTAATAAAAGGGAAGTTAACTTGCATAGTTGATATCTCAAGATAATTTAAAAATATCTTTGCTTGCCCTCTCCTAATATAGAAATATTTTTATTATAAAACCTCAGTTTTGTTTATGCCAAGAAGGGCACTGATCATAGCTTCTGTTCCTGCTACTGCACTGTATTAACTGGCACCAGATGTCTTTCAACTGTTACTCATGTACATTAATCTGCATTTGATTTCTGGTCAGGCAAAGTCTTAGTTTTAAAATTCTTGTCCTTGTTTTCAAAAGTCTCCATGGCTTCTCCTCTTCCTTCACTCGCCCTTGCATTGTTGGCTCCAAGATCCCTTTCATCAAATTCAGGGAACTTCAAGAGGATAGAATTTAATCAGTCCTACCATTTCCTGTCTGCACATTTTAGTTGATAAGGCCCAAGTTCTGAAATTCCCTTTATATATTTCTGTTGGTCACTTACCTTTTGAGGCACTCCTTTAAAACCTACTTTGACCAAGTTTTGATGTCTGAACTAGCAATTCTTTGTGGCTCAATATCATACATGTTGAGTTTTGAGAAGATTAGATTAGATTACTTACAGTGAGAAATTTGTGGCTCAGGTTGAGGTTTTGAATGTAGGTTTCCTGGCTGAGCTGGAAGGTTCGTTTTCAGACGTTTCATCACCATACTAGCTAACATTAGTTGGCCTCCAGATGAAGCATTGGTGGCATTGCCTGCTTTCTATTTGTTTAGGTTTCCTTGGGTTGGCAATGTCTCTGCCTGTGGTGATGTCATTTCCTGTTTTTTTTTCTCTCTCTCAAGGGCTGGTAAATGGGATTGTTGATTAGAGTTCCTGTTGGAATGCCATGCTTGTAGGCATTATTGTGCATGTCACTGTTTCCCTTGTCCTAGAATGGATGTGTTGTCTCAAAGTGTTGTTGTTCCTCATCTGTATATAAGGATACTAGTGAGATTGGGTCATGTCTTTTTGTGACTCGTTGATGTTCATGTAGCCTGGTGGCTAGTTTTCTGCCCAATGTTGTGTGTTACGGTTCTTGCAAAGTATTTTGTAAATGAACCTTGTAAGAACTGTAACAAACACTACATTGGACAAACAGGCAGAAAACTAGCCACCAGGATACATGAACATCAACTGGCCACGAAAAGACATGACCCACTCTCACTAGTATCCTTACATATAGATGAGGAAGGACACCACTCTGACTAGGACAACACATCCATTCCAGGACAAGCCAAACAGAGACACAGACGAGAATGTTTAGAAGCATGGCATTCTAACCAGCACTAAAAGAACAGGAAATGACATCACAGCAGGTAGTGACATCGCCACAGGCCATGCCACTAGAGCTTTATCCTGAGGCTCACTGATGTTGAAGAAACATCTGAAAACTAATCTTCCAGCTCTACGAGCAAACCTACATCTTTCTTTCTTTTGTCCAGTGGTACATTCTTATGAAGTGTATTTCGAGGTGTTAATCATATTAAAAGGTGTTGTGTGTAACACAGTTGTATTTGAACTGAAATGAAGATCTAATCAGTTTTTCTCAATGAATAAGGCCTCATTCTTTGATTTAAATTACTAGTGTTATTGCGCTAATATTAAACCTGGTGCAACAGTCACAAGCAATCAATTGAAAACTATTTTTATTTTCTTGACTTATTGTGACAGTTTATTCTGGCTTTCTAACATTTATTTTTCTGTTGTTCCCTTACTAATAGGTTACTGAATGTTTTAGAAGTCGTAGCACCCTTCAAGCACTTTAATAAACTCAGAGAATTTGTTCAGATGAAGCTTCCACCAGGATTTCCTGTTAAACTAGGTAATTAATAAGATAATGGTAAAGTGGAAAACCGTGTGCTTCTCAATTGTAGTGGAATAGAACTCTGCTTCTAATGGTCTACAATGCCATATGGAGCTTAATTGAGTTGCCACATCTATTTATTATTGCTGTAGTGTCAGACGCTGCCACGTAATGGCAAGTTTCTGTGAAATTATACATTTGGATATTAACCCTGACATTACTAATTTTCTGCTACTGTGATCCATGAATTGATTAAAATTGTAGTGGAGACCCTTTTATTCAAAGGATGTCTTGAGGGAATTCAAAATCTGATCATGTTTCAGCAGTCACTCTTAAACATTACTTGACCCTGAATTTCACTTTTATTACTTTTGTCAAACATCTCGGGAATTGTAAGAAGGAATCCTTATTCTGTATATTTATCACTGCAAAATAACCTGCTTTATGTGCAGTGAACTGAAGTGGACCATATGTTGATAAGACGTAATAAAGGAAGGTGTGAACAGGCTCATTGAAAATAATCTCTAGCATCAACAAGCTATTTTACAAAAGGTTAAATTTTATAATAGGTGCTCATGTCATTGGATGTAGTATTTTAGTGTAGATAGAGAATTGGCTAATGGGCGAGTTATAAGGGGTTATCTTTGAAGTTTGTGACTGATAGCCAGTGGGATTACTGGGAACACCACTGTTTACAAGATGCATTAATGATTTGGAGAAAGGAAGCAAATGTCCAGGGTGTTTCTTCCACCTCCTTTCCCCCCCCCCCCCCCCCCCACCTCATATCTGTGGAATCTTTTTCTGTGGTCTGCTACCCATGGTGTACCACAACCTGAACATATTATAGGGGAATCTTTCAGGGCCGGGGGGCTGCCAGGAAGGTAAATTTCCTATTTAAATAAATGGGTTCACTCCTATCCATGGTTTTGGGCTTCTTTGGTAGGTCTTGGAACATATCCCCCCGCCCCCCACAGTACAGGAGGACTACTGAACTGTATCCACATTTACAAGGGGATATAGTACACTTAACCAAAATTGGCAAATGGGGTATAATGCAGGCAAATATGAAGTTCTTTGTTTTGGGAGGAAGAACAAAGCAGTTTTTTAAATTGAGAAAAGCTGCTGAAAGGTGCAGAACAAAGGGATCAGAGGGTCTTGTGCACGAAGCACAAAATTAGCACACAGGTGCAGCAGGTAATCAAGAGGCCTACTGGAATGTTGGCCCTTGTTTCGAGGGGGTTGGAGTATAAGAGTAGGGAAGCCTTACTGCGACTGTACAAGGTGCTGGTGAGACCACAAGGTGCTAATGAGTCAGGAATACTGTGGGTAGTTTTGATTCCCTTATTTATAAATGATGCTTATTTGGAAACAGTTCAGAGGAATTTCACTAGGATGGTCCTTGGCATGGATGCATCTCCTTTCCTATGTTAGACCCTGTTGATGGGAAGAGCAGCATTTCCTTAATGCCCAGTGTAGCATAAGAGCTTAGTATTATTCAATGTGGGAGCAAGACATGCTGGAAAGTCTTTATATAGTTGAAAGCATTAACTTGTGTTAAACAACAGCAAAAGTGAAGAAAAAAAACATGTTTGTTTTTGGGAATAAATGGGCTTTGGAGGAATTACTAATATACAGGCAATAAATGAACACTTCACCAACCATGCACCTGTGAGGACTTGGCTGACACCAGATTCTATCTGGCTTGTTGCACCCAACACTGCATTGCTCTGTTGAAAAGCTGCTCCTCCTGCACAATATCCTCATCGTCATAGGGATATATAGCACAGAAACAGACCCGTTGGTCCAACTAGTCCATGTCAACCAGATATCCTAAACAAATCCAATCCCATTTACCAGCACTTGGCCCGTATCCCCCTCAACTCTTGCACTTCATGTACCCATCCAGCTGCTTTCCCAACTCCTCAACATCCATTACCTCCAATATACAGCATTCAAAGATTATGCAGCACACTGCCTGAAATGTACTGTTAAGGCCATCACCACCACCTTGCCTGCATCAATCCAAGCATTGGCACTTTGTCTTCAGCATGCTTATTTTCTGTGATGGACTGTATTGTATGTATGCTTTGGCCGTAGGTGCAGTAGATAGCTCCGTCTCCATTAACCATACTTAGTAGGTTTCTGGCACTTGAACAGAAGCAGGAAGATGAAAGTTCTCCAGTATATAGGTATTATGGAGAACGTGAGGACTGCAGATGCTGGAGATCAGCGTCAAAAATTGTGCTGCAGGAAAAGACAGCAGGTCAGGCAGCATCTGAGGAGCAGGAGAATCGATATTTTGGGCATAAGCTCTTAATCAGGAATGTGGAGGGAAGGTAGTTGGGAAGACGATAGGTAGAAGCAGATGGCTGATCATGGTGATAGGACAATTCGACGGCAGTGTCCAGTTGGAAGGTTGGATCTAGGGTGAGGTTGGGGGGAGGGAAGATGAGGAAACTGATGAAATCGACATTGATGCCATGTGGTTGGAGGGTCCCAAGGTGGAAGATGCGGCATTTTTCCTCCAGGCATCTGGTGGCTTGGATTTGGCAATGGAGAAGCCCAGGACTTGCTTGCCCTTGGCAGAGTAGAAGGGGGAGTTGAAATGGCCTGCCACCAAGTGGTGGGGTTGTTTTGGCGTGCGTGTCCGAGATGTTCTCTGAAACGTTTTCCAAGTTAGTGTCCTGCCTCCCCAATATGGAGGAGACCACATAGAGAGCATCGGACACAATAGATGAGGTATTTGGATGTGCAGGAAAATCTCTGCCAGATGTGGAAGGATCCTTTTGAGGCCTTGGATGAAAGTGAGGGGGGGGGGGGGGGGGGAGGAATATGTGGGTGCAGGTTTTACCCCTGTTACAGTGCAAGGGAAGGTGCTGGGAGTGGACAGTGGTTTGGTGGGGGGTTGGGTGTGAACGTCATGAGGGAGTTGCAGAGGGAATGGTCTCTGCAGAATGGTAATGGAGGTGGGGAGGGCAATACATTTCTGGTGGGGTCTGACTGTAGCTGGCAGAGGATGATATGCTGTATGCAGAGATTGGTGGGGTAGAAGGTGAGGACCGGGGGTTCCATTCTTTATTACAGTTAGAGGGGTGGGGTTCAAGGGTAGAGGTGCAAAAAATGGAGGAGACTTGCTGGAGGGGACAGTATTGACACGTGGTAGGGGAAACTGCAGTCCTTGAAATAGGAGGCCATCTGGGATGTCCTGGAGTGGAATAGCTCCTCCTGGGAGCAGATACAGCAGAGGTGCTGAATTGGCAGTAAGGGATAGTGTTTTTACAGGAATAGGAGATGCAGTGGTCCAGGTAGCTGCAGGAGGAGTTGGGTTTGAAGTAGATGTCCATGTTAAGTCGATCGTTGGATATGGAGATTGAGAGGTCCAGGAAGTGGAGGGAATTGTCAGAGATGGTCTAGGTGAACTTGAGGTCAGGGATTATATAGGCATTATGGCACCTCCCAGAAGGTACTTGCTGCAGACTTCTAATATATAGTGCCAATGATCATGGGATGCCTTGTACTGATTGCAAGTAATTTGAGCATTGGTGGAATAGGTGGTTTTTATGTTGAGGTCAACTTTGATATGGTGTTTTCAACTCAACGTGTGTCCAGTCTATGCAGCTATGAGGGAGGGTTGGTGCTTGTCCTGGGCTTGCTGGCACATCTGTTCCTCCTTATTTCTCCTGTGGCTTAATCTGTGGGTAGTGATTCTGATGAGTTTGTACGGAGAAAATTAGAAACTGAACAGTCCTAAGTGTTGGGAGCGGTCAGCATTTGCCTCTGATAACCATTTAGCATTGTCCTCTATCCAGTCAGACAAAGGCCATGGAGTGGCCTTTGACATTGAGACCTTGTTGTGATGTATGCAGCACATTATGACATACATTAGACGAGGAGATTCTAAGTGCAGCAGGACTACTGCAATCTTGTCCTTTTCACCTTGCATCATTTGGGAGTCATCATTATGTATAACAGCATGTTAGCATATACTTGTAGTTCAACGCCATGCCCTTGTGCAATCTGAGATCTTGGATCGTCTTTGAGTTGTGGCCTGTAGGTGCCACTTTTCGGATCATAAGTTCATAAGATATAAGAGTAGAATTAGGCCATTCAGCCCATTGAGTCTGAGCCGCCATTTGATCACGGCTGACATGCTGCTCATGCCCACTTGCCTGCCTTCTCTCCATATCCCTTCAAGCCATTACCAATTAAAAATCTATAACTCTTCCTGAAATTTACTCACTGTTCTAGCAACCACCACACTTTGGGGTAACAAATTCCACAGATTTACAACCCTTTGGGAGAAGTAATTTCTTAACGATTTTAAATTTGCTACCCTTTATCCTAAGACTATGACCTCTCATCCTAGAATACCCTACAAGAGAAAGCATCCGCTCCACATTTATTTCATCCGCACCTTTTATCATCTTGAATACCTCTATTTGATTCCCCTCATTCTTAATTCCAGAGAGTATAGGCCTAAACTGTTCAATCTGTCTTCATATGACAAACCCCTCATATCTGGGAACAATCTAATGAACGTACTCTGAACTGCCTCCAATGCGACTACATCTTTCCTCCAATAAGGGGACCAAACCTCTGCACAATACTCTAGGTGAGACCTCGCCTAATGCCCTGTATAATTGCAACAATACTTCCTCGTCTTTATATTGCATTCCTTTAGCTATAAAAGCCAACTTTCTATTTGCTTTCTTGATTATCTGCTGTACCTACATGCTAGTTTTGTCACATATGAATGAGTACACCGAGATCCCTCTGCTCCGGAACACCCCAAATTCTCTCCCCATTAAGATAATAAGTCACCTTGCCATTTTTTTTTAACCCAAATGCATGTCCTTGCATTTAGCAACATTTAATGTCTGCCACATTTTGGCCCACACTCCTATTGTATCTATATCCATTTGTAAGGTTCTTATTTCCCCATTGCAATTTACCATCTTATCTATTTTTGCATTTATCTGCAAATTTAGCTATAGGGTCTCCTATTCCTGTATCCAAGTTGTTAATGGTGATTATAAATAGCTGGGGTCCAAGGACCAAACCCTGAGGTACCCCACTAGTTACATTTTGCTTTCCAGATTAAAAAGAATTGTCCTGACTGACAGACTTGCAGAAGACAATCCTCTATCCAAGCTAATAAATAACCCCTAATCCCATAGGGACCAACTTTGTGAATTAATCTTTTTGTGCAGCACCTTAACAAATGCCTTCCAGAAGTCCAAATCACCTGTGACTATTTCTGCTTCAGAGATGAGTGATCACTTATACTGACCAGTGTCGTGGTCAAGATTACTTGTGACCAGGATTTATAACCTACATGGTTGGATGCTGCATTTTTTGTTACATTCAGTTATCCTCCATCAGTTCTGAGTGCCTGCATGTCCCCATCCAACATGTTTAATTTATGGGTGTATTGATTTCCCAAGGTTAACCCCTGAGCAGCTTAATTTTATATGCTAACCATAATGCTGCACATGCACACCCCACCCTCCTCCAACAGCTAGGGTTGTCAAAGGACAACCCCAACCCCATGCGCCATCATCTCCCACCTTTTTTTTTTGTATACTTAGTTATCCCCTCTGCATCCCAGTGTGCCATCTCCAGTCTCCACAATTGGATGTCCCCAAATCTCTGTGCCACAGTTATCACCCCTGATGACCATCCCTGTTGACTTTCAGAGGGTAGGGTCCCAGGATTACCCATAGCCTACACTCTTGACCCCTTAGAAGGGTAGCGCAGATTGTTGAGTGACAAGACCCTGATTAGTATCTGTGCACATCTCTGACCAACTTGCTGCTAATCCTCAGATAGGTTGCACTGGATCTGCGGGACTCATAGTGATCTGCTTCCAACACTACAGTGTTACAGGACCTCTGACCAGCTCAAGCTGCCAACTGTCCATAGACTCTTGCAGTAGAATCAGGTGCTGCCATTGACTGACTTTGGCAACAATCTTCCTTAACCAAGAACCACTGCCTTGAGACCTTATTGTCTGATTGGTTGAAACATAAAATGTGTTGCAGTATAAGCTGCTGGCATGTGACTTTGATGTAATTCAGTTCTGTACAGCAATATAACCCCTTTGATCACTGTTGAGAATGATGACAAGCTGTCTGGCTTTGTGTCTGCACTAAAAGGCAAGGCAAGACTGAAGTACTGTGAGCCTGTATGCTCTGAGGCAGCAAAATGATAACAGGGATGCTATTGGCATTTCAAGTAGGCACAAAGTGAGAGCTTAAAAAAAAACCAAGAGCTGAGGTGCATCATGCCCTGATGAATGGTGCCTGTCCCTACACACAGATCGGCCTGACAGCACAATTTCAAGATAAGGTCAGTGCATTTCAGTATGCTGTATTGAAGAGCTATGTTCAAAGTTCATACAGACTGTGCCGTGGTGGTAAGTTGAGGCTGGTGCATGTCCAATGCTGCCCTCTGTGGCTGGGGAGGTGTGGTGCAGGCAGTCACTGCCCATGAGCCCTGAGATGCTAGGGACAGCTGGTCAAGCAGAAGGCTTGTAGGAGCAAGCATTGAGCTGAAGCAGCCAGGGACCTGCTCTGACCTTCAGATCAGGAACTGTTGCATGCATTGAGAAGATCTATTTACATGGTTAAAGGCCTCTTGCTGATAACTTATAACCAGCTTGTCATATTGCCAATCAAACATTGAGAAAAAATAAAAGTGAAATTTTCCCATCAGTGTTGAATTTCATTTTTCCAGCCTAATCATATTTTCCCAACTGTCTTGCTGTTGCCCATATCATTCATGGATTGGGAAAATTCCACCCATGAAATTTGCAAAAATGGGAGGTAACAGCATGTTCAAGGATTTTGAACAGAAAATTGAGATTGGATATGAGGTGGTAATTTGTGGTGACAGATGGTGATGGTGATGGCAGACTGGAAGTTTGGGAAAATGCCAAAAGGGAGGATATTGGCAACATTTGTCAACATGAGAAAGAAAAGTTGGGGGAAACCTGTAATTTGGTTGGCAGTGAGGTTCAGGCAACAAGGTTGTCAGCTCCTTTGTTAAAGGGACTTAAATGTTTATCAATCCAAGTTACATTCTTGAAGGAGGAATGTTTCCTATAATATGCCTGGGTGGCTAAGTTTGACACTGGAGAATTGGTAGGAAAAGGACCCAGTCAGTCCTGAAGCAGCCTTTTGAATCAAAAATTGTGGTTTTGGTCCTCCTCATCTTGTCAAAAATCATTCTCTCCAGCTAATTGTGTGTTATAGGAAAGATTTGTTGACCTTGAAAGCACTGAGAAGATTTGCATAGAAACATAGATGGGAGCAGGCAGAGGCTATTCAACCCTTCAAGCCTACACAACGATTCATCACCATCATAGTTGATTGTCCAACTCCATAATCTAATTCTGTTTTCTCCATAACCTCTGGTCCCATTTGCTCCAAGTGCTATATTTAGCTGCCTCTTGAGTACATTCAATGAATTCCACAGCTCCCCACTCTATGGGTGAAGAAATGTTTCCTTATCTCATTCCTAAATAGTTTGCTGTGAATCATCAGACTGTGACCTCTGGTTCTGGACATCCCCACAATTGGGAACATCCTCCCTGCATCTACCCTGTCTAGTCCTGTTAGAATTTTAAGTCTGTATCATACCTCCCTCACATGTCTGAACTCCACTGAAAACAATTCTAACCTAGTCAATCTCTCTCCATATGTCAGTCCTGCCATCCCCAGAATCAGCCTGATAAACCTTCACTGGACTCCTTTGAGAGCAAGAGCATCCTTCCTCAGAAAAGGAGACCAAAACTGCACACTAATGTTCTTGATGTGGCCTTACCAAAGCTTTTTTTGTTGCAGCCACATATCCCTGATTTTGTATTCAAAACCTCTCGCAATGAAAACTGACATGCCATTTTCCTCTTGACCATCTGCTTCACCTACATACCTACCTTCAGCAACTGGTGCACAAGGACACACAGGTCCTATTGCACACTCCCTCCCTTCTCCTGATTTACAGCCATTTGGGTAGTAATCTACCTCCCTGTTTTTGCTTCCAAAATGAATAACTTCACATTTATCCAAATTATACTGCATCTGCCATTGATTTTGCCCAATCAGTCCAGATTATGCTGAAACATCTCTACACCTTTATCACAGTTCACCCTCCCACCCAACTTCATATCATTTGCAAACTTTTGAGATGTTACATTTTGTTCCCTCATACAAATCATTTTGTGAATAGCTGGGGGCTAGTACCGATCCCTGTGGCATGCCACTGGTTACTGCCTGTCAATTTAAAAAAGACCCATTAATTCCTACTGTTTCTTTTCTACCAACCAATTTTCTGTCCATCTCAATACACTTCCCCTAATCCCACGCGGGACTTTGTCAAATGCTTTCTGGAAGTCCGAATATATCACATCGACTGGCTTCCCCTTGTCAACTCTTACAAGGATGTTGCCAGAATTGGAGGGTTTGAGCTATAGGAAGAGGTCGAATAAGCTCTGGCTTTTTCCCTGGAGTGTCAGAGGCTGAGGGGTGACCCTGATAGTGACAGCTAGACAGGATAGTGAAGGGGGAGTTTGGTCCACTTGCCTTTATCGAACCGTGCACTGAGCATAGGACTTGGAACGTCATGTTGCAGCTGTGCAGAACATTGGTTAGGCCACTTCTGGACTAGTATGCTCAATTATGGCCTTTCTGCAATAAGAAAGATGTGGAACTTGAAAAGGTTCAGGACAAAAATTTGCAAAGGCATCATCAGGGTTGGCAGGTTTGAGCTGTAGGGAGAGGCTGAATTGACAGGCTATTCTCCCTGAAGTATTGAAGGCTGAGGGGTAACTTTAGAGGTTTGTAAAATAGTGAATAGCCAGTCGTCTTCCCAGGATAGGACAGTCCAAAACAAGAGAATGTAGGTTTAACTGGGAGGAGAATGGTCCCTTTTAAATCCAAGAGGTAACTTGAGAGGTTGGTGCTTCCATGGAACGAGCTGCTAGAGGAGGTGGTGGAGGCAGGTACAATCCAACATTTTAAAAGGCACCTCAATGGATACATGATTGAAAGGGCTTAGAGGGATTTGGGCTAAATGCTGGCAAATGGGATTAGGATTAGGTTATCTGGTCAGTGTGGATGAATTAGGCCACAGGATGTGTTTCCATGCTGTGTGACAGTAATAGTACCTCAAGTAGGAAAAGTTTTTAATTGTAATTTTTATCCGTTTTTTTTTAAATCCATACTTTGTTCTCTGCATTGATAAAATGCTAATTTTGAAAGGCATATAGTCAGTGAGATGTACAGCACGGAAACAGACCCTTCGGTCCAACTCGTCCATGCCGACCAGATATCCCAACCCAATCTAGTCCCACCTGCAATACCTGGCCCATATCCCTCCAAACCCTTCCTATTCGTATACCAGCTCATTCCATACCCGTACCACCCTGTGTGTGAAAAAGTTGCCCGTTAGGGGTGTCTCATATCTTTCCCCTCTCACCGTAAACCTATGCCTTCTAGTTCTGGACTCCCCCACCCCAGGGAAAATACTTTTGTCTATTTATTATATCCATGCCCCTCATGATTTTATAAACCTCTGTAAAAACACCCCTCAGCCTCTGACGCTCCAGGGAAAACAGCACTAGCCCATTCAACTTCTCCCTATAGATCAATTAATATAAAATGATTAATTTGTATAAATATAGTGATACAGTAAATTTGCCTTCAAAATACTAATCAAATATTCTACTAGAAGGGAGGAACAATCTCAACTCAATCTGGAGTGTTTTACAGCAATTAGCATCTCCTTGTGTATGACTTTTGACCTGCATTAATTATAATGTTTCCTATTCTTTAGACATACCTGTGTTTCCAACCATCACTGCCACTGTGACATTTCAGGAATTCCGATATGATGGGTTTAACGACTCTATCTTCAATATTCCGAGTGACTATACTGAAGACCCCAGCCGGTTCCCTGAACTTTGATTTGACTGCTTGTTATTGTGGTACTAAAGAAAATGTTGGGTGCTGTGTACTCTGATTTTTAATCCATCCAGGAAATTGATTTCGTTCTTCCTTTGGTGATACAAAGGTATCATTTGGAGAAACTCTGGAACATTCCGAAGTGGAAGAATGGAAAGTCTTGCAGAAATAGACAATACAGCATTTCTTTGATTTGGAAAAATCCCATTATTAAATTCCTGACCTTCAGTTTGAAATGTTCTCTTTGCAAAATCATCCATTTAAAACTTTAACCTTTTCATGGAAGTGTATATACATTATATCAATGATTAAACAATTTGGTTGCTTTAAAAAAAAGGCATTTTGCTGTAATTCACCTTCAAGTAATTGGCTAAATGAGAAGACAAAGTATCAGTATGCATACCAATTAAAGACTAAAAAAAGCCAAATTGCCTCAATTTTTTTTTCTAGGATTGGTATGCTTTTACTATTTTGATATTTATTTGTACCCCTATTTTTGGGTACTAATTCAGTGTCTTAATATTTTAAAAAAACACTATTTTATTAATGCTACATTTTAGTTTTACAAGTGTTGGCAAAAAGAGAAGCTAGGTTCCAAAAGAGTAACCTACAGAGTGCAGGATGTAACATTTATTATGCTGACACTCTGGTGGTTCAGAATGGTAAAAGTTAATGTTCTGCAATTTCAAGTTGAGTTGAATCTTGTTTTAATTAGCATTACATGATTCTAAAAGGGAAATATTGGCTTTTGAAATTAATTGAAAAATTATTGTATAAACATTGTGCGTACACAGTTATAAGCAAGGTTTCAAAGTGGTAATATTCATCTGGGATATTAGAAATATTCCATTGCTTCAACTGGAATTGCATGGAACTTCCAGTAAAGACTTTGAGGTTTGTTTGGCTGTAGTGTAGTACTGCATTGTTTAGCCATGGCTGAGTTCACTCCCTCTTTGGGTGAGAAGACAGGTGACCAAAAATGGCTAGTCAGTCTTGTTGAATACAATAATGATTCCCCACTTTTTCCATATGAAAAGAGATTTTTTTTCTCATTGTGTCAAGAAAAAAAAGCTAGACTGTGGTTGATGCAAAACTGTCACTCAGAATTCATAACCTACACAGTGAGTATTTTTTGTACAAAAGCTTTTAAAAGAAACTAATATAATACTCCCAAAAATAATTGGAATACTGTTCATTGAAGCACCAGCATTTTGGTGAACAGAATTGTTCCAATTTAATTAATGCATTGTATATAATCCCACAAATAAGTTTTCCTTAAAAAAAAATCCTACTTTTTAATGCTTGTATAACCATGTTTAAAGTCAAAGTAGGACTATCCAAGTGAGAACTGTCTGAAGGCTACCTCACTCGTGGAACAGAGCAACGTGCTCTCTCAAACAGAGTCACATGACACTTCTTTCTTGTAACTGATTTATCATCTTGCTTGTGACTGGTGATTTTGTAAGGTTTGCAATTCCTTTCAAGTCTTAGACATCACTGGTTAAGTGTGAGAAGTTTTAACCTTTTGAAGATTGTATGAAATTAACATTTCACAAGTTATTCAAATCTTTCCTCTAAGCTAACAAAAATGGAAGCATGAAGAAATGAATAGGGATGTAATGATATGAAAGTGTTAAATTGGATAATTAGTTTTAAAAGAACATTGTATCTTATAAATGTATCAATATCTTGTGGTATTGGTATAATGAAAGACTAGCGCTAAGTTGTTTACCAAATGTGCTTTGTACAAATAAATATAGTTCAAAACTCTGCGCATTTGTGCTTGCTTTCTTTACATTGTTTTTAGGAATTTTATAAAAACTGAAAAATTTAGCATAAAATTGGTAACCTTTGTTACTATGAAAGACTTCAAATTATTCAGTTATGATTTCATTTTGATTGTGATTTTCATTTAAGTCAAATTGTATTTTCCTATTTGTATTTACCATTAAAAATAATATAATTAGATTTGCTTGTTGCTTTTTCCTTGATTTTTAAACAAAGTAATTTGCATGTATGTTGCGAACAAATATTGATGGTTTGATCTCGTTTTGTATCTGTAATTAGTCTTACTCTAATTTATTCTTCTTGGCCATCTTACTGTAGAAAGACATTGAGTAAATGACATCTTCACCAGTGAAAGACAGTATAAAATCATCTGAAGAACGGTCACTGACCCAAAACGTGAATTGATTTCTCGCAACAGATACTGCCTGGCCTGAGTTTTTCCAGCAATTTTTAATTTTATTTGATTTCCAGCATCTGTAGCTAAATCATCATTTGACTAATCAAGTGCACCAGTTTGCAGACCCCTTGATCTCTGTTTTGCTCCTTGAAATGGATCATTCATGTGTTACCTGGTGAAGATCCGGTATGTGATGGGGGTCTGTGTTGGATCTTATTTCCCAGTAAGGACTTGAGTTGTGGAGTAGTGTCAGGTAATCTTTATTGCAGCTTTATTTTCAGTGCAACTTCATTTCTCTAGTACAGTAAAGTGGACACCGTTTAGGAATATCTTAACCTATACAATTTTAACTGAATGCACAAAACATGCACCCCCATCTTTCACCCCTCCCCCAAACCCTTCCCAATTTGCTTACTATGGGTCAGCAGCACTGAGCTATCCCTTCAGAATTGGATTTCTGGTTCAGAATCCTATTTGGTTCAAGCTTGCCTCAGTAATTTACTTGCTGTTGTGAACACCGTGTAACTGTTAGTCCTTAACCCAAAGGAAGTACTGCCGCATTTAGCGATTTTCAATGTATTTCCTGTTGTTTCCCAGACTCTATGTCCCTGTAATGACATGGGGCGAGCTTTCACTGTCTGAAACTGGTCTGCTCTTATAGTTTTTATTTAAATCTTTTGCCTCTAAGGCTTTCAGTTATCCGGGAGTCCATAACTTCAGAATCTATATCTATGATTATCTGTTGAATCTTAACTAAAACTATTAGTGTTGTAACAATTAAATAATTTGAGATTCCCTAATTAAAAGACTTGTGCAAATAACTGCAACTGCACATGTGATCTGGAGAAAGGTATAGGTGATCTGATTAGCAAGTTTGCAGATGACACAAAGATTGGTGGAGTAGCAGATAGTGAAGGAGACTGTCCAAATGCAGCAGAATGTAGAGAGATGACAGATTGAGTTCAATCCAGGCAAACGCGTTTTGTAAGATCCAATTTAAGAGTGAACTATATGGCAAGTGAAAAAGCTCTGGTGAAAATTGATGTACAGAGAGGTCTGGATGTTCAGGTCCATTGCACCTTGAAAGTGGCAACACAGGTCGATAGTAGTCAAGAAGGCAATGCTTTACTTTATTGGACAGGGTTGGCAGGTCATCTTACAATTTGTATAAGATTTTGGTTTGGTCACATTTTGAATACTGCATACAGTTTGGTCACATTACCTAAAGGATGTGGATACTTGGGAGAGGGTGCAGAGGAGGTTCACCAGGATGTTGCCTGGTATGGAGGGTGCTAGCTGTGAAGAGAGGTTGAATAAATTAGGATTATTTCATTAGAAAGACTGAGGTTGAGGGGTGAACCTGACTGAGATCTACAAAATCGTGAGAGGTATAGACCAGATGGATAGCCAGATGCTTTTTCCCCAGAGTGGGGGACTCAATTATTAGGAGTTAGGAGTCACGAGTTCAAGATGAGAGGGGAAATGTTTTTAAGCGAGATGTGTGGAAGTTCTTTACACAGAGGGTGGTGGTTGCCTGGAACGTGTTGCCAGTGGAGATGGTAGAAGCAGGCACACTAGTGTCATTTAAGATGTAGCGAGACAAACACACAAATGGGTAGGGAGCAGAGGGATACAGTTCCTTTTTAAAAAATAGGCAACAGGTTTAGATAGAGGATCTGGATTGGTGCAGGCTTTGGAGGGTCAAAGGATCTGTTCCTGTGCTGTATTGTTCTTTTTCACCAAATCCAAAATTACCTGTTCTCTAGTGGGCTCTACCACAAGCTGTTCCAAATTAAAATCTCATTGGAATAAAATTTGTGGAATACCTGAGATCTGCTGAAAAAAGTTTTGTTTTTTTTTCCAGTCCATCTGCATACTGAAGCCCCCCATGATTAGTGTCTTATTGCCTCTCTTACATGATTTTCTTTTCTGCTCCATATCCTAATTACTAGGAGGCCTGTACATAACTACCATCAGGGTCGTCTTTTTCCTTTGCGGTTCCTCAACTCCAGCCAAATATTCTAAACCTTCCAATTGTATATCACTTCCTATCAATTTAGTTTAATTTCTTACTAACAAGGAAACCACAATCATCCTGCCCATCTTCCTGTCCTTTCAATACGATATGTATCCTTTTGGACGTTTAGTTCTTGGCCCTAATTTCATTGTAGCCACATGTGACTACCCACAATGTTATACCTCTCAATTTCAATCTGCACTATAAGTCATTTACATCAATGCATATACTGTATGAAATTAGTCCTGCAATTTTACTCTGACCCCTTGTCTGTCATCAGTGTCCCCTTAGGCTGTGCCTGAAGTTAGGGTAGAGAGTATGGAAAGGGACCACCCCCTTCCCAAACCAGGCTGTACTCCTGAGATTTTTTTAAAACTGCTTTTAAATTTAGGGGACATAGCCTCCATCTGCCTAAGATTAAACTCTTTCCCACTTCCTTCCTATATTGTTGGGCCGTGAAAACTGGAGCTTCCTTCTCCCACTTGTTCTTTGACAGCACACTGAGATATTCTAACCTCTGGCTAGCAGAGGGGCAACATAGCCTTTAGGACTCTTGATCCTAACCACAAAGAAATGTCTATTCCTCTAACTACACTATCCCTGTTCGCAACTACGTTACTCATTTCTCTGCACCTTTTGAATAGCTCCCTGTTTCGCGTGCTATGAGCATCCTCCCTGTAGCCTCCACTCTCATTCATATATAGTAAGAACTTCAAACCTGTCAGATCTTGACCTTGTGTAAGGATCCTTCAGCACTACCTCTTGGATCATCTATCTCCCTTGTTTCGGGTTGCATTCTCCTGTCCCTGATAGCTCATCAAATAATAGTGGAAATATATTCCATCAAAATCTGCAACTTCTTGGTGTGACATGTCAATCCATCTTGTTTTATGGAAGTGCTAATTAGCCCTGGTTCAAACTGTAGTGAAGAAGAGTGCTAGTATCAGCACCATCTTCTGATGACAAAGCCCAACACATTTGTACAAAAGATATGAAAATGTTGCAAATATTTTTAGTATTGAGATGCCAATGTTGGCTAATTCAGTGATATCTAAAGGGACTGGATGCAGCAAAGGCTATGAGTGTGAACACTCTGGCTGTAGTACTGACGATTTATTCAAGATGTGTTTTTTAAAAATTAGATTATCCACAGTGTGGAAACAGGTCATGTGGCCCAACAATGCACTTAACCCCCATACCTTTGGATTGTGGGAGGAAACTAGAGCACCTGACATGGGGAGAATGTGCAAGCTCCACACATTCAATATCTTTATTTATTCAATAACGTCAAAAGTTGTTCAGGTATCTGGTGTCAGCAAATACAGGTTACATTCAATTTAGCCAGTTACCGTCCCTATCGATCTACATTTTAATGTTAGCAATGATTTGAAAGTGTCAAAGGTACCAAGGCGCAATGCTTATTCAGCAACACTCTGCTTATAGGTCTCCCAAAAAAATACTGAATAATCAGATTGAAAACAACTTTCCTCCTACAAGACTTTAACTGAACCTGGGGTATGAACCAGAGAGAGTTGGGTATGTTCAAGGAAAGTCTTTGTGTCAATGGTTGCTGCTTCTCCTCCATCAGACACCCACAGTACTGCACCTAACACAGAAGCGCACATCGCGCGCAGTCCTGGGCTTTTCCCTGTTCCGCCCGTTTCCGGGATCCCATCGCCCTCCTCTTTCACGAGCCACTTCCGCTCGAACGCAAGTAAATGCACATGCGCACATTTAAGCGGCGCGGTGGGCATGCGCTGGTGTCAGCAAATGCAGCCTTTTGAATTAACAGGTAGTTGAGAGGTCAGTATTTCTCCAGAACCCCCCTTAGCTCTAGGCTACAAAGGAAAAGTGTCTAGTCTGTTATATAAAAAAGTACATCAGTGAGTAAAACTATTATTTCATCAAAATAGTGAATCAGAAGTTAAAGTTCAGAACAACTATCAGAATAGATTTGGCTTAAAAGTTGCAATCTATCATTAACAGAAATTGGAGCCTTCTATCCAGGATTGGATGAAACGAAACAAGCCAAAAATATGACTAGAAATGCATAAAATTTGACAAAAATCCAAACTAGCTTAAATAAACAGATTAGAAGCCAAAAGGCAAAAACTGGATAGCAAAAACAAATTGTAAAACAAAACAAATGACCAGAACAAAACTTTCTAACTCTAAGCTAGAACAGGATTCTATTAGTTTTAAGGTAGTGATAGAAAATGATCGACCAGATCTCAAAGTTGAAGTTCTAAATTGGAGGAAGGGTAATTTTGATGGTACTTGGCAAGACCTTTCAAAAGCTGATTGGGGGTAGACGTTCGCAGGTAAAGGGATTGTTGGAAAATGGAAAACCTTCTGAAATGAGGTAACGAGAATCCAGAGAAAGTATATTCCTGTTAGGGTGAAAGGAAAGGCTGATAGATGTAAGGAATGCTGAATGACTAAAGAAATTGAGGGTTTGGATAAGAAGAAAGCATATGTCAAAGATTGAATGAATCCATAGAAGAGTGTGAAGGCAATAGGAGTATACTTAAGAGGAAAATCAGGAGGCAAAAAGGGGACATGAGATAGCTTTGGCAAATATGGTTAAGGAGAATCCAAAGGGTTTTTACAAATACATGAAGGCCAAAAGGGTAATTAGGGAGCAAATTGGGCCCCTCAAAGATCAGCAAGGTGGCCTTTGTTTGGAGCCGCAGGAGATGGGGGAAGATACTAAACAAGTATTTTGCATCAGTGTTTACCGTTGAGAAGGACATGGAAGATACAGAATATGGGGAAATAAATGGTGACATCTTGAAAAATGTCCATATTACAGAGGAGGAAGTACTGGATGTCTTAAAATGCATAAAGGTGGATAAATCCTCAGAACCTGATCGGTGTACTCTCAACTCTGTGAGAAGCTAGGCAAGTGATTGCTGGGCCCCTTGCCAAGATATTTATATCATTGATAGTAACAGGTGAGGTGCCAGAAAACTGGAAGTTGGCTAACTTAGTACCATTATTTAAGAAAGGTAGTAAAGACAAGCCAGGGAAATATAGATCGGTGAGCCTGACGTCAGTGGTGGGCAAGTTGTTGGACAGGATTTACACATATTTGAAAAGGCAAAGATTAGAGAAAGTCAGATGGCTTTGTGCATGGGAAATCATGTCTCACAAACTTGATTGGGTTTTTTTGAAAAGGGAACAAAGAGGATTGATGAGGGCAAAGCAGTGGATTTGATCTATATGGACTTCAGTAAGGCATTCTACAAGGTTCCCCATGGGAAACTGGTTAGCAAGGTATCCAAATGTGGATACAGAACTGACTTGAAGGTAGAAGACATAGAGTGGTGGATGACTGTTGTTTTTCAGACTGGAGGCCTGTGATTAGTGGTGTTTCACAAGGATCGGTGCTGGGTCCACTACTTTTCGTCATTTATATAAATGATTTGGATATGAACATAGGAGGTGTAGTTAGTAAGTTTGCAGATGACACCAAAATTGGAGGTATAGTGGACAGTGAAGAAGGTTACCTCGGATTACAATGGGATCTTGATCAGATGGGCCAATGGGCTGAGAAGTGGCAGATGGAGTTTAATTTAGGTAAATGCGAGGTGCTGCATTTTGGGAAAGCAAAGGTCCTAGGGAGTGTTGCTGAACAAAGAGACTGTGGAGTGCAGGTTCATAGCTGCTTGAAAATAGAGTCGTAGGTAGATAGGATAGTGAAGAAGGCATTTGGAATGCTTTCCTTTATTGGCAAGAGCATTGGAGTACTGGAGTAGGGAGGTCATGTTGCAGCTTTACAGGGTGTTAGCTGGGCCATTTTTGGAATATTACGTGCAATTCTGGTCTCCTTGTTGTGGTTCTGTTCGCCGAGCTGGGAATTTGTGTTGCAGACATTTCATCTCCTGTCTGGGTGACATCCTCAGTGCTTGGGAGCCTCCTGTGAAGCACTTCTGCGTTGTTTCCTCCGGCATTTATCGTGCTTTGTCTCTGCTGCTTCTGGCTGTCAATTCCAGCTGTCCACTGCAGGTCAATGTGTTTGTTGATAGAATCTGCGGATGAGTGCCATGCCTTTAGGAATTCTGGCTGTTCTCTGTTTGGCTTGTCCTATAATAGTATTGTTGTCTCAGTCGAACTCATGTTGCCTGTCATCTGCATGTGTGGCTACTAAGGATAGCTGGTCGTGTTGTTTTGTGGCTAGTTGGTGTTCATGTTAGCTGTCTTCCTGTTTGTCCTATGTAGTGTTTTGTGCAGTCCTTGCATGGGATTTTGTACACTCCGCTGGTTTTGCTCATGCTGGTATCGGATCCTTTGTCCTGGTGAGTTGTTGTCTGAGCGTGGCTGTTGGTTTGTGTGCTATGAGTCCTAGTGGTCGTAGTAGTCTGGCTGTCAATTCAGAAATGTTCTTGATGTATGGTAACGTGGCTAGTCCTTTGGGTTGTGGCATGTCCTCGCTCCATTGTCTTTCCCTTAGGCATCTGTTGATGAAATTGCGGGGGTATCTGTTTTTGGTGAATACATTGTAGAGGTGTTCTTCTTCCTCTTTTTGCAGTTCTGGTGTACTGCAGTGTGTTGTTGCCCTTTTGAACAGTGTCTTGATGCAACTTCTTTTGTGTGTTGGGGTGGTTGCTTTCGCAGTTCAGGACTTGGTCTGTGTGTGTGGCTTTTCTGTATACTTTTGTGGTGAATTCTTTGTTCGGTGTTCTCACAAACTTTGAATTCTGGTCTCCTTCCTATCGGAAAGATGTTGTGAAATTTGAATGGGTTAGAAAAGATGTACAAGGATGTTGCCAGGGTTGGAAGACTTGAGCTATAGGGAGAAGCTGAATAGACTGGGGATGTTTTCCCTCGAGCATCGAAGGCTGAGATTTATGGAGGTTTATAAAATCATGAGGGGCATTGGATAGGAAAAATAGACAAAGTATTTTCCCTGGGGTGGACAGTCCAGAACAAGAGTGCATAGGGATCTAAGGGGCAACTTTTTCACACAGAGGGTGGTGTGTATGGAATGAGCTGCCAGAGGAAGTAGTGGAGGCTGGTACAATTGCAACATTTAAAAGGCATCTGGATGGGTATATGAATAGGAAGAGTTTAGAGGGATATGGGCCAAGTGTCGGTAAATAGGACTAGATTAGGTTAGGATATCTGGTCAACTTAGACTAGTTGGACCGAAGGGTCTGTTTTTGTGCTGTCCATCTCTATGACTGCTGAAGTGTATGACACTCTGAACTCCAATTAGGGGTTGTAGCTAGCGAATTACATATGAAACTGTAGCAAAATTTAAAATGAATGAAATGCTTAAAAGTACTGGCTGAGCGTTGAGTACTCAGTCCAAGATTAGATGATTCATTAGAGCAGGTTAGACCGAGTTACATGTTTATATCAGCCAACTTGGTTGGCTGATCAATGTGTTTTTAAAACTGTCACTAAATATGCAACTATAGATAATGACTAAAATTGATTTTCACTCCGTATGTGACAACTATTTCTCTGGGGAGTAAGAAATAAACTTGACTTTTTTTTGTGTTCTAATAAAAAGTAAATAAAGAGATAGTCAATTCTGATTCGCCTTTGAAAAATCAAGCACCAACATTTGTTTATTTGAGGCAGGCCAATGTCAGATGACCCGATGAAGTCTAAATTCCAGTGGAATTGGACGTTTAAATTAGTTAAAGGATTCTGTGGAGCTCAGAGTAACACTATTGCTGTCCAATTGCTGTTTGGCCCTGATCCTTTGCACCACTCATTTCAATCAATCTGGTGAGGTATCTCCCTCACCATCATCTTGTTGCCATTCTGGTTACTAGAACTTCTAACTCAGCCAGCTAAATGTGATCTTCCCCTCATCCACATTTATCACTTGGTTTGGGAACTTCCCGTGTCCTAGTTAATCCTGGAGGGGCTCTGCTGACAACCTGCTGACTGCATGTCCCTCAATCTCTGTTGTTTCTACTCTGGTTGTCTTTTAATTTTTTTGTGGGTGTTGATATGAGTTTGTCATATTAATCTCTGAGAGTTTAACCAGGGCTGTCCCAACCCTTTGGATTCTACTTCCCCATCCGGGCCACAGAAACTTATCCAGCTTTCTGCAGCTTTGTAGAGCTTTGCTGAAGCAGTTCTTTGAAACACTTTCCTATTTTTCTGATTTCTGCAAGTGAAACCTTTTCACCAAAACAGTGAAACACAAGTTACTATTCAGAAAAACTTCTCCAGAAGTTAAGATTTTTAAAGACAAGAAACAACCTATAACTCAAAAGTTTGTTACTTCATTGACAACCCCTTAAAGGAATGCCAGACTGCTTATTTCAGGCTTGGGCTTAGAAGCCATTCAAGTCAAAGTAGCCATCCTTTCCACAATCTTAAGTTTCTCTCCATCCGATACAAATGAACTGTGGCTCCAATAGATACCATCTACAATGCACAGAAGCAACTTGCCAAGCCATCTTGCACACTTGCAAACATCAATTCAGATACTGATACTGTATATAATTTAGAGGTTCACATTAAAGCAGGTAAAACAGATTTAAATCAAGTGTGAATGACTAGCAACAGGGTAAAGAGCAACAGAATGCTCACTGACAGATGAGAAGAACATCAGATTGGGAACCACGTTCATTTGCTGTATACTAAAACAAAGCGCTAGAAAGCTTTGAAGAAATCAAACACAATGTTAGATTAATGAGCAAATTTAAATTGTGATGAGATAAATATTTGGGTAGAGGTTTGCTCGCTGAGCTGGAAGGTTCGTTTTCAGATGTTTCGTCATCATACTAGGTAACATCTTCAGTGAACCTCCGAATGAAGCTTCATCCAGAGGCTCACTGATTAGGCTACCTAGTATGGTGACGAAACATCTGAAAACAAACCTTCCAGCTCAGTGAGCAAACCTACAGCCAGAACCTCAACCTGAGCTACAAACCTTCTCAAAACTCACAAACAAATATTTGGGTTGTATCTAGGGACAGAAATTTGTGATTTTGAATAAATAAGTACATGCTAAAATCTCCATCTTCACAAGGGTAAAATGAAGTATGGGTGTTGAAGAAAAAAATATTATTTTTAAGGGGGTAAGTGTGTGCTTATGAAGATGTGCACAAGTTCTGCTGCTGAGAATACTTATGAGCATTTTGGGGCATCCATCAACAAGAAATACTGATACTTCTGTCCATAATGTGCTGTTATCTTTTTTATCAGTGAGCTATGGATAAGACCTGGAAAAAATCTAGATCAATGTACAGATTTACAAGGCCCTCCACTGTGCCTGAACCATTTCCCATACCTGTTCCTCCCATCTCCCAGCATCATTTTGGGTTCCCCCTTGTCCTTATTTTACACCCTACCAGAATCCATCTTCATAAGATTATCCTCCAAAATTTCCATCACATTCAACTTAATGTCACTATCGAACATATTTTCCCCTCCCCTTCTGTTAGTATTCTAAAATTTGCTGAGAGGTGCGAGGGAGGAACGAAGGACTTCTGGGAAGCCATATATTTGTGTGGTTGCGGTACGAAAACACTATTCGGGTACTGTCTCCCACCCATGCTCCTCCTCTAACCAAAAGAAAAGTTTGGTGTGCCAAATTGGAAAGGTAATGTGTTTTTTTTTATTCCTTATATTTCAATAGTCTTTTTGGGAATTTAGAATAGTAGGAATGGAGGTGAGGACAGTTGAATGTTTCTCCTGCAGAATATGGGAGGTAAGGATCACCACTAGTGTCCCTGCTGTATACATCTGCGGGAAGTGCACCCAGCTCCAGCTCCTCGAAAATCACGTTAGGGAACTGGAGCTATTTCAGATGATTCGGGAGGCAGAGGAGGTTATTGAGAGGAATTACAGGGATGTAGTCACTCCTCAGGTACAAGAAAAAGGCAGATGCGTTACAGTCAGGGGACGGAAAGGGAACCGGCAGGCAGTGCAAGGATCTCCTGTGGCCATTCCCCTCAATAATAAGTATACCATTTGGGATACTGTTGGGGGGGACGACTTACCAGGGGAAAGCAGTGAGGTACAGGGGTCTGGCACAGCTGCTCAGAAGGGAAGGGGGAAAGGGAGCAGAGCAATAGTTATTGGGGACTCCTTAGTTAGGGGGACAAATAGGTTCTGTGGGGATGAGAGAGACTCACGGTTGGTGTGTTGCTTCCCAGGTGCCAGGATTCGTGGTGTCTCTGATCGTGTTTTTGGGATCGTTAAGGGGGAGGGGGAGCAGCCCCAAGTCGTTGTCCACATAGGCACCAACGATATAGGTAGGAAGAGAGATGGGGATTTAAGGCAGAAATTCAGGGAGCTAGGATGGAAGCTTAGAGCTAGGACGAACAATTGTTGTTGTCTCTGGTTTGTTGCCCGTGCCACTTGCTAGTGAGGCAAGGAATAGGGAGAGAGAGGAGTTGAACACGTGGCTACAGGGATGGTGCAGGAGGGAGGGTTTTGGATTCTTGGATAATTCGGGCTCTTTCTGGGGTAGGTGGGACCTCTACAAGTAGGATCGTCTTCATCTGAACCAGAGGGGTACCAATATCCTGGGGGGGGGGGGAGTTCGCTAAGGCTATTGGGGTGGGTTTAAACTAATCCAGCAGGGGGATGGAACCAAAATTGGAGTTCGAGTATAGAAAAGGTTGAGAGTAGGGAGGTCCGAAATCAAGTTTCAGGGACGCAAGATTGCACCGGCAAGCAAGAAGTTGTTTTGAAGTGTGTTTACTTCAATGCCAGGAATATCCGGAATAAGGTGGGTGAACTTGCTGCATGGGTTGATACCTGGAACTTCGACGTTGTGGCCATTTCGGAAACATGGTTAGAGCAGGGACAGGAATAGTTGATGCAGGTTCCAGGATTTAGATGTTTCAGTAAGAACAGAGAAGGTGATTAAAAAAAAGGGGGAGGTGTGGCATTGTTGGTCAAGGACAGTATTACAGTTGCAGAAAGGATGTTTGGGGACTCATCAACTGAGGTAGTATGGACTGAGGTTAGAAACAGGAAAGGAGAGGTCATCCTGTTAGGAGTTTTCTATCGGCCTCCAAATAAATCCAGAGATGTAGAGGAAAGGATAGCAAAGATGATTCTCAATAGGAATGAGAGAAACAACTTTTCAAATATTGACTGGGAACACTATAGTATGATTATTATAGATGGGTCAGTTTTTGTCCAGTTGTGTGCAGGAGGGCTTCTTGACACAGTATGTAGACAGGCCAACAAGGGGCGAAGCCACATTAGATTTGGTGCTGGGTAATGAGCCTGGCCAGGTGTTAGACGTGGAAGTAGATGAGCACTTTGGTGATAGTGATCACAATTCTATTATGTTTACTTTAGTGATAGAAAGGGATAGGCGTATACTGCTGGGCAAGAGTTACAGCTGGGGAAAGGCAATTACAATGTGATTAGGCAAGATTTAGGAAGCATAGGATGGGAAAGGAAACTGCAGGGGATGGGCACATTATAAACGTGGAGCTTATTCAAGGAAAAGCACCTGTGTGTCCTAGGTAAGTATGTACCTGTCAGGCAGGGAGGAAGCTGTAGAGTGCGGGAGTTGTGGTTTACGAAGGAAATGGAATCTCTGGTCAAGAAGAAGAAGAAGGTTTGTTAGGATGAGATGTGAAGGCTCAGTTAGGGTGCTTGAGGGTTACAAGATAGCCAGGAAAGATCTAAAGAGAGCTCAGAAGAGCCAGGAGGAGACATAAGAAATTGTGGATAGGATCAGGGTAAACCTTAAGGCTTTCTATAGGTATTTAAGGAATAAAAGAATGATGAGAATAAGATTAGGACCAATCAAGGATAGTAGTGGGAAGTTGTGTGTGGAGTCAGAGAAGATAGGGGAAGCACTAAATGAATATTTTTTGACAGTATTCATGCTAGAAAACGACAATGTTGTTGAGGAGAGTACTGAGATACAGGCTACTAGATTAGGTGGGATTGAGGTTCACAAGGAAGAGGTATTAGAAATCCTGCAGAGTGTGAAAATAGATAAGTCGCGTGGGCCAGATGGGATTTATCCTAGGATCCTCTGGGAAGCCATAGAGGAGATTGCCGAGACTTTGACATCAATCTTTAAATTGTCATTGTCTACAGGAAGTGCTAGAAGACTGGAGGATAGCAAATGTGGTTCCCCTGTTCAGGAAGGGGAGTAGAGACAACCCTGGTAATTATAGACCAGTAAGCCTTACTTCAGTTGTTGGTAAAGTGTTGGAAAAGGTTATAAGAAATAGGATTTATAATCCTCTCGAAAAGAATAATTTGATTAGAGATAGTCAGCACGGTTTTGTGAAGGGTAGGTCATCCCTCACAAACCTTATTGAGTTCTTCGAGAAGGTGACCAAATAGGTAGATGAGAGTAAACCGGTTGATGTGGTGTATATGGATTTCAGCAAGATGTTTGATAAGGTTCCCCACAGTAGGCTATTGTACAAAATGCGGAGGAATGGGATTGTGGGAAATGTAGCAGTTTGGATCAGTAATTGGCTTGCTGAAAGAAGACAGAGGGTGGTAGTTGATGGGAAATGTTCATTCTGGAGTCCAGTTACTAGGGTCGGTATTGGGTCCACTGCTATTCGTCATTTTTATAAACTACCTGGATGAGGGCATAGAAGGATGGGTTAGTAAACTTGCAGTCAACACTAAGGTCGGTAGAGTTGTGGATAGTAACGAAGGATGTTGTAGGTTACAGAGAGACACAGATAAGCTGCAGAGCTGGGTTGAGAGGTGGCAAATGGAGTTTAATGTAGACAAGTGCAAGTGATTCACTTTGGTCAGAGTAACCAGAATGCAAAGTACTGGGCTAATGATAAGATTCTTGGTAGTGTAGATGAGCAGAGAGATCTCAGCGTCCACGTACACCGATCCTTAAAAGTTGCCACCCAGGTTGACAGGGTTGTTAAATGCTAAAACCCTATGCCTTCTTATTAATAGAGGGATCAAGTTCCGGAACCATGAGGTTATGCTGCAGCTGGTGCGGCTGCACTTGGAGCATTGTGTACAGTTCTGGTCACCGCATTATGAGGAGGATGTGGAAGCTTTGGAAAGATTGCAGAGTAGATTCATTAGGATGTTGCCTGGCATGAAGGGAAGGTCTTATGATGAAAGGGTGAGGGACTTGAGGCTGTTTTCACTGGAGAGAAGAAGGTTAAGAGGTGACTTAATAGAGACATATAAAATAATCAGAGGGTTAGATAGGGAGGACAGGGACAGCCTTTTTCCAAGTATGGTGACGGCAAACACAAGGAGGTATAGCTTTAAATTGAGGGGTGATAGATATAGGACAGATATCAGAGGTAGTTTCTTTACGCAGAGAGTAGTAAGGGTATGGAATGCTTTGCCTGTAACAGTAGTAGATTTGCCAACTTTAAGTCGTCATTGGACAAGCATATGGACGTACATGGAATAGTGTAGGTTAGATAGGCTCCAGATTGGTATGACAGGTCAGCGCAACATCGAGGGCTGAGGGGTCTGTGTTGCGCTGTTATGTTCTATATAAAGGGGTCATTCCCTTATTGCACATTGGTTTACTCCTGTATTGACCTCAAACATCATCTCCCTCTGATGGTACCTTCACATGCAATTGCAAGAGATGTAATATGTTCTTTCACTCCTCCCTTCTACTGGTTAATAGTTTTGTGGAATGTGTCCTCAGTCTGCAAGCATAACCCTGATCTACTGGTCACTTGATTTTATTACGCTTTGTTGCTCTCATTTTCAAATTCTTGTCCCTCGGCCTCGGATCAGTGATTCCAAAGTCTAGAAGATTATAGGCTTTTATTCTCACTTCCTGGTTGGTTGGGTTTGCTCTGGCTACCAATAACCCAGTCCAATTCTCACAACTGGATATATCCAGTGTTCAAGTTGTAGGTTTCCTCGCTGAGCTGATGGGTTTCTTCTCAGACATTTTGTCACTACACTAGGTAACATAATCAGTGAGCCTCCGGTTAGCTTTAGTGTTCTGTCCCACTTGTTACGTATGTCTTGTTTTGATGGGGTAGGTGATATAGTTTCCAGTTCTGTTTCTGAGAGGTTGGTAAATAGAATCCAAATCTATAGGTTTGTTAATGTTTCGGTTTGAATGCCAGCTCTCTAGAAATTCCCACGCGTGTCTTTGTTTAGCCTGTCCCAGGATGGATGTATTGCCCCAGCTGAACTGGTATCCCTCTTTGGCTGTGTATGGATACCAGTGACAGTTGGTCATGTCTTTTGGTGGCTACTTAGTGCTCAGCTATCCTAGTGGCTAGTTTCCTGCCCATTTGTCATAGACCTTGCAGGGTTTTTTGTATACAATATTCATTCTGCTAGCTGTAGGTATGGGGTCCTTAAAATTAATCAGTAGCAGTCTTAGTATGGTGGTAGATTTGTGGGTTAACATGATGCCTAGTAGTCTGTTTGTCATCTCTGAAATGTCTTTGATGTATGGTAGGGTGGCTACAGTCTCTGGGCATGTTCCTGTTTAGGTCTGTTGTGCAGGACTCTATGGACTGCGCTTATTGGGTAAGCGTTGTTCCTAAGTACAGTGTATAGGTGTTTCTCCTCGGCTTCTCTTAGTTCCTGGGTGCTGCAGTATGCTGTGGCCTGTTTAAATAATGTCCTGACGATGCAGCTCCATTTGTGGGTGTGGGGTGATTGCTCTTATGGTTGAGTAGCTGATCAGTGTGTATGGCTTTCCTGTAAATGCTGGTCTGCAGTTCACCATTGGCTTTCTGTTCTATTGTGACATCCAAGAAGGGGTGTCTGTTGTTCTTCTCTTCCTCTTTGGTGTTTCATACCAGTGAGAGTGTTTGTGTGTTTGGGGTTTCTTTTAGTTTGTTGTGTTTCACGATGACAATGGTGACATCCACATAATGGACTCAAAGCTTCATCTGGATCATGGGAAGAGTTGTTCATTCTAACCTCTGGATAACTGCTTCTGCTACAAGTCCTGATACTGGTGATGCCATAGGTTTCCTGTTGATTTGTTTATGTATTTTGTCGTTGAAGATAAGTGGGTTAAGGCACCATGTTCTTCATTATATAGAAAAGTACAAAAAAAACTGCAAAAAAACTTCCCTCTACAATGCTTGCAATCCAAAGTGAATCCTTTCGTATGAATTTGTCTGAAGATCAGAGCGGAATGTGTGATCAGCTGCTCCATCACAACTTTGTCTCAATTGATCTTCCCTCGAGCAAGCTACATTTTCACTGAGGGGCCAACTACCAAATACTCTTTGCATTAAAGAACCTAATCATTTAACACTCCTGACATTTTCCAATCTCAACTTAACCACTGGTGAACATCATAAACATATTATGTTTTCCATGTTGGTTTGATCAATTAACTCATTGAGACTCACTAGTGTCCCTCTGAAGAGCCTTAGCTCTTGCTTTTAATGAACTGCTTTAATGAGCTGTTAATCACACTTATGTCATCCAATTAACTGTATACTTAGACAGCATAATTCCACAGCAATCTCAAATTCAATTGATCTGTATCACATAACTCTGTCTTAAAGAAAACTTCAACTTTTTAAGAGGCACTATGACATTCAGTCCATTACGTGGTGGAGTTAGAAATCAGTGCAGCGGGCAATATTGCCCAACTAGAGGCACAAGGTATTTCCAGTGCAAAAATGCAAAATTATTCGAACAGTACTGCAAATCTAATCCATAGAAGACTAGAAGGTAAAAACATTTCTTTGAAAACCAGACTATTAGACAGAAAAATGCAAATTAAGAAATAAATGAGTGTACAAATTTCCTAGCTGAAATAAAGGATCAAGAACAAGTTTGTTTAATTACTTTCGAAGTTAAAGGATTGGAAACAGAGTTCAAATTTGACATTAGCACAAGCACTACAGTCCTAGATGGCCCTTTGGAATGGCTCAAAACTTTAGATAGCTAGCCATCAATAACTAAATTACAATGTCCAGGTGTCACAGACCTTCCAGTGCAAGATCAGATACCTACCATACTTCACCAGAATAGGGGGAAGAACGATGAACAAGACTCTCCACATTTTGTGCAATCAAAGTACATTTTACTGACCAGAAATGCATATACATAGCTACATCTTCAGAACAAAACATCTCGCAGCAACGTAATGGAAAGCATTTCAAAAGAATTCCCACAGCTCTTTTATGAGTATGATTGAAACAATATAATATCCATGTTTAAGCCAAAGTGCTCAACCAGTATGTCAACATAATCCCAGAAGGATACCATACCCATTGATGGAGAAGGTAAGAGGGACTAAATAAAATGCTACATATAGGATCCTATCACCTAACACTGAGCCAACTAGTCAGTGTTCCGGGCGAACACTGATGATTCCAAGCGAACTAATTCATGCAGGCTCTTATATAAATTTTGGAGGGAAATCCATCCTATGACCTCAGGAGATACTAGCTTGGCAAAACTTGTCAATAGCATCTTCCTTCTCAAGCTTGGCACTAATAGTGGGTTTTGAGCAATCCCCTTGACCAGGTTCAGGCTGTTAAAAAGCTTTATTAAATCTTTCAGGCTATCCTGTTTTGACTGTCTTGCCTTCAGCATCTCATCAGCTTTTGAAATATCCCAATGGAACATATCAAACATTCTTGAAGGGGAGAAAGGAGTAATTTATGTGACATATATATCCATGGCACTGCCAGACAGCAGCATGACCACAGAATCTGTGAAATTCTGAAAGCCTTACAGAAAGCAGGAGGAACAATCTGTACCAGAGAGAGATACACTCTCACAGTTGAGCATGTGTCAGATGGTAAATGAAAGGAATTTTGCAGAATCCTGAGTAAAACTACAGTCACTCTTCAGTATAAGAAATCTTACCTGTTATACAGCAAGCCACAAATTACCTGAAGAAACATTAAATAGAATTCAAAAGTAGAAATCCAAACAAACATTCTCCTCTCTCAATTTGCAAATTCCCAAAGTCAAATTCAGTTATTTGCTTGCCATCTTTTATCTTGCAAGTCCCATATCAATTACACATAGAAAAAAGTGATCAGCGTTTGTCTTATGACATCACTTATGTCTCCTGCTTCCTCACCCCAACCCTGTCTGAATTGAATTAGCTTTGTCATGTGTACTCAAATGAATACAGTGAAAAGTTAGTAAGTCACCACTTACAGCATCATCTGAGGTACAAAGGTACAATCCTTCATTACAGAATAGAGAAATGAAGAAAAAAGTTATATTACAGCTATAACCACAGAGCCAAAAAAAAAGTTAAAAAGACAAATGTCACAGTTTGTTCAAGGGCCCTCAGCAGACTAACGCAGGGGGCCTCCACATGCCCTGACCACTGGCTACTGCCGCATACCGCACTGGGCCTCTGGTGTCCCTGTAGCAGGCCACTGACTGCCATCTTTGCTTTAAGGATGCAAGTCAGAGACCGGGAGAAGGGAGGAAAAGAGGTACAAAAAAAAAGAGCGGACAGAGCAGATGAGCTCAGGCTGCAGCATCCCACTTTGCCACTTACCTCTGTCAGTACCTGTTCATAGAAGGAAATAATCCTCCAATTCAGTTACAAATGCACTTTCAAAATCACAACAGTCTAATATTTAGCTCTCCATTTATATTTCTACAGTTGATTTGCTCAACTGACTGCCCCCTTCACATATGATGTCCAAGTATCCAAAAGAATTATTATTCTCTAAACTTGATCATTACCCAGTTCAGTACTTCCCTCCCTTAAGTCCTTATAGCTTGAATAGCTGTACTGGACAATTGATTTAAGCATCTGCTGACAGATCTGGCTAATGCAGTTAAAACACGATTGTGTTCTAATCTAATCTGCTGAAACTGCTCACTTTTTCAGCATTTTTGGCTGAGGGGTGCTTGAAGGAATTCCAAAGTCACTTGCAGTTGCACTGAAAGTAACAAACCTTCCACTAACTAATCTGTAACCACTGGAGTATCATTATGAAGCCACACTAGAACAAGCACAGGTATATGTAAGACTAAGGAAATGTGCAAGGGTGATTGTTATATGCAATATTCAATGATTACTTTATTTCTCCTGGAAAGAAAATGTAATGTTTTAATTGAATAACAGACTCCCTTAAAGATAAGTCATCACAGTCCTACCAGACCGTGGAGCTGCTCTCTCACAGATTACTGGTGGTGTTTTAACTTGAAAGTCACCAGACTAGAGGCAAAGGGTAAAGGTTGAGGCACGTCCTTCTTGCTAACGTCAACCATTACAGGACAGAGGACATCAAACCTAAAGATGTCATAACTATCTTTAGATCTAGCCTGGAAGATATCCGGTGTGAAGTTCATTATTGGTCACGTTCATAGTCATTGTCCAGGCTGTAGCACATGGCAGATGTCAATAATAACATACTGAAATGCTGGTATTGCACATATTTTCCTCACTCATGTGCAACACTGGGCAGAGATTGCCTTCTGCTGAGTGCTCATCTTTCCTCCCACCTCCTCCTTCCACTCCCCACCACCCAACAACCTACCTTCTTCCACAGGTTTGCCATACTGTGCATATCCTCTGTTCATTCCCTTAGCTAAGTGGATTATCCATTCAGCTTTGAGAGTTTAAGAGAAGGTATTTTGCTGGCATATAATGTCACTAGACTAGTAGTAGTGCTGGGTACAAGTTTAAATGGTGAAACTCAAAACTAATAAATGTAGAAAAGCTCACTAATTGTGATCTATCAATTGTCATCTGGTTCAATAACGGCCTTTAGGGAAGGAAATTTGCCATTCTTACCTGGTTTGGCCTACATGTGACTCCAGACACAGAGTAATATGATTAACTGAACTGCCCTCTGGGCAATAAATGCAGGCCTATGCAGTGTAATCCACGATGCAAGAACACACAAAGCTGTCATTCTCACTGATAACGGCTTCCAGAACAACTTGACCCAAAAATGTGCAACTGCAAATCCAATTTGTCTCTCAACATACAGCAAACAAGATCCAATTTTAGAATACTAAACAATACTTGACCATGTTAATCAAACAAAACCTCACTTGATTTGCACAGTAATTAGATATTAGAAAGGATGTTGAGCTTAGCTTTTTTGGTAACAGTTGATGCAAATTAGTTGAAATCTGGTATTAGTGGTATTGAGACAGAACTCACAAAGGGAACTGATTAAATGTCAATGGCATTTGAAAATATTGAGCTTTTTCTTTCACTTAAAAGTATGAAATTGCTTCCTCCCAGACACCCAAGGTGTTATGGTGGATGTGGATAATGTTTCAGTAGAGATAAGAGATTTAGAGATTATGATAAGATGACAGAAGAAAGAACTGGGAGTGGTTCTCAAATTTACAAGAAATTTGTCATATTTAGTATGGATTTCCAAACGTATGTCAAGTTGTTTTCAAACTTGAAAGAAATTTTCTTACAACTTTGAATATTCTCTACTGCTTCACCACATAAAAGACTTTACAGAAAATATTGTCAGTTTTCCTGTCAATTATCTAATGACTTGCAAAGGAAAGATTATGTAAGGACAGACTTAAGTACCCAAAAAGTTGTGAATCATTGGTGAACATTAATAACTAGAATTTTAAATTAGGATTGTACTTATTAGGCAATAGATAAAGACCACCAGTTTAAAAAAAAATCAAATTATGACGATGGCATGCTGAAAGCATATAATTAGCAGACAAACTGAGTTTGCGGTCTTACACACTTTTGGGACAAGTTATGCAGTTCGAAATAACTGAACAAAAAAAATCAGAAAACAAGTTTCTAAAAAAACTGCAAGATGGTTATCATTCTGACATGGTTTAAGAAATCTTTTAGCATTAATTTTCATATAAAGCTGTTTAATAAGAGTAATAAACTTCCTCCAATACTGTGGAGTCTTTAGACAACCTTTTGTGGGATACCTTGTTTACGTCTTCTGGGAAGTCCAAATACAACACATCTACTGGTTCCCTGCTCTACCTCACCATCCCAGAATCAGCCTATTTTCCAAAGCTAATACAAGTCCAATGTAATCAAAACTGCCAATGTCCTGCAGTCACTGCAAACTTGCCCTAGTTCTGCCATTTCCTGGTCCCCTATTTCCCCAGCCTCTTTTTAAAGGGCCATTAGCCCCCCTCTCTTTTTTTTTGAAACATCTTCCGGGTGTGTTCATTAAGCTTAATGGCTTCCACACAACTAGTCTACACAGGAAATATATTAAGGACAAACACTATTTTACCTTGAGTTGCACAATCAAAATCTGACTTAAAAAGAATCAAACAACATAGTATTTCAACAAATTTGATAGAGAATTAGGAATAAGTTTAAAATGGAGTATAATCTATTAACGCCTGGAATAAATATGCTTGAAGCTGGAAGTTGATGTTATGGACTCAAGATTAAAAATACTATCTTAGACTTTTTTTGTTAATCCCTTTATTGTACAGGATATGGTCAAACCACAATATTTAAGTTTAGGGTGGGCTCTGAAAGAAACTAGCTGTAATACAAAGAGTAGCAAGCCGGTGATTTGAAAGTGAAGCAGGTATCTACCATCCCAATCTAAGCATTAACACTTCTTGGCAAACTTACAACTTGAATCCTGACTCATGACTAAACTAGAGGTTCACAGTAAAGATTAGGGGCGGCATGATGGCTCAGCAGTTAGCACTGCTGCCTCACAGCACTAGGATCCCAGGTTCGATTCCAGCCTCAGATGACTGTATGTGGAGTTTCCACATTCTCCCCGTGTCTGCGTGGGTTTCCTCCAAGTGCTCCAGTTTCCTCCCACAGTCCAAAGATGTGCAGGTCAGGTGAATTGGCCAAGCTAAATTGCCCATAGTGTTGGCTGCATTAGTCAGAGGGAAATGAGTCTGGGTGGGTTATTCTTCGGAGGGTCTGTGTGGACTGGTCAGGCAGAAGGCCCTGTTTCCACACTGTAGGGAATCTAATGTACTGTCTGCTCACACCTGGAAGTGAACAGGTCTGAATTTGGCCAGTGATAATGCCTTCCAAATGGCACTGGACTGTACCATTACTATTAGTTGACACCTCCAGAAGATGCTGAAAATGAATAAATATCAACATTGGAAATGCTTCTGGAGAGGCGTTGGTCAGACTAGGATTTTGTTCCTGCATCTCTGAAATAAACAAAATGGGGAAAGAAACTTCATTAAAATTATATTACCTTTATTTATAGCCATTTTAAATATGAAAATTGCAATCCACTTTCACAGCAGATCCACAATTATTCTCCATCATGTATTACATCCGAATTAAAGTTTTTACAAAACATTGAACACCATCCTGAAGACCTGACTATAGAAGCTCCAATCAAAATAATGAGCAGAATCTGAACTAGGCTTTAAAATAGCTTTTATTATCAAAGCTCACATGTAAAACAGAAATTGTTTTCATAAACTGTACAAGACCATGGCACATACTGCAGCCAAAATTGCTAATCTGACAGACTTGTCAGTATCAAGATAAAGAAAACTATTTTCCTCAAGACCTTGCACATGAACTCCAGTTTGTGCAGATGCTCACTATTTTGAAAATAGTGCGCAATACACAAATGATAAATTGAAGAGCAGGAAATATCAAAGTATGTTATTTATTAGAGCTACATACAAAAGCAGACAAAGCCACTTAAACTAAGAATGCCAAATAAACAGTGAACTACATAAACTCAAAATCTACAGTCACAAGGCTCATAGGATATGTAACTATCTACATCAGTATTGGTTGAGTTTCTTTGAACAAATATTACACATTACTGAGGTTCCTACTCTTTTCAAAGGAGATCCCTGCATATATTTCAGAAAAAGCTTCTTACTGGCACACCAATCTGATGCTATTAGAAGTGCAGTTTCACTTCTTGAACCAAGTCATCTGCACACCTCTTCCACAAACTGTGTCGAACAAGGCAGGTGCCAAAGTCACCACTTTCTAACCATAGAAAATATTATAGAAGGGCGACACTTCAATTCTGACAGAAAGCACTGCTAAAAATAATCACTTCACATTAGGAATATAAATCAGCTTTCACTAAGTTTATTCACTCATGTCCATATCTTCTTCATGGTGATCATCGCCATTGACCTTTGACTCTTTAACAACATCAGTACTTTCCTTGTCACTTGGCTGTGCAACCTCTTTCAGTTTTGGAGACACTGCAGATTCAGAAACTCTCTGCTCTTCTTTTCTTTCTTTTTCACTGTCATACCCTTGCTCCTCTTCATCATAATCTCTTGTAACCTGCATAAAAGAAAGATTTTGAAAACCATTGTTCAATTCAATAAAAGCAATCCAAATAAAATCATGTAGCAGTAGTCAAAATCTCATACTACAGAAAAGGAATGATTCAAGACAATAGACGTATACAAATTGTAATATTCTCTACATTTTCAGATTTACCTTCACATCTCCTTTTTCACTCTCTGCTTTTTTTTCCCTCTCCTTCTCCCGCTCTTTGTCTTTGCTCTTCTTCTTTTTGCTAGATGATCTCTCCCTTTCCTCTACTTCTCTGCTTCTGTCTCTGTCTTTATCCTTCTTCTTTTCTTTTTTGTGCCTATAAGTTGATCAAAAAATTTCAAATAGCTTGAAGATTTATCTTTGATTTGAGAAGAACTGTTTAAAGAGATGGGGTTTGTTGGTGATGGTGGTCGGAAGGGCTGGGGGCAGAAGAGGAGAGGGAGGAGGAGAAATGCAAGAAGGAGGGACAAAGGGGTTCCTTCATCGAAGAAATAACCTTAACATTTTGCAAAAATGTTAGCCAGGGTCTCAGATGGAAGTGTGACAACAATCCTGAACCTTTAGCGATGCAAGTTTGAAATTTATCTACGTTACAATATAATTTAAAATTTGGATTTGAGCTAATAGCATGTGGGAAGAAGGGATTTAATAGTCAAGATTAAGTATTTCTACAGCCATGGTGATTTCTTTAAAAAGAGCACAAGTGTGTTTCTGGGTTGCAATGGGATTTTGTCATAATTGCAAACTTTATAATGCACTACATTACTTTGTTCCATTAAGTTGTCAATTTAGAAAGCACTAGTTTTTTTTAAATTAGGGGAGATATTGTAGGTTTGAAAAGACTTTTGGGTTCAGTTTTGCTTTGGAAAAGTCTTGACTGAAGCTGGATATGTATAACAGCTACACCTGATGCAAGATGGTGGTTTAGAATTGTTAGGAAATAGGTTCCCTCAGTGTAAAGCAGTGTAGTTTGATAGCTCCAGACTAGAAGTGTTTGAATACAACCCTGAGAGAATTATTTGAAACTGCAAAAATCTAAACTCTTTAAAAACTCCACGAAGAGCCCATCAGATTCTCAATACTGGGAACTAAAATCAGTTAAATAACAGCCAATAGATTTGAAAGAGGAGAACGGACTTCTCTCTGTTGAGTGTATTGTAAAGGTCTGCTTTGAAATTAATGGGTGTACATTTTACCATGTTTCAGAATCTTTAAAACTTAACAGATCTGCAGCATTACATGCTCACATTTCAATTATTAAAATCAAACAAAACTGTCAAACCAAATTTCAGTCTAGGATCAGACCTGTCCAGTCCATCAGTGACACTGTAGAGAGTCCTGTGAAAAAGTAGCTGCATTTTACTTAAAACCTGACCTGCAGTATGAATGGCTTGCTGTTAATTTTGACAACTCTGAGGGATGCAGTCACAACAATTTTCAAACATAATGGGACCACAATAAGAAAACAAATTGGAAAACAGTGAGCCAACTAAATAACAATGCTGCCACTTTGCCAAACTGTAATAGCAGATTGTCAGATCAGCATCAGATAAAACTGATAAAATGTGTTGCTGGAAAGTTGTCCACAATGTTAAGAAGTACAAACTCCTATCACGTTGAAAAATATTTACAAACCCTATTCAGATGTGATTCATCAACAGTTATTTGTCTCATTTACCTTCTAGGGGATGGTGATCGCGACACTTTACGTTTGGGTGATCGCGACTTCTTCGGGGACCTTGAAATCGTCCTACTTCTTCTACGCCTTCGTTCTCTTTCTCGGTCTCTGTCTCTGTCAAAGGGAACATGTTAATTACAGCAATCTATTACTTTTATCCTATACTCAAAGTTCTCACAGTGTTTGGCAAAAATAACCATTTGCATAGTCAATCTTTTCTCAATTACATTTAAAAACTGCCAAGGTTTACAATTATTTCTAAAAGCAAAACTTATTTCAAAAACTGCAAATCATTGTATCAAAAGAAGTTAAAATCTTGACAATTGGAAGAAATCTTAAAAAGTTAGAGGGAACAGAGACAGTTCTAACTACACAACTGGACAGGCTACCTTATAGATTACACACGTGACTCCACACCACAGCAAAGTTGCTAATTTTTAAATGCTCTGAAAATGCACACTAATGTATTTAGTAATAATAGTTAGAAAGTCTAAAAAAAATTGAATGGACCACCTTGCAGAATACCAAGTATCCCCTGCCCTCACCTCCATGATCATCATTTGCAGGAAGTAGCATATACACTGGTTGATGGATTTGATGTGCACCACCCAGTAGCTCAGCAACAGTACTACTGATCAAACTGGTGAAGTTCTAAAGGACTCTGCTCCAAAACTAGGCTTTCGCAGGTGGTGAGGGAACTAGAGAAAGACAGTTGACCTGATACTCAGCAATCTGCCTGCTGCAGATGTATCTGTCCATGACAGTAACCAGTAAAGAGTGACTACTGCACAGTCCTTGTGGAGTCCAACTCCCACCTTCACATTGAGAATACTCTCCACTGGGTTGTGTGGCACTACCACCATGCTAAACAGACTACAATCAAATCTAGCAAGTCAAGAGTGGGCATCCATGAGATGCTGTGGGACAGGAGCAGAAGAATCGTACACCAATCTGCAACCTCATGACCTGGCATATGCCCAACTGTACCATTACCAACAAGACAGGGTATAAACCTAATCCACTGAAGAGTGGAAGAGGGAATGTCAAGAGCACTACCAGACACACCTAAAAATGAGTAATATTGAAGGTACAAAACAGGATTCTTGCATGCCAAACAGCAAGTGATACACAGAGCTCAGCAACTTCACAACCAACAAATCAGATCGAAGCTCTGGATGTGGCAGGACTGCAGTCATCAATGGATAGTGAACATATGAACTGACAAGATTAGGAGGCACCATGATATTTCTATCCTCAATGACAGGGGACCCCAGCACATCAATGCACAAGACTGAAGCATTTGCAACAACCTTCACCCAGATGTGACAAGTGCATGATACATCTCTGTCATCCCCACAGGTCCCCAGCATCACAAGTGCAAATCTTCAATCATTAAATTCACTCCAAATGAGAACAAAGAGAGCTGAAGGCACTGCATATTGCAAAGGCTGCAGGTATTGATGACATTCTAGCAATAGTACTAAGACAAGTGCTCCAGAACCTGCCACATCCCTTGTGAAGTTGTTCCCAGTATAGCTACAACACTGGCTTCTACCTTACAAATGAAGAAAATGACATAGGTATGACCAGTACACAAGGAACAAAATAAATTCAGCCTGGCCGATTACCACCTCATCAGTCTGCACCTCCACATCAGTAAAGTGATAGAAGGTATCATTAGCTGTGTGATCAAGCAGCTCTTGCTTAACAATAAACCTTTACCTCTGGTGGTTGAGTCATACCCAACACAAAGGAAAACAGATATGGTTATTGTATGTCAGCCATCTGTTCCAGGACACCTTTGCCGAATTGCCTCAACTGTGTGCGCTCAATCCAACCAAATTTGGCTGCTTCAATAACTTGCCCTCCATCATGAGGTCAGAAGTGGAATATTTGTTGATAATTGCACAACGTTGAGCACCATTTGCAACTCCTCAGATATTGTAGCAGTCCATCTTCAAATGCAGCTAAACTTGGAAAATATCCAGGTTTGGGCTGAAAAGTGGCAAATAACATTTGTCTACACAAATGGCAAGCAATGACTATCTCCAGTGAGAGAATTTAACCATCATCTGTTGACATTCAATGGCGTCACCATGGCTGAATCCCCATCAGAAACTTAACTGGACTCGCCATATAAACACAGTGGCCACAGAAGGTCAGAGACAACCTCCTGACTGTCCAAAGACTGTCCACCATCTAGAAGCAGCACGCCAGGAATGTGATGAAATGGTCCTCAATTATCTAGTTGAGTACAGCTCCAACAACACTCAAGCTTTATATCATCCTGGTCAAAGCAACTTGCATGATGGCATCACATCCACACCCTCTGCCACCAATGCTCAGTTGCAGCAGTTGTACCACCTACAAGATGCACTGTGGAAACCCTAAGATTTCCTCAACAGCACCTTCCATTTCTGCCTGGAAGAATAAGGGCCAAACATACATGGGAACACTATCACCTGCAAGTCACCCTCCAAGCCACTCACCATTCTGAGCTGGAAAGATAACACTCTTTCTTCTAGTATTGCTGTGACAAAATCTTGGAACTCTCTCCCTCACAGCATTGTGGGTCTTCCTATAGAGACTGCAACAGTTCAACTACACTTTTCAAGAGCAACTAGGAATGGACAATAAATGTTGGCCACCCAGTGATACCCATGAATGAACGAAAGAAGTGTTATCGGAAAAGATGGCACTTCCTTCAACAGACAAAAATTGGAACTTAATTCTTGTTTCCACCTGGAAAACAGACTTTGACCCACCAAACACCACACTTCCATCTCAATGGAGAATGCCAATGAGCAACACAAGATAGTGGCCCTTATTTTCTGCCTGAAGTTCTAAAATATTCTTCACTGTACAGTATAGAATGTCGCAACCCTCTTGTCTCTTGCTTCCAATTAAAGAATGCTGCATGGACCAGAAACTTCCAACGTAGAGAAAGAAATACACCCCTTGTGACAACCTGCTTGCATCTTATATTTAAAACATAACTTTTTGGTTAAGTGCCCCACTTGAATGCATACCTGCTAGGACTTCGAGACCGCCTGGCTGTGCTGTAGCTTTTGGGAGGTGTTTTTGATCTCTTTTTCTCTTCCTTCTTTTTCTCTCTACAGGGAAAACAAAGTGATGTTTAAAAATGGCTGTACAAAAGTTCATTTAAAATCTACATTAAAAACATACATATAAATACCAATAGCAAATCAAAAAAAATTAAATCTGCAACAAACCTCGATTTGGATATACTTCTAGACCGCCTTCGCTCTCTTGAGCGTGATCTTCTTCTTCTTGGACTTCGCGATCGTCGTCTGCTCCTAGACTTTGAATGGGAACGCCTTCTAGATCTGCTCCTGGAACGCCTATTAAAAGCAGGTGCTGTGTAAAGTACTCAACAAAAATAAACCTATTATCTAACAATGCAAATTGTGCTTAAAGAACAGATCTAGACAAATAGCTGGAAACAAAAAAAAGTGCTCGAAACAAACTTAAGAACAGCTGTATTTAAGGTTTATTCATACAGTTCCAATGTAAATCTCAAACTGGCATTAAATGGAACGCTACAATGTGAAGGATCTAAGTATAGTCTCATTTTTGATAAAAACAATGACAGCACAAAGTACAAGCTAGGAAAAGAAATGGAATTCTGTTAAAAAACTAGAGAAGTCAAACTGAAAACACGTTTAGTTATCTGGGTGTCCTTATGCATGAATCAAATGTTAGTATGTAAATAGAGCAAGTAATTAGGCAAGTTAATAGAATACTATTAACCTTTACAGAGGATACTGAACAAGAGGTTTTGGTTCAGTAATACAGGTTATGGTAACTCAGTTAAGGAAGAATGCAGATGTGTTAGAAGCAATTCTGAGGAGGTCTATCAGATTAATAGCTGTAATAGGCAGGTTGTGGAAAGGTTGCACAGGCTAGATTTGTGTCTGGAGTTTAGAAACATAAGAAACAGTTTGACAAACAAACAGTTAAGATCCTGAAGGGTGGTGACAGGGTAGATGTGGACATGCCGCCTAGAACCGGGGTCCCTGTTTAAAAGTAAGTGACAACTCATTTAAAACTGATGTGAAACTTTTTCTGAGAAACACAGGAGTCACTTCCTGAAAATGCAGTGGAAGCAGAGTTTCAGTTTTTAAATAATCTTAAAGGCAGAAACAGAGTGTTCTTAGTAAGCAAGGTCGTGAAACGTGTTCAGGGTAGGAAGAAGTATAGTTTTAGGGTTACAGTCAGATTGACCATGATCTTATTAAATGCAAAGCAGACTTGAAAGGCTGAATAGTTTATTCTGGCTCATTGTCAGTTTGACAGCGTGTTCTATCATCTCAGGCCTGGGGTATCACTTCAGGTGTACCTAGTAGCAAACACCTTCAGCTTCTTCAATGACGTCTACTCCTTCATGAAGCCAAAGGCTGGGATGTTCACTGATGACTGCACAACGTTCAACACAATGTTGTGACTCCTCAGCAACTAAATGTACCATATATACTTGAGTAATAGTCAACATCATGTAAAAGTCGATCCCCTATTTTTGGCCAAAAAAAAATTACGGAATTATCCACATATCTCGTATAAAAGTTGATCCTAGTTCTTGACAGATAACAGATGCACATGAGTGAGTGAGCAGGCCATCTCACTCCGGGTCTTCCAGTCCGCCAGCCATCATGCTCTGCTCTGGTTTTCAGAATTACCATAATTCATTGTGTTTTTGTTCTTTATTTGTTTAGATCAATTGAGCTTCTGCTAATGATAAAATATGAATTTTAATAGGCATGAAATTCCACTCCTCAGAGTAGCATCCATGTAATAGTCAACCCCATAAGTTTAACCTTAAAAAGTAGACAGAAAGATTTGACTATTACTCAAGTCTATACAGCCCATGTCCAGTAGCAAGACCTGGACTACATCCACTTTGGTGCTGGTAAGGAGCAAAGTAATATTTGACCATCTGAAAACAAGAAAGAATCTATCTCCCCATGACATTCAATGTCATTATCATTGCTGAATCCTCTGGCAACATAATCTTTGGGATTACCATTAGGTAGAAACTGAACTGAAGCAACCATATAGAATAAGGCTGCTTTCCTTGGAGCAGAGAAGATTCGAGGTGGATATGGTAGGGTGTAAAGTTTAATGGATAGAGATGGAATGTGTAGGAGACAGGTCAAAAACCAGGATCACTAATTTAAGCGAAGTGATAAAAGGTCACATGGAAAGTTGAAGACAATCTTTTTTCACCCAAGGATGGTTGGAGTCTGAAACATAGGGCCTGAAAAGCATGGTTGACTCAGAAGCTCTCATGACCTTTAAACAGTATTTATTCACTTAATGCATCAAATGGTTTCCATCTGTGCTGTAAACATAAGGGTTTATACAGAATCTTGAGGGTATGCTAACAGTTTAGAGGCTAGGAATTCTGACATAACTCACCTCCCACCCCCACTGCTCCTTCAACAACAAATGATTTACCTACTTTACAACGACTGCAGCAGTTCAAGGCAGGAGCTAACAGTTAGAAATAGCCAGTAAATTGAGGCATAGTCAAGAATACCTATATCCACAATAAGAAATTCTATTTTTATACTGCACATGAAGAGCTTTTTTGTGTTCTTTCAAACTGTGTTACCAATCCCTTTAAGTCCGCATCTGCTGGTTACTGACCCTTCTTTTACAGGAACCAAGATGCTAGTGATTACAGAGATTAACAATAGCCTCACTAATATTCTATCTTCATTTTAAGGGATTTCATTCTTGAATCAAGATGACATCTCAATTCTCCACTGTCATTCTGACTTGGGAATGTTTATACACTCCTGGTAATTTAACCTAATGTTCCAGATCATGCTACAACACCAATTTCCTTATAGAGAGTCAGGACACAGCAATTCACTGTAATCCCCAATTCACAGAGACTCTTCCTCTTCAGTTTCTTTGGCAAGAGTTAGTTTTTCATGGGTTCCACCCAATCACTCAGGAAATTTGCGGATTTTCTTTATTCTTTCATGTAATGTGTGTGTCTCTGGTAAGGCCAAATATTTGCAGCCCACCACCAATTGCCCTGAGGGCAATTAAGAGTCAACCACATTGCTGTGCATCTGGAGTCAGGTGTAGGCCACACCAGGGGAGGATCAGCTTCCTTAAAAACGACCTGAGTGAACCATTTGGATCAGAACAACAAAAAGACATCACAGTCAGTATTTTAATTATACTTAATAGCCTCCTCTTATTTCTACATTTTATTAATTGAATTTAAATTCCACTAGCTGCCACAATGGGTTTTGAATAATGGTACCTAGGACACCAACCTTGACTTTTGGATCATGCATAGGAAGGAGTCAGTAGGAAATTTCAAAGTGCACTATTTATTTATGAAAAAAACTACATCGTAATATAGAATAACCAAGGCAATGCTGTAAAGGAAAACTTGCCAGTCAAGAAAATAACATTTTAGAGGATGTTTTCAGAGCTTGGGTGGGCAAGTGCGGCAAGTCACAAAATAGTATAGATGAAAGGATACACGAAGATGGAATTTGTAAAACTAATAAAAAGATTGGACAAACATACTTTTGTACTCAGGGATTTTTAAAAATAATTCTTTTGCCCCAATAAGACAAAACTTGGACTAAAAAAGCTACTTTGCTTAGTTCCAAATTACTGAAGGTCAAACATATTTCTAACTTTGCACATTAGCAAGGAATGGAATATTACTGCTGCATTTTCATAGGTCTGGAATCTATAACATTTAAGTAAATGGACAACAAATCAAATTAGAGCTGAAAATGTGTTGCTGGTTAAAGCACAGCAGGTCAGGCAGCATCCAAGGAACAGGAAATTCGACGTTTCGGGCCAGAGCCCTTCATCCTGATGAAGGGCTCTGGCCCGAAACGTCGAATTTCCTGTTCCTTGGATGCTGCCTGACCTGCTGTGCTTTAACCAGCAACACATTTTCAGCTCTGATCTCCAGCATCTGCAGACCTCACTTTTTACTCGAACAAATCAAATCACATTAGATTTGAATTGGCACAATATATTAAATCACTCACTCAAATCATTACCCTGCTTAATGAAAACAGCAACTCTCTTCTTATTCTCACCTATGCCTTGACCGGGAACGAGAACGCCGCCTACGTGAGCGAGACCTTGATCGAGAATGTTTCCTTTTGTCCTCCTTTTTATCTGAAATACAAAAGCCAAAATAATTGGTAGGCAAAAGGAACTAAATAGACATGCGTTAATTTCAAGTGTGTTGAAACAGTTGGGTCTACCCTTAAAAAAACTTTTTCAGACTGAGTTGCAGAAAAAAAATGAGGACTGAAGACATCAAAGCACCCTCATCAACTCAAAAAAACTAACATTTAAAGAGGTCCTTAGTTATCAAAACTCAAATGTACATTCTGTGGCCACCATTACTGCCTCAGAATGTTCAACCCCAAAATCTTATCCCAAGACATCAGCAGTCTCAACCTACACAGTTTACGACTTGCTGGCCAAGGCCAATATAGAAGTGACTTAGCAAAGCTGTTTTAAGTGTCAAGGTACTAAATATATGCCTCTTATGTGGAGGTGCCGGACAAGTTCAGAAGTCACAATATCAGGTTACAGTCCCACAGGTTTATTTGAAATCACAAGCTTTTGGAACACTACTCCATCAAGTGAACGAAGGAGCAGAACTCCAAAAGTTTGTGATTTCAAATAAACCTGTTGGACTATAATCTGATATTGTGAGACTTCTGACCATGCCTCAGAGAATTACAGTGTGCGATGGTATATGGGGAAGTGGTATTCCTCTGCAATCTCACTGTATAGAAAATCACGCTATGAAAAACTGCTATAGAAAAAAAAAATCGCCATAACCATTCAGCAGAAATTTCGTATCATCCAAACAGTATTAACAATTAGTCAATCATGCAATTAGCCAATTCGCATTGACGAAATACGTGCTATATCAGAATGCACTGTATTGGAAAATACATACTTCCCTGACTAAACCAGTAATGGGTCCTTTATGTTTATTACTAAACAGTAAAATGATGAGAACGTTTATTGACAAATATCACACAATTCACCCAAATCTTTGAATTTTACTCCTTTATCAAATATTGCACCTTTTCAAAAGGTTGTGGGAGCTACACTGAAGATTTTTATAACAAGCTATTTCTACCAATTAGCACAATATGTACAGTAATCCACCCATACAAAATTGAACACAAAGTATACTTCTGCTGCAACTTACTTGATATCTAAACCAAATAAAAATATTAACAAACGAACATATTACCAGTTTCTATAGCAGCTGAGATCAATGACTGTGCTTCTTTAACTCTCTTCATCGCTTCTTCAATATCCTTTGAAGAGGTGTCAGATTTCAGAGCTGGACTCACAATGGTACCAGCAGCATGGTTTAACCTGAGAAAAATAAAATGTATATGCAGTGCTGTTCATGTCAAAACCTTTCCCAGGAGTAAATTTAATCTGAATAATGCATGCAGTATTTTACTTAAAGGACCACAATGCCAGTCATTAAATGGTGTAGTATCTTCCTCTAATTAACCAAGAAAAATTCTCCAGACAGAAATAAATCTGGAGCAGAACAGTTAATTATTGGGAGCAAAATACTTCAGAAATGTTATCAGACTGGCCACCTCACACTCCTGCTAATAATCTTGGATTGTGGAGTCTGATAGGCCGACATGGGTACTGCAGATGCTGGAGATTAGAATCAAGATTAAAGTGGTGCTGGAAAAGCATGGCAGGCCAGGCAGCACAGAGGAACAGAAAAGTCGACATTTTAGGCAAAAGCAGATGGCAATCTAGCTGGAGAAAGTACTCATCATTCATTCACTGCTTCAACTGTTGATAAACACAATCTTTTCCCCCCCCAAAAAAGCAACATGATCTTTGCTGAAGCATACAAACTGCTCAACTCCATTCAGCCTCCATGTATAAAAATGCACACCACAAAAGTCAACAGCACTGTTTTTACGAACAGTCACTAGGAAAGGGTGGAGATCAAAGAGCTAGCAGGGATTTGCAAATACAGTTGGTGATTAATTAATCCAATAAAATGTTTTGAATTAACAGAGAAGATTCATGAAGGGAATATAATGGATGTATCCTCAGTTCCAAGTTCAACTTTAAAAAACTGGCTTAGTACATGAAATCAATGTGCTTTGGTAAATGCTTATATTTCAGACTACAGTACTGTACACATTGGTTTGTTATTTAAGGATCAGTGCCAAAATCACTGCTTTTTAAATGTTCATTTTAATACTGAAAAAATAATAAGATTCGCTGATAATATCATCACCTTCTTCTTTGGGTCCCAATCTCCCACCAAACTGAGCAGGCACAGAACAGAGGTACACGATTGACGCACTTAAATCTCATTCACTAGTACATGCATAAGCACATCCGTAGAGCATACTGTGCATACTCCTCACTCAACAAATGCAGCCTTTTAGCTACAAGTTTAAATTGGGGAAAAGGAGATCATTCTTCTTAAAGCAGACACTTAAGAGACATAAAAACTCATGATAAACGAAGAAAAACATTTCTACTGTCGATCACAGCAAGGGTAGATACATAAAGTATTTGGACACAGGATGTACTGGGAGGCTGAGAGGACCAATTTGTTTTGCATCGAAGTGGCAATGAGCTGCAGCTGTATGCTGACAAAAGGGATAAATGCTATCGCATGGGCATCTGAACAACACATGCTTGGACGGTTACTTAACTACATTGAGTTAATGGGATTGACTAGATTGATCTGTATAGCGGCCATGGTCTGAATGGTTCCTTCTGCACCATATTGATGGCAACTTGATCATCAGATTGTGCAAACCAGGAATTAAGCCCGAAATATTCTTTTTCCCTAGTTTAGAACTGCAACAGAATTTATTCCCTGGACCAAGTGGCAAAGTTACACAGAAAGTTACCCCACGTACCAATAAGTGAAAGCCACAGAGCAGAGATCTGATACCTTCTCTCATTAGTTTGACTAATACGTAGAGAATTATTTTGATTAAAAAAAAATTCTGTCACTTACTTTGGATCAACTTGAGTGATGAGCTTTAATAGCTGATCTGCCGTAACCTAAAAACAAATATAAGTACATCAGAGTAAAATACTCTCTAGCTGAATTTGGAAACAAAAAAAAGGATAACTTTAGAACTGTAGAACTTGGATAAATTTCAGGCACGACAACTGCTAAATAGGGTACTCCCCAAATTGTAGCCCTTATCACATTTCATATTAATCATTTATTCTGTCAAATGGATCAATAACAAAACCTTTCCACTTGCTGAATAGAAACTTCCTCCTCCGCACTTGCTCTGGAACATCCGCATTTGATACAGGAGAAGCAGGACAATAGAATCAGTGGCTCAGAAATTTAATCAAGTTTCATTATTTCTCACAAGGAAACCAAAAATAGAACAAAAAAGGACTAGGCTGAAAGAATAAAAGCCTGAACATTTCAAATTTTTGCCACCTGTTGAACCAAACTGTGTGCATGCTCTCCCTGTGTCTGTTTCTGCCGGGTGCTATAGTTTCCTTCCACAGCTCAAAGATGTACAGACTAGGTGAATTAGCCATGGTAAACACTGGTGTCATGGGGATAGGGTGAGGCAGATGGGCCAATCGGTCTCTTTCTGCATTGTAGGGATTCTATAAACTTAATCGGTAAAGACTGCAATAAAAAGCAGTGCACCAGTTGAAAGCATTGCCAAATCCATTCTAATTAAAGCTTTATATGAGTAAGTTAGGAATAAACAAAAACATCGGAAGATACAAGATATATACCTCATCATCAGCATGTTTCAATATCTAATTGCACATGAACTTTCCCAGCTAGTATAATCCTTAGTATTTAAGGTTTGGTATAATTGCATAAATTCTTGAGTTTTTATTTAAATATTTTTATTTACTGTAGTTCGAGAAGGATTTCAAGTCCAGTAATTCTATCATTGGTATGTTATTCATCAGGACCTAGAATCAACCTGTAGAAAATACCTACAAAGACATTTATAGCCATACATGCAAAACACTGATGAAGCATGAACTTATATTTTTACTTTAAACTTTTAAAAATTTTTTAATAGAATGCAGCCATTGATGACATGCCTAGTATTTGTTCTCTAATCGCTCTTGAAAAGGTGGTGTCCATTAAAGCACTGCAGAGGTCTTATGGTACAGTGGCAATATCTCTAACTTTAAGCCAGAAGGCCTGGGTTGACATCTCAACTGCTCTAAATTATAACATGTCTGAACTGACTGACTTAAAAAAAAAGTTCAGACTGATTTAACTAAACCTTCAGTGCTGTTAGGAATCGACTATTGATCATCGTTCCCAATTCAGGATGATGTAGGACTCGAAGAGGAACTTGCAGATATTGGTATTCCCAGACATCTGATGCCCTCATCTTTCTACATATTGTCAAAGAAGCCTTAGTGAGTTCCGGCAGTCTTTTTTGTAGTTGGCACATACTGCTGCCACAGTGCATTATTATGGAGAGAAAAATTAACATTTAAAGTGGTGAATGGTGTCACCAAACAGGGTGCTTTGTCCTGGATGGTATCAAGGTTCTGCAACATATTTGGAGGTCCAGGCAAGAGGAGACCATTCCATCACCATTCCGAACTTGTGCCTCACGGTTCTGGCCATGCTCTGGGGAGTTGGGAGATGTTCGCGCCACAAAGCTTCCAGCTCTGATCTGCCCACTTAACCACTATTTCTGTGGCTGGCCCATTCCATTTTGGCCAATAGGCACCCCATTATCACCTTACATAGAGGAGCAAAAGACCATTCACTTGCTTGAGCCTGCT